>NC_133327.1:454054455-454377312 GCF_042186555.1 Aquarana catesbeiana
GAAAAATGCATTTTTTTACAGAATTTTCGGTCTTTTTTCTTTTATAGCGCAAAAAATAAAGAACCCAGTGGTGATTAAATACCACCAAAAGAAAGCTCTATTTGTGTGAAAAAAAGGACAAAAAATTCATTTGGGTACAGTGTTGCATGACTGAGTAATTGTCATTCAAAGTGTGAGAGCACCGAAAGCTGAAAATTGGTCTGGTTATTAAGGGGGTTTAAGTGCCCAGTGGTCAAGTGGTTAAAATCACTCAGTACAGCTATACAAACAAGGGAACTTCCAATCTCGGCCACGACCCGAAGTGACGACACACGGCTCCTCACTGACGCGTTGTGTCACTGAACACGTGACTTCATCAAAGGGTAAAGGAGTTGGATGTACGATGCTGGTTTAAATAGTGAGTTCCACTGTCATGGTAACGCCAATAATATGCAAAGCTCCTAATCTTCTCTGAATTCTTAATTTAAATACAGCATAATAATATAGATCCTCAACTTCATATAAAAAAACTTAAAAATCTGAAAATAAAATATTTCATATGGACTAAAAGACATTCTTATATGTAAATCTATTCTATTAACGAACACCACCATCTAGTGGCTAAGCATATTTCAATACCTATCTAAAGCTGGGAAATCAATGGTGACATCTAGTGGATCATTAGAAATAGACCATAAGGAGGAAAGTCACAGAAATAAAGGGGAAACACATATTTTTAAAAATTAGATATAAAACAGTACAAATTTCACTCCACATTATGTCCTAATGGTGCTAAAGTGAGTAGCTCATTTATCCAGCGGGATTCTGACTGGCTCAATTTAAGGATTTTATTATCACCCCCTCCAATGGGGTTTATACTTTTCTATCCCGCACACCATCAAAGATGAGGGATCCCTATTATGGTACTGTGCTAGTGTCTAGATAAACTATGTTTAGTAAATCCATTTTTTATATTCTGTGTATGCTCTCTTAATCTCTTCCATGGTTCTCTTTTAGTCCTCCCAATATACTGGATCTGGCAAGGACATTCTAGAAGGTAGACAGCCCCTTCAGTTCTGCAAGATATGAAATCTCCTATAAAGTATTCTTTCGCGGTTACTGTAGATTTAAATCTTAATTTCTTCTTTTTGCTTTCTTTAGTGTGTCTGCATGTATAGCATCTTTTACATGGGTAATAGCCCTTCCCCTCAAAAAAGGAGAAGTTTCTTTTAGCAGGGGGATCCAGTACATTTTTGGAAATACGATCTCTAAGGGTCAGAGCTCTAGGATATGTGAATTTAGGTTTCTCAGGTAAGATAGTACCCAGATGTTGATCAGCTCTTATAATGCGCCAGTATTTTCTTACATATTCTCTCTATCTGCTTATGTTGGATATTATAGTCCATAATCAATGGCACAATATTTTTATGTTCAGTATTTTTAGTTGAATCCTGCATTAGTTTATCTCTATCCAAAAGACTTACATCTTTTATCTTTTTCAATAAATCCATGGTGATAACCCTTTTGTATAGACCATTCTCCAATCATTTCTGCTTGTTTAACAAATTCATCTTTCTCAGTACAATTTCTTCTCAATCTAATCAACTGACCTTTCCTTATGTTATCAAGCCAGGGAGTATAGTGACAGGTGTCTAATGGAAGATAACTCTTCCTATCCACTGGTTTGAAATACGTTTGGGTAACCAGTCTTTCTCCTTCCTTCTTTATCTCCAAATCTAGGAAATTCTTTTTTTTTCACTGACCTCCCAGGTAAGTTTAATATTTTTACTGCTGTTATTCAGATTAAAACAAAAATCTGTCAAAATGTCTCTATCTCGAGCCCAAATAACAATAATATCATCAATAAATCGCTTGAATAATACCAACTGTTGCGGTTTCCTATTATACAAGGCATCCTCCTCCCATTCAGCCATATAGAGGTTGGCTACACTGGGCGCATATTTTGTGCCCATTGCTATCCCTTGTATCTGATTATAATAGGTCTTCTCGTACCAGAAGTAGTTATGATCCAAGCAATACTTGAGGCAATTAATTATGAATCTTCTTTGTACACACTTCAAATCACTCAGTTCTCTTAGAGCCCATTTTGTTGCTTGTGTGGCTTCTTCGTGATTGATAATTGCACAATGACGTAACGTCAGCTGTTGCTAGATATACAGACCTGTAGACCTGTTGAGGTGAGGATGCAGAGCAGGGGTCAAAAAACAATAGAAAAAGAGAACGAGAGTAGGAGAGGGAATCCTAAATATTAGTGGGATAGAACTAACAAAAGATGAAATTAAGGTACTTGATAAAGGTCTGAAATTTGCTCCTAACAAGCATCTAAATAAATGTAATGCTTATGTTGATATCAATAAATTTGCCCGGAGTCTACATATAAAGAAGTACATGTTAAGTAAACCTGTGGAGGGTATAACAAGAAGGGATGCTGAGGCAAATGGGATTCTGTTTAGTAACCTTAAGAATAAATCTCTCTTCAATCCCCCAATTGGAAATGATGGTCATATAGAAGTATTTCGAAAAATGGCCTTAATAGATCTACATGATTTAAAAATTAAAAGAATATACGATCCAGGTGATATAAAGAGTGGGATTAAAAGATTTGAGGCTAGAAAGGATGTCGTGATAAGGTAAGCAGATAAGGGAGGGGCCATAGTGATACAGTCCAAAGAAGCGTATAAAGAAGAAATCAACCAACTATGCAATGAAAATACTTAGCAGAAGTTACTCAGCAATCCGACTTTAAGATATAAGAAGAAACTAGCTAAAGTGATACAAAAAGGACTTGTGTAAGGTCTGTTAAACAAGAAAAAAGGAAGGTACTTCAAGCCCAATACATGTAGGATCCCCATAATATATACACTTCCGAAGAGTCACAAAGACAAATTAAAACCACCAGGAAGACCCATTGTTAATGGGATAAACTCAGTGGGAGCAAGGATTGGAGAGTAAATAGATTGGTTCCTACAGCCAGGAGTGAGAAAAACCAAATCGCATCTTAGAGATACTAAACATCTTATACAGTTACTAGATAACATCATTTTGAGTGATGGTCCAGTATATCTAGCAACAGCTGACAAATTGTCTATTAACCTTTATATTTCCATATGATCCCAAAATAAATGGTGTCAGCCCTGGTAGCATCAGTCATGGTTCCCACATTTAATTAAATTTATTTGCTAAACCCCTGTTCTTATGCACCTGCCATTCCTTTAACAATGCATCATTTACCTGTATCTGCCATTCCACATATGTTGAGGTTTTCCATTTTATTGCTATCAGTTTTCGTGCTATAAATAGCATCCTATTAATGGGTATCCTAGTTACTGAAGTGTATAATTCTTTATCCAATTGGGCCAATAAGCATATTCTTGGATCTACCTGTACCCGTGTTTGATACGCCTGATTAATAGACTCTACCACATTTTACCAATATCTGAACAGTTTAGGGCATTTCCAAAGCATATGCATTAGGTCAGCAGATGCTCTTGAACATCTTGGCCATTCCGACGTATCTCACCTCCCCCATTGGTATAATTTAGCTGGTGTCCTATAAGCTCTATATATTATAAATAATTGGGTTAAGCATTGCTGTGGAGAGATATATACGGACTGTACATGTTCCAGTATACACTGCCATATTTTATCTGTCAAAAAGGGAAAGCAAAATATAAAGTAACAAATATAAGTAATAAGAAAGTGTTCTCAGAAACAAGGCATGTATGTGTATTAGATCAATTCCTTATGATGTATGCAATAAGAGTAGTATTGGAGAGAGTCTAGAACCTTGAAGTCAGTTCAGGCCATATACACAGGCAGTATAGGATTAAATTAAGATTAGGGCGTGTTTGGTGGCATGGGGGTCCCGAATTCCGAAAGATCCCATGGTTCCCACATTTTATTAAATTGGGGAATACAGTCATGTACCGAGGCCGTCAAAAACTCCATTGTCGAATCTCAGCCACCAAGTGTAGAAATCTGGACCGTAGAGGAGGTATATTGGATAAGCCTCTTGGCGGCTAGTAATACATAGGATATCAGTTTGTTTGTCTTTTTAGATACCCCTAAAGGAGGTAGACCCAATAGATAGTTCAAAGGATCCACTGGAAGGGACACCCCAGTCACCTTTTGTATAAGGAAATGTACATCATACCAAAAGGTTTGAATCAAGGAGCATTGCCAGAAGATGTGGAACAGTGAGCCTATATCAGCTCCACACCGCCAGCAACGCTGCGAAACTGATGGATCATACTTGTGAATTACTTCGGGAGTTCTGTACCAAAACATGAGAATCCTAATGGTTGTCTCCCTCTGAGTGACACATTTGGAAGATCTAAATGTAGAGAACCAAATCCTATCCCACATCTGTATTGTGACAGGATGGCCCACTAAATGAGACCACCTGCACATGTAGGGGTGCAATGTCTCTGTGATTGGAGACGACTCATGGAGGATACGATAAATACAGGAAATTAAATGCAATTGATGAGGGCCTTGAGCACACAAGTATTCAAAAGTAGTTGGCTTATCTAGGGTCAGGGATGGCGATTTAGAGTGGAAGAAGTGTCTAACCTGTAAGTAAAAGTGGAAGAGTTGTGGTGGTAAATCAAATTTCTCACTTAAAGTGTTAAAGGTATGTAGCTTCCTTGTTATGGGATGAACCAGGTTCCGGAGCTGAAAGAGATGAACATTTACCCATGGAAAAATCCTGCCTAGGGACATACTATCTGGAATGAGAGGGTTAAATAATACATTTACAAGAAGAGAACAGGGGGACATAAGGGGGTAGCGTTTGAGGCAATTACGCCAAATGGTTAAAGTTAGTGCCATTGGGCCAGTACATTGACGTTTATATATAGGATCTAAAACAAGGGGGCACCCCAAACCAAGGAGCCCGGATGGACCGGGTAAAGTACCCCCTTCTCAATAGCAGACCATTGGTTTGGTGCATGTAAGGAAGTCCAAGAGGTAATGGCCCTTAAATGCGTAGCATAATAATATTTAGTGATGTCCGGAGCTCCCAGACCTCCTCTGGATCTAATGGAAAACATCACAGAGCTTGCTATATGGTGAGCTCCGCCATTCCATATAAATTTTAGAAAAATCCTGTGAAGTGCTTTTATTTGTGGAGCAGGTACAGCTACTGGGAGAGTTTCAAAATAATAAAGCAGCCTGGGTAGTATAGACATTTTTAAAACATTAATTCTGCCTAAAAGAGACAGGGGATATTTGGTCCAGTTCGACAGAGACTTATTAATATCTAGTATCAGAGGAGGGAAGTTAGTGTTATAGAGGGAGGAATAGGAAGGGGTAAGTAGGATACCCAAGTATTTGAGAGAGGTATTACACCATTTATAAAGGTATGATTCTTTGAGTTGGGATAATAATGGCGTTGGAATGTGTATAGGTAGGGCTTCAGTTTTAGAAGTGTTGACTTTGTACCCGGAAATAGCACTAAAAGAGGTCAATAATTTATGTAGTGAGGGAAGAGATATCAGCGGGTTAGTGATCGTGAGCAAAATGTTGTCTGCAAATAAAGATAATTTATATTCCCCCTGTCTCATCACCACTCCACGTATATCCGGATGGACACGGATAGACTTGGCCAGGTGTTCTAGGCACAGGATAAAAAGCAGTGGTGCAAGGGGACAACCCTGCCGAGTTCCATTTGTCATGGGGAAGCCAGGAGACAGGAAGGATGACATTTGCACCTGTGCTGAGACAGTTGAATATAAGGCCTCTAAAGCTTTTAAAAAAGGACCATCAAAACCATATATCTTTAAAGTGGCAAACATGTAGGGCCAGCTTAGCCTGTCAAAAGGTTTCTGCGCGTCTAGACTCACAATCAATGCTGAATGGGAGGTTCTATCCAAGAGGTCTATTTGGTCTATTGTACGCTGGGACAAAACCCACTTGGTCCCTATGTATCAGTTTGGGGATGAGCGCGGAAAGTCGAGAAGCGAGAATTTTAGTAAATATCTTGTAGTCTGAATTTAGGAGGGTTATGGGTCTGTAGTTATCTGCGACAGAGGGATCCTTTCCAGGTTTAGGGATAACCAAAATAAATGAAGCGGAAAACTGTGGATGTGGAGGAGTACCCTTGAGGAAGGAAGCATATAGAGCTAGCATGTGAGGAGATAGAATGTCAAAAAAAGATTTGTAGTAAGAGTAGGGCAAGCCGTCTGGTCCGGGAGATTTGTGTAATGGGAGATTTTTAATTATAACAAAGAGTTCTTCAGCTGATACTGCTATGTTTAAACTCTCTAAATCCATTGTAAATAGTTTCAGTAGCTATATATTGGAAAAATAAGACTCAAAATTTCCCTGGGTAAATTCAAAATGATTCTCCGGAGTCAGGCAATTATACAGTTTGTTGTAAAAGTTGGCAAAAATTTTGGACATCTCACGAGGGCAGTGTGTTCTAGATCCATCTGACTGTAAAAAAAAATCAGGCAAGGAATTGAACGGACAAGGGCATAACTTATCAACTAACATCCTGTGGGGTTTATTGGAGAATTCATAACATTTTTGCTTCATCCACAGCATGGACCTAGCTGTTTTGTCAAGTTTTGTTGATTTAATTCGTTCTCTAAGTTGAATGACTTTACGTAGTTTCAGCACCGTGGGACCACCCAAAAGCCTCCACTCAGCAGTTACTAGAGCGGACATTAGGGACTGTAATAAACTATTTCTATCTCTCTTCAGTCGAGAGCCCTCAGCTATACACGTACCTCGGAAAACAGCCTTGTGTGCTTCCCACAGTGTAGAAACCTGAGACACTGTCTCAGAGTTGAGTAAAAAATACTCTTTCAAGCTATTTGCTAGGGTAGAGCGGGATACTTCAGACTGCAGGAGGTGATCATTAAAACGCCAATGACAGGATTTGGTATAGGTCTGGGATAACATAAGATCTAACATAATGGGCGCACGGTCCGACCATGTAATGGGAGAAATATCTGATTCGACTACATAGGGGATAAGTGGGGCCAAGATAAAAAAATGATCAAGGCAGGAGTACATGTTATGAGCTGGTGAATAAAACGTAAATTGTTTAGCAGAGGGGTGTTTTATCCTCCATGAGTTGAAGAGTCTATATGACCTAATACATTTACGGAAGGCATTGGCTTGGGACAATACTCTTTTAGATGAAGTCCCCACCAACCATCATAAAAGGTTGTGAGCGATATTGGGGAGTATCAAAAAGTTTGTTGAGGAAATCAATCTGGCCCGTGTTTGGAGCGTATAAATTAACCAGTGTAAAAGAGGTAGACATGTATTCACATTCTAGAAATCTTCCATGAGGGTCCACATGAGACCTCCGAACCTTGACAGGGCATGTTTTTCTGATCAAGATTGCCACTCCTGCTCTGCCCGTGGAGTCAGAGGCAAGATAGAAAGTGGGAAAAAACCTTGAAGCAAATTTTAATGATCCGCTTGCCCGAAGGTGGGTCTCTTGGATCATCACCACGTCTGCGCCCGAAGCCCTGAAATCTTTCAGGGCCATCCAGCGCTTACTAATGGAGCCCAGGCCCTTTACATTGTAGAACATAATTTTCAGAGCCATGGTTGTGGTCTATCTAGGAAGGCTAATGTGAAAACATCTAATACTATAGGCATGGGAGTACTTGAAAAATAAAAGTATATATATTGCAGTTTACAGATAGTAGTAATAGCAAACATTTTCCCACCTCTAACTATTGAAATACAAACCCCGAGGTGAAACTCCTTTAAAGTGAGGTAATAAGACTATGGAATCTCAAACTGTGAAACACATCATTAGACATGGATAAGAAAAGTAAAAAAGAAAAACAAAAAAGAAAAATCAAAAGAAAAAAAGGAAAAAAGAGTTCAAAACTCTGTGAACCTGAGAAAAAACAATCTATCAGGAATCCCTGGGCATAGACCAGGGCCTGATAGGGACGTGTACGGACTTCCATCTGGCGACTCTGTTTGAGGAGATGAGAGGGGTCCGCTGCTCACCTTGTGCACTTGATAGCAGAAAGAACAAAAAAGGACAAAAGGTCGTTGAAGGAAAAAGAAAAACCTGTAAGTCCTTAGGGAGAAAGTAAGGTTAACAAATAAAACAGGTATGTTTATCACTCAAAATTTCAAAACCTTTAGTGAATGCATCTCATGGGATGAGAAAGGTTCTACCCCGGAAAAAGAGCGGGGCAGATTAAAAAAACTGAAGGAACCAAAACAGCAACATCGTTTTATCTAAAAAACGAAATGCAAACAAAAAAGAGTGTTCAGAGGAATGTTCAAGGAGGTTGTTTAGAAGATCGCAGGTGTTGAGGAGTGGAAAAATGCTTCTTAGATTTACCCCGGACAGGGGTCCAGATGCGAGTAGGTGTAGTTGGAGGTAGATGGGCTTGTGTGGTAGGAGGGATCATGTCCTCTTCCGGGAGAGGGGGGAGACCTAGATTTTTCAGGTAGGCCTCGGCTTCTTGTTATTCACGTAGAGAGTATTGGGCTCCCTCTTTGGATACAGCTAGACAGAAAGGGAATCCCCAGAAATACGGAATCTTGTGTTGTTGCAGGTGTGAAGTAAGGGGTCATAAGTTCCTCCGTTTAGTGAGAGTGATGGGAGAGAGGTCGCTAAAGATCTGCAGTTTAGCACCCTTGTACATAATTTGGGATTTATTGCGAGTCGCCAAAGTTAGTGCCTCCTTACTTTCAAAGTAATGAAACCGTACTACAACATCTCTGGGTCTAGCTCCAGCCGGAGGCTTTGGGCCCAGAGATCTATGGGCTCTGTCCAAGCGCCAATCTATGTCCACCACTGAGGGAGCCAGAGTGTTAAAAAGGCTCAGAAGGTAGGATTGGAGCTCAGAACCACCCACTGTCTCGGGTATCCCTCTGAAACGTAGGTTTTGTCTTCTTTCTTTGTGCCCCAAATTCTCCTGCTGTATTTGTAGTTGAGATACAGAAAGGCATAAGGTATGGTTTTCCTCCTCAATCGCTTGTACGTAGTTTATCATTTCGTCCAATTTGCTCTCCAGAGTGTCTGTGCGATCTCCAATTTGGGTTATTTCCCCCCTCAATTCGGCAGCTAGTTTGCTTACCTCACCTGAAACATTGGACATAATCTGTTGAAGTTAAAGTTACAGCTTGGAGTCCAGAATGTCAGGGGTGAGAGTTGTATTTGAGGGTGAAAGTGTGGGTGCATTGTTCTGCGAGTTAGTCAGAGAGGAGCTTGTAGCATCTTCCGAATCTAGGGAGGGATCCAGCAGGGCAAAAGGATTTGCGGAAGGATTAGAGGAGGTAGGTTGTGGTCTGATAACAAAACGCTCCATGTTTGGGTCTTCTCGTGACCCAATCAGTGGTTTGTAGTATCGTTGCTGTTGGCCAACTTTGCCCATGAGGTATGCAGAGAATTTAGTGATGAAACATGCAGGCTTACCTCCGACACTGTATATAGCTAAAGTTACTGCACGGAGGTCTTGGTGAGCAGACAAGGACCCTGGGTTTATTTAAGCAGCATCCTTTTCAAAGATAATAGTGTGCTTCATTTGGATCTTCAGATCCCCCTGTCTACAGCTCCACCTGTCTCCACCGTCAGCCTGAGAGAAGGGAGACAGTCTCTGCAGCCCCCAACAGAGAGCCTGTTCAGCCGAAGGAACAGAAAGAGTGTCTCTAGGGTGTATATTGGAGTCCTAAGATGGCCGCCGGCCACCAGGGGTAGGCCGAAGCCACGGACTATCCTAGGAGATGGCCGCCGGAAAGTGAACACGGCCGCCCCCGGTTCCATGAATCCCCACAGGGAGGTAGAGGGGATCGGGTAGTCCGACGCCTCCTGGGGACTCGGCTGCAGGTGATGATGCAGATCGTCTTACTCACTGTGTCCCAGGAGAGCGCCTGAACTTCAGCCCGCAGGCCGCGACAGATTGGTAGGCCGTAGGATGTTGAGGCCGACCGCCGGGTGGAATCCCATGGCCTCTCTGGGTTGGCAAGCCGATCCGCTTGTTCCCCAGAGACAAGGCGGCCATCCAGGGTGTGTGGACCGTCCGTCCACCCTCCGATTTGTGGGCTCTGAAGTTTAGAGCTGCTGGCCTGCCTGTAGGCCCCAAGATGGCGGCAGAGGGTCCTGGTGGCAGAGGGAAAACCTCAATTTGGAACAGGATCTGGCCGGTCAAAGATAGAAATAAACACCCGGATCAGAACAGCAGGGGTCTAGGATTAAAAGCATGTAGTTTGTGGTTGCGGCAGTATGAGAAGAGGCAACGGATGGCTCTAGATTGGTGCGGGCTATGAGGAGCTCAACTCGCACACATCTCTCCAGCTGCACGTCCTGACATGCCCCCCCTTCTTCATAGTTTTTATTTCCCCATAGGGGAGAATAGACTGAAATATGACTATATTACATAATACGTCTCATTTCCTGCCATACTTTATGTATGAGTCCCAGGGTAGAGCCCTGTGACGCATAAGAAAAATTACCTGATTCTAATTGAGCTATCAAATGAAATTGTGAAGATCTACTCAGAAGTATCGATTGGATAGGATCTGTCCAGTTGATCACTCCCCATCCTGCAACCTGTTGGAGTTGTGCTGCTAAAAAGTACATTTTAGCATTTGGAACGACTAAACCCCCCTTATCTTTAGGGAGTTGTAGTGTAGTTAGCTTAATTCTAGCATTTTGTCCTTTCCATAACAAGGTTTGAAACAGGAAATCTATTTTTTTAAACCATTTAAGTGGTATCCAGATCGGTGAGTTATGTAGAACATAAAGTAACTTTGGGGCCCAAAACATTTGAATTAAATTCACATGCCCTACCACCGATAAAGTTAATTTAGTCCTTACTCTACTTTTCACCTTAAATTTATCCAATATAGGGACCAAGTTATAATTTATATATTCCCTTATGTTAGAGGAAACCCGTATTCCCAAGTATTTAAAGGATGTAACAACCTGTATTTTATGATCTATCTGGGCTAAATCTGGTGTTAAATCATCAACTGGCGATAGCACAGATTTTTCCCAATTTATAACAAAACCTGAGAAACTGCCAAAGGTCTTAGTCAGTTTTATCGCAGATGTCAGGGATTGATCTGTATCTCTCAGGAAAGCATCATCAAGGAAATTTTGTCCGCTCTTCCTCCTCTCATAAATCCCCTGACAGTGGTTGTTTGTCTAATTGCTATTGCAAGTGGTTCTATAGCCAATGCGAATAGTATTAGTGATAGTGGGCACCCCTGCCTAGTACCTCTGGACAGAGAGAAATATTCTGATAATGAGCCATTTATCTGTATACATGCTCATGGAGCTGAATACATTAATCAAATCCACTTTACGAATCCTCTACCCAACCCAAACTTCTCTAGAAGCTCCCATAAGTATGTCTACACAGTCGAATGCTTTGGCTGCGTCTAGGGAGAGAATAGCTATTTTTCCCACATTGTCTGATGGTATCTGTAAATTGAGAAATAATCTTCTCAAATTTGTTGTTGTGGATCTTCCTGGTATGAAGCCTGATTAATCCAAAAGTATCAACTTATGTAAGACTTTATTTAATCTAGGTGCCAAGACCCTTGCCAGAATCTTAGCATCAGAATTTAACAATTAAATCGGGAGATAGGACTCTGGCAATAGATGATCCTTATCTGGCTTGGGTAGTACTATAATACAGGCATCATTCATAGATTCCGGAAGCTTAAATGATGCATGTGCATGATTCAACACTTTCAACAGTTCTGGCAACAAAATATCTCCATAATTTTTATACATTTCTGATGGTAAACTATCTAAACCAGGAGCTTTCCCATTAGGGGAATCCGAAACTGCCCTATTTAATTCTTCTAATGTTAGAGGTGTATCAAGGTATTCTCTTTCCTCTCTGGAAATAAATGGTATTGTCAAGGGATTCAGGAAATCTCTGAGTTCCTTCAGGTGATAAATATTCTCTGGTTTAAATCCTTAAAAAATTAGTAAAAGAGGACAATATATCCTCTTGAATATGTGAAATATTCCCAGTTGGTGTACATATACGGGAAATAAAATTAGACTCAACCTGTGATTTAACGATTGCTAACAACATTTTCCCATTTCTTTCTCCCTCCTCAAAAAACGAATATTTATTGAATTACATTTATTATAATGTTCTTCTTTTACATGTGGTTCATGTTCGTGACATGGTTTGATACAGGTTTCATGACCAATAAATACCATTTTATTTCACCTACCTCCTTGTTGTCCGTGGACCTCATTTTAAAGTCCCAAAACTCCCAATCTTTTTTCTGAACCAGGGATGGAGGCACAACACCCATGTGCCTCATTCAAAGTCCCAAATCCCCCCCTTTTTCTCCGCATTTAGGAATGGAGGTCCATGGACAGGGATAGCAGTGTTCCCCTGCTACCCACATGTGAGGTTTTTTAGTCCTGGAGGGTTTTTTTTACCTTGCCCGGGTTTACACATTCAATGGACACAATAATTGTGTGTCCATGAGATTAGGCAGCATAGCTGTGACACATTTATTTATTTATGGGGGACTGATGTGGCTTTTGGATTACCAGGGCTGGTGTGTTGTCCGATGTCCGGGAGCTGCGATGCGCTCTGCATGTCCCCCCCCACTCCCTCCTGTCCTATCGGGTTCGGGGGGGAGTGAGTATGTTTGGTGGGGCGGTCGCGCACCCACAGCGCATCGGCGCCACGCATCCTGCCGCACGTGTGATGTCACATCTGGCATCACGACGTTCAGGCACTAGGCTTTCCATCTCAGCCGGTTAGCGGGGTCATGTGGGCATCCTTTGTGGGCGGTGCTTCTCGCCACATCAGAGCTCCTCCCTGCACATGCCGTGCCTGCGTGATGCTGGTGTTAGCCAGCATGCACGTGGTTGGGGCGGGTGTACACATATGGCCGCTCCCGACACAGTCTGGGCACTGCAAACAGACGATGACAGACTTTACCACAGCACTCATTCATTCTTCTGGGAAACATGTAAGCTCTTACTAGGCTACCCCACTTACATACCATTACAGCCAGTCACTTCTCCTTTTTTTTTTTTTTCCTTGTTTCATTTATCAGTCCTGACCAATCAGGACTGTTTTTGTTGGCTTTTTTGTTTATATCACATTCTATGGGAATTGGATGTGATCTATTTTTCCTTTTCTTTCATCCCATTTTAGTCTTTTGCTTTGACCTTTTCAATTCTTACTTTTTTCCTCATTTGATGCATATATTTTTTACTCATCTTATTAGTACAATATGATATACTAATTATGCCTCCCCTTTTTCTTAGATCCCGTTTGGCAGTCATTACTGGCAGGGTACTGTCTCATCTTTAGATCTAGTGCTCTGGGTTCTGTGTATGTGGGGGGCTCTGTATGTGCGCCCCGCCAGTGCATGGTTCTATCACCTCAGCTCCCGGCAAGGACTGCTATTCTGGCCTTGGCTCCATCATCACCACACCTCCCTGCACTGATTTTATGTAAGTACTCAGGGGTCACATACTTACCTCTCCCTGCCACAATCAGTTGCATATAGATTAATTGTTCATTTTACTACACTTTCATAGATATTTTTGAGCATCTTGCCCCTGATGAGTGGTTTACACGAAACGCGTCAGCATTTTGTTACGCAGATACATGCTCACATCTTACCATCGACTCAGAACATCTTCCTTCAATCAAACTATGGTTCTATGGTTTCACACAAGTTTCATTATCACCGCCAAGCGCTGCTTTTATGTGTATGTATATATATATATATATGTATTTATTGTATGTATCAATCAATCACTTGAGACCATTATGTGGCTTCTAGTTGACATATTTGATGTATTCTTGATGCCTTATTGCATGCGCCCATACATATGTGCGTATGAATATTTATTGAATGGCATTTATTATAATGTTCTTCTTTTACATGTGGTTCATGTTTGTGACATGGTTTGATACAGGTTTCATGACCAATAAATACCATTTTATTTCACCTACCTCCTTGTTGTCCGTGGACCTCATTTTAAAGTCCCAAAAACTCCCAATCTTTTTTCTGAACCAGGGATGGAGGCACAACACCCATGTGCCTCATTCAAAGTCCCAAATCCCCTCCCCCTTTTTCTCCAAAATACTTACTCCTTACATGGAATTGATCCCTTTCAGCTTTTTCCATAGCTGTCATTTTATATAAAAGTTGTATATCCTTCCAAATAGCTTGATTTCCAGGTGTAGGGTTCTGAACATATTGAAATGTATTTTGTCGTACTTCTACAGCCAAAAGAGTTTCCCATTCCCTGCTTGTCTTTTTAAATCTACTTATAGCCTGTATTAGTAACCCTCTTGGAAATGCCTTCATAGTGTCCCATACCAACTGTGGGGTTGTTGAGTCTGCATTATCAACAAAAAAAATTGTAGGCAAAAAAAAAAAAATCAATAGTCTGCCTACAGGAAACCCAACTTACAAAAGATACTATCACTTTATTACAAAATGCAAAGTATTCTACTCAATACCATTCAGTATTCTCTACATTCTCTAGAGGTGTCAGTGTTTTAATATCCACGAGGATACAATTCTCCTGCAGGCAGACATTGATTGCTCCCCAGGGTAGATATGTCCTATTAGTATGCTCCTTGTTTACCACTGCATGTATAATAGGGTCGGTATATGTTCAGCCATCATATAATTCAGAGATATTGCGGAGGATTAGTATATTTTTGGCTGAATATCCTGGTATCCCAATAATGATAATGGGGAATTTTAGTAATATTTGCAATGCGAGTATGGATCGATACCCGGCGGGTCCAAAGTCGGAAACCCCCTTTGCGAGACACCTGCAGGAAATAGGTCTGTGTGATATGTGGCACCTTCTCAATCCTGCAATACTTGCTGCTCTTTGACTTATGGTTGCCCGTTTACACCACCGAGTGGCCCCGCCCTCAGCTATATAACAGCTGTCATCAAGAAGAAGCGTCACACGGCGGGAGTCTCCCATGGAGGCTGAGCTGTTGCGGCTTTTTTTTTCTTTTTTTGCTTCGTCGGGCGGCGTGAGATGGATCTACATCGCGGGACATTTTTATTTTTTTATTTTTAAATAAAGGACTTGTCCCAAAGTGTCTCCTGTCTTTTTTACTATTTTTGACACTTTTTTGTGAAATGGTAGGGGTACAATGTACCGTTACCAATTCCCATGGGGGGGAGGCCGGGATCTGGGGGTCCCCTTGTTACTGGCTTGAATTCCGAACCAGAATTAGATTATGAGAGCTCCCCACTGCTCTCATCATTCAACATAGTAAGGATGGTATATGCCTCCTCAGATGTGAAAAATCTTTGGGACATGATGGCGGTACTGATGGCGGGCCTGTGTGACAGTACTGATGGTGGGCCTGTGTGACGGTACTGATGGCAGTACTGATGGTGGGCCTGTGTGACTGTACTGCTGGTGTTACTGACAAGTCTCTGATGGCGGGCCTGTGTGACGGTACTGCTGGTGGTACTGACAGGTCACTGATGGCGGGCCTGTGTGACGGTACTAATGGCAGTACTGATGATGGGCCTGTGTGGCAGTACTGCTGCTGGTACTGACAGGTCACTGATGGTGGGCCTGTGTGACGGTACTGATGGCAGTACTGATGGCAGGCCTGTGTGACGGTACTGACGGTGGTACTGACAGGTCACTGATGGCGGTACTGATGATAGGCCTGTGTGACAGATCCAGATGGGCTGTGTGACAGATCCAGATGGACTGTGTGACAGATCCAGATGAGCTGTGTGACATTACTCTGGTGACAGGTTCTCTTTATTGTGGGGGGGGCATGTGGTGCAGAGTAAAGTGTAATATAATCAGACAGACACTAACTTACTCACTGATCCCTGCTCTTTCCTCACACGATCGGTGTGTGAGGAGAAGAAGCAGAGATCTCCTAGTAACCGCTCTGATATTTATACTTGTGACCGGCTTTGATTGGACAGAGCCAATCACATGGTAAACAGCCAATTTGATTGGCTGTTTACCCTGATTGAAGATGGGCTATGTCCAAGGGACACGCGCCATCCCCGATCACCGCGGTGCGTGCCCCCGGGTCCGCACATTAGGCGCAAATTCTCTAATGATGTAAAAAACAGCATTTTTGCTTGCACATGGTTGGATGATGGAAGTCAGCAGAGCTTCCCCTCATTTACTAAGCTTTGGAGGATCCGCAGCTACAAACTGCACTGTCTATTTGCCTTTAGTAAATCAGCCCCACTGTCTTTTAGGCTAGGCATTCAACAGGAACGGAGCGCATGCGCGGCAGCTCCTGACATGGACGTCTAGTCAGTGAACTCCGTCCCACTCCAGCCAACTGAGGCCGCCAGCGCTTTGAGCACCCCCGCTCTCCACACACATCATCCCCCCGCGGGTAGCGGGCACCCCGCTGACCCCCCGAGATGCACTTGGGGACAGTGAGGAGAAGCCTCAAACACTCCTTTGAGACCGAGAACGAGCGGGCCGCGAGTCTCAAAATGGCGGCCGCTCCACCTCACACAGCCCTGGATCACCTGATCGGCACTCAGGATGCAGCTCCATCCCACCCACAGCTACTCGGCTTCACAGTGAGTACAGCTGCCCTGGGCCCTATCTCCCCTGCATCCACAGAATCCCTGCTGGATCAGACCCTGGAAGAACTCGGTCTCTCCCCCATGGAAGCCGGCCCCCCCAGCCCCAGCAGCTACTACAGCTCGGGGCTTCAGGCCTAGTTCTGCCTGTGTCCATGGCAGATATGTTCTCAAAATTTGCTGAGCTCCTGGACAGGGGCCTTCAAAATACAGCCACTAAGATCACAAACGACATTAAAGCGGACCTCCACACCATAGGATCCTGCATCGAGATAATAGAAAACCATCTGGAAACTACCATTGCAAGAACAAATCAAAATACTAGCTGTATTCAGATCCTTCAAGATCAACTCGAGACAGCGCATGCTAAAATCGATGACCTCGAGAACAGAAACAGGCGCTACAACTTTAGGGTCAGAGGCCTCCCAGAATCCTACAAAGATGTCCCTGACAACATTCGCTCCTTATTCCTGAGATACCTCTTCACAATTTGGAGCTTGACTGAGCTCATAGAGCCCTGCGCCCGCCAAGGTCTGATGGTCTCCCAAGGGACGTTGTGGTGAAGCCACATTTTTATGCTGCCAAAGAAGAGGTGATGCGCAAATCCCGAGCCCTATCTAAGCTATCATTTCAGGGCCATGAGCTCCAAGTCTTCGTGGACTTGTCTCCATCCACCATTCAAAAGAGAAGAGCCCTCAAACCACTGCTCAACATCTTGATAGAAAAAGAAATCAAATATTGGTTGCTCTTCCCATTCCAACGCAAGCTCATTTACAAAAGCAAACCCTACACGTTTGCATCCATGCAGGAGGGAGAACATCTTCTACTGAAACTAGGCCTCCTCAGACAAGACCCGAATCTCCAGCCTTCTGGACAGGCTCACAACTCATCAAAAAGACAGCTACCTACTAGCCCTCTACAGCCGGTCTGGGAAACCACCAGATCCAAGAAATTTTAGGAAACACCTCCACCCTGAGATGCTCGGATCTCCTGGACCTCCTTTTTATTTTTCCCTAAATACAGGGACAGCTCAGTCTCCTTTTTGATCTAACTGGGATACATTGAACCCATGTGCACCCCTCCCCCCCCCCCTTTTTTTGCCTCAGTTCGGACAGACCCAGGCGATTCTCGCCCCTAAGGGATCTTTATTTTGGTTTTCACCCGCTCTACCGATCTCGACACTTTGCCTGGGTTGGGGGTGGAGGGAGAGGACTGGTTCCATTTCAAGTTCTGCTTGCCCCTGATCACCTAGTTGGAGTACGCTGGCTTCAACGCCCTCTCTACCCCCCTCCCCTCTCCACCTTCCCTCCCCCGATTCTCCCTTCCCCATCCCTGTCCTTTCCCCACCTCCCTCCCCTGCCTTCTTCCCTCCCCCCATCCCTGCCTATTCCTCTCCCCCGTCCCTCGCTATCTTCTTCATAGGACTCAGGAAGTTTATCTGGTATAGGCTATGGTCCTAAGTCTGTTTTTTGTTTTTGTTACCCCCCTTTTTTATTTCCTCTTCCCTTTAATGATAATTTCTATATCGGTGCTCGATAAGTTTGCGTGCACTAGGCCCGCTTTAACCAGTTAGATGTTTGTTTTGAATTGGCCTTGCGACTGGAGTGGTGCTCATGCACCCCTCCCTGTCTTGTAGAACAGGTATTACGCCCTTCTCTTGACAGGACTGATCCCCTCTTCATGGAGGGGATCCTCTCATTGGTTCACCTTAAGGATGGAGGACCTTATATCCTCCACTCCCCGGGAAACTCTCTTGTTTTCCGACTCTCTCTTTTCTTCCTTCCACCTGTATCTTTCTAACTATTGTTTTTTTGCAGCGACCGACTCGGGAAGAGCTCCTCGACTCACGCCAGAAAAGTTGGAGGCCGTCATCTTGCAAGATGAACGCTTTGTAGCTAGTGGAAAGGAAAAGGTAGGTGCCCTTGTTATGCTGATATGGTTCTCCCCTTTGCTCCATGGCTGATATCCCCCCTGAGTTGCACCCCCTGAAGGTGGTGACCCACAATGTTCAGGGCCTAAACTGCCCGGTCAAAAGGTGAAAAGTCCTGCAATTTCTTCACTCCCAAAAAATTGACCTAGCCCTCCTACAAGAAACACACTTCCCTAAACGCTATTTCCCGACATTTCTACACTCCAAATTCCCCACTTTTTTCCTGGCCAATGCAGATGACAAAACAAAAGGGGTGGGCATTCTCTTCTCCCACAAATGCAAATTTTCCCTTAAATCAGAACATAAGGACCCAGAGGGCAGGTACATTTTAATTATCGAGGAGCTGGATAACCATACCTATTCTTTCCTTTCGTACTATGTCCCTAACAAGGGCCAACTCCCCTTTTTTCAATCTATGCTGCAGACCCTAACACCCTTATTGGAAGGTACGGTAATACTTGGAGGCGACTCTAATACTGCTTTTGATCAGGGCCTAGACAAATCCCGCCCTCCAGGCAGACGCCTCACTAGACCCACTAAACAAAGTTTACGTATTGCTAAACTCATTTTCCATCACGAACTTGTTGACATCTGGAGGGAAGTCAACCCGTCAATGCAAGATTATACTCATTACTCTAGTCCTCACAGTTCCTTTGCTCAGATTGACCACATATTAATTCCCACAGCTATGGTTCCTCTGGCCTCTAAGTCATACATTAGAGACTCGGTCTGGTCAGATCATTCTATGGTCTTCCTCACTTTGCAGCGCCCCTCGGGCCGACGGTCACCCAGTCGCTGGAGACTAAATGAATTCATTTTGAGTGACCCGATCAGAGCGAAAGGAATAGAAAGCGCAATCGAAAGCCGCTGGGCGGCTCATAGAGCTGTAATCAGGGGAAAACTCATTCAAATAGCTTCCCAAATACACAGGGCTAGGAGAAACGAAATAACAAAATTAGAACAGGACTTTTCTACTCTAGCAAGAAAACACAAAGCTAACCCCAGTTCTGTCCCTATAGAACATATTGACTCGGCCCGCACGGCCCTGAATTTGGCCTTAACTACAAAAGCTGAGAAATGGTTGCGGTGGAAGAGGGCCCGATTCTATTGCCAAGGAGATAGGATAGGTTCTATGCTCGCAGGTAGGCTCACACCAAAAGTTTGTTCCTTTGCTCTCCCCAAAATTAAAATAAAGGGAGGCACTCTATCCCATAACCCACAGCATAGTATGGAGGAATTCCAATCCTTCTACAAAGCGCTGTATAGCAGAGGCGAGCACCCTTCCCAAAACACAGTAGACCAGTTTCTGGACAATATCCATATTCCCAGATTAGAAGACAGACATCGCTTGAAATTGGAAGCCCCTATCTCATCAGAAGAGGTATGCGTGGTTATCAAAAACCTAAAGTCCCAATCTGCTTCTGGCCCGGACGGATTCTCCGTCCTTTATTACAAAACGTTCTCCACGACACTTGCTCCCTATCTGGCACGCTTCTTTAATGCACTGCGACGAGGAGACCCGCTAGAAAATTCCAGTAACTCAGCGTATATTACTGTTCTCCCCAAACCAGGGAAAGACCCTAGTTCAGTATGTAACTACAGACCGATTTTGCTCATAAATAATGACCTGAAGATTCTGACTAAGATCCTTGCAGACCATTGTCCTCTTTTATCAGCCTATACGTCCATAAGGACCAAGTTGGCTTCATCCCTGGGAGACAGGGCCCAGACCAAATCCGCCGAGCGATTGACATAGTATCCCTTCTCAACTCAAACTGGGACAATGGCTCTCCACGGCAGGGATGTCTCCTCTCCCTACACCTCCAAAAGGCCTTTGATTCTGTCCACTGGCCCTATATTTTTGCTACCCGGAAATGCTGGGGATTCGGAGAAACCTTCACTAATACCCTACATGCCCTATATTCCTCCCCAGAGGCCCAGGTGCATCTGCAGGGATTTTACTTGGAATCTTTCCAAATATCTAGAGGCACCAGACAGGGATGTCCGCTCTCACCCCTAATTTTCGCCATAGCAATTGAGACTCTAGCGATAGCTATTAGAAATAATCCGGATATCCATGGCATTATAAGTGGTTCTCGGTCCCATAAATGTGCGCTATTTGCGGATGATATTCTCCTCTTCGTCTCTTCTCCCCTGATATCCCTCCCTAACATATGCCGACTTTTAAATGACTTCGGGAAAGTCTCTGGACTTTTAGTCAACTACAGTAAATCCCAGGCACTCAACATTAATCTTCCAGATTCTCTGCTCACCAGGATTAGGGAGGGCTTCCGATTCACATGGAGCGACAAATCCATCACGTACCTGGGGATTAAGCTGACTTCCAAGATGGAACTCCTTTACCAAGCTAACTACCCCCTGCTATTCCACAAGCTAGAGGCCGATCTCTTCAGGTGGTCGCAGTTATCTCTTTCCTGGCTGAGCAGAATCAATGCGATTAAAATTACACTACTACAGCACATTTTATACTACTTTAGAGCACTTCCTATCCCCCTGGTTAAGGCTCATCTAAAACAATTCCAAAACAAAATTATTAAATTCGTTTGGGGCGGAGGGGGCCACAGGCTTTTGAAATCGGTCCTATTCCGACCAAGGGAGGAGGGTAGCCTGGCCCTCACTAACTTATTTCAGTATTTCCAGGTGGCTCAAATAGCTCAGATCTCAGCAGTTTACTCCCGCTGGGAATTACCTGATTGGATACACATTGAACGCCAGGCAGTCCCACTCCACACCCTAGACTATCTATTGTGGTGCCATAAAAAACTTAGACCCACTATATTGTCCCCAACACTTTCCCACTCTTTTGCCCTCTGGGATGAGCTTAAAGTCAACGCTGACACCACCCATTGGCCCACTAAAACATTTATCCCAAAACCCAGCATTCCCACCGGGGCTAAATGTCAAAGCTTTCAGATGGTGAATTGATAAGGGAATGTACAGAATAGGACACTTCCTCAGACCCATGGGCCCTCACCCTAAAGCAAATTATATTGAAGAACTGGACATGCCTCAGTCGGAATTCTTTCGCTATGCACAGATCTCAAACTTCCTACACAAACAATGGAAGGCACACACGGATAGTCCCCGGATTACACCATATGAACAATGGTGCGGCCAGGCTGATGAGCAGAGGGGAGGAATCACAGTAATATACAGGGCACTTTCTACCACTCACTCCAAGACATCCTTCATGTTGGCATGGGAGGAGGATTTCTCCCAACAATAGGAATTGGAAACTTGGAATAAAAACTTTTTTCAATCCTACAAGGGCATTATTAACTCCACCCTTGTGGATGCTAGCATAAAGGTCCTCTCTAGGATGTATCTTGTTCCCACAAGATTAGCCAAGAGGTATCCAACGTCTTCCCCCTGTGCTTTCGGGGGTGTGACCTTTGAGGAGATGTTACATGTGTGGTGGGGATGCCCCAGAATAAGGAGTTCCTGGAACAAAGTCTTCTCCTGGATATGTAAGATTACCAAAGCCCCCATCCCAACATCTCCCCTAATTGCTCTTCTAAACTTTCCAGTCAGGGCGGTGTCCTGAAGTAGGCAACGTTTGATTTTCTGCATCCTCTTAGGTGCCAAACTAACTCTGCCAAGGCATGGAAAAAACCAACTGTATCTGCGCTATTGACAAAGAGGAAAATTTCCTGGATTATGACACAAGAGAAAGTAGCAAGCATACTCCTGGACCGCACAGAGAAAATCGAAAGGGTTTGGGATCCATGGGCCACCTTCATTAAGGTTAAGTTACTTTCTCACTCCAACTCTACCTCTCTCCCACCAGCGCTTCCCTAGTTGGTTTTTCTCTTCTCTTTCTCCTTTTCTGCTTCTCTCTACTTTTCTTCTTTCCTCTCCTTTTGCTCTCATCTCTCCGAGGAGGGTGGGCTTAAGGCCACACCTTTGCGAACCCATTCATCTCTGAGGATAGGGCGTGTAACAATAATTGCCATGTCCTGTCCACACAGATGGGATTGTTGTTAGTGGACACAAGATGTTCCGCTTACCACCTATTCATATACTGTGTGATTTATGCCTTGGCATAGCCTATGAGAGTGTATATGGGTATAATTTGACCTCGAGCAAGGAGGGTTGGAGCTCCAGCCACAGTGCGATCCCATTAGGGGTGGCTGGAATGCTCCCCACGACTCTCAGGCCAGATTCTTTCTATGTAATCTCAAAGGCTGAATGGCCATCAGGAATTGTATTTCATGCTAATCGAGAAGGAACATTCATGTGTCTTCTTTATGTGATTGAATTGAATCTCATCTTTTTCTACAATTGTTAGTTTACTGATTTTTGGCCATGTTGGCCTTGGCGGAACGATTGGTCCTACACTTGTTTCTGTTCTGTGTATTTTCTTTATGAAACAATAAAAATTTATTGAAAGTAGAAATTCATCAGGAACTAGCCCATTTCTGATCCATCCGTGGGAAAACTGGTTTTACTGAAGTTGATCTATCGACTGACTTCTGTACAACCAGCAAGTCAGGATTTTTTTTGAGCGATCACTGCTGGCGGCTACAACCACCAACAGTGATTGTTGTATTCTAATGGCAGGGAAACGTCCCTCTGTCAGAATACAATATTGCAGTGGGAGGGGTTCCCCCATGGGAATTTGTTCCCCACCCGTTTCTGGATGCATTATTGTATACATATATTACATTAAGTGGTGTCCTGGGTGTATGTAGGGTACAAAATACTAACCATATGCAAGTATTTTTGTTCTATGTATTTATTTATATTAATTGCTCTTATTTTTTGTAGACCATAATCAAATAAAACCATTTTTACCTTTTATAGATAGTATACCTGTGTGCCTTGAAAGTCCATTTTTTAGTTGTTATAGTTCCATAAGTCCAATACTACTGATGTACCTACAGTATCACCCTGTTTTTAGGTACACATTAATTTGGAAATTTCTCAAAGTCTCCCAGAGAGATACAACATTAAAATAAAAAGGCAGATAGCAGTTTGGATTTACAGACTATACAAGTATCCTATGTGAAAGTGATGGACACATTCACATTTGAAATTAATCCAACA
The DNA here is from genome assembly GCF_042186555.1 of Aquarana catesbeiana. NCBI lineage: Eukaryota > Metazoa > Chordata > Amphibia > Anura > Ranidae > Aquarana > Aquarana catesbeiana. The sequence goes on from NC_133327.1 coordinate 454,077,986, forward strand.
ATAGAGCCCTCTAGATTACCAAAAAGAAGGGTTTCCTGTATTATTATTATTATAAAGGATTTATACAGTGCCGACAGTTTGCGCATCGCTTTACAACAGTAGGGCAGACAGTACAATTACAATACAATTCAATACAGTAAGAATTAGAGGGCCCTACTCGTTAGAGCTTACAATCTAGGAGGGAGGGTCAAGTAATACGAAAGGGTAAAAACTGTCTGGGAATGAGCTGATGAAGAAAATAAAAGAACAGTTGTTAGGTGCAGGCAGGGTAGGCTTCTCCGAAGAGAAATATTTTACAGGAATCGCCTAAAAGTAGATAGATTTGGAGATGGTCTGACAGATTGGGGTAGGGTATTCGAGAGGATGGGAGAGGCTCGGGAGAAGTCCTGGAGGCAAATATGGGAGGAGGTGATGAGGGAGCTAGAGAACAGGAGGTCTTGGGAGGAACGAAGAGGATGATTACGTTGGTGTTTTGAGACTAGGCTAGTGATGTAGCTTAGGGCAGAGTTGTGGATGGCTTTGTAAATTATTGTTAGTATTTTGAATTTAATTTGTTGGGCGAGTGGCAGCCAATGGAGAGATTGGTAGAGAGGGGTAGCAGACGCTGAGCGGTTTGTAAGGCGGATGAGTCTGGCAGCAGCATTCATGATCAGGGGGAATAGTCTATTTAAAGGTAAGCCAATGAGGAGGGAGTTGCAGTAGTCGAGGCGAGAGATAACCAGGGAGTGAATCAGGAGCTTTTTGGTAGTTAGGAGATGTTGCAGAGGTTGAGGTGGCAAGCTTTGGAAAGGAATTGGATGTGGGGCTAAAAGGAGAGTTCAGAGTCCAGGATAACACCTAGCACCCTGGCATGTGGAGATGGGTGGATGGTTGTGCCATTGTTCTTGACAGAGAAGTCAGGGGAAGAGGCAGGTTGGGGAGGAAATATTATGAGCTCAGTTTTGGATAAGTTGAGGTTGAGGAAATGGTGTGACATCCAGACAGATATGTCCGTTAGTAAGTTATTGATGCACGAGGAGACTGATGGAGTGAGTTGAAGGGTGGAGAGATAGATTTGGGTGTTATCAGCGTAGAGATTATATTGAAGCTGACCCAGGACAGAGGAGTAGATTAAAAATAAGAGCGGTCCAAGAACAGAACTTTGGGGGCCCCCGACGGAGAAAGGAAGAGGAGAGGAGGTAGTGACACTGAAGGTGAGTTGGGATAGGTAGGATGACAGCCACTGAAGAGCGCAGTCACGGAGACCGTAACGTTTTTTGAGGGGAGTGGTCAATCGTATCAAAGGCAGCTGAAAGGTCCAAAAGTAGGAGTACAGAATAGTGTCTGTTGGTTTTTAGCAGTTAGTAAGTCATTTGTGAGTTTTAGAAGAGCAGTTTCTGTGGAGTGTTGAGGGCAAAATCCAGCCTGAAGGGAATCAAGAAGGTTATTCTTTATGAGATGGTCACTCAGTTGGTTGTAGGGCGTAGAATGTTAAGATTGGTAGGGTTCAAGGACAGCTTTTTAAGTATCGGGGTGACCAGTGCATGTTTTAGAGCATTGGGAAAGATGCCAGAAAAGAGGGAGGGATTGAAGATGTGGGTTAAAGAGTGTAGGATAGAGTCATAGAGAGGGAATAGGGTCCAGGGAACAGGTGGTTTAGATGGGCGTTAGAAAAGAGTTTAGCTAATTTGTCTATAGTAGTAGGTTTGAATAAGGGGAGTGTCAATTGTACCTGTTGACATGGGGTGTTAACTGGGGCAGTGGCGTAACTAGAACCTTCAGGGCCCCGATGCAAGAAACCATGAAGGGCCCCCTGACAGGGACCTTTCCTCCGAGCCCAGGGGCGGAACGCCAGGGCCCGGTCACAAGTGGGTGGCTGAGTATAAAGGAACCAATTTCTCCATTTCCCCCCTCAGGAAAAAAGACAGGCGGTCAGGAGGTAAAATATTGCCTCTTTACCGGCTGTCAAATGCCTCTAAAAAGCAATCTGAGCATGGATCGCTTTTCAGAGGACCATTTTTCTGCTGGTACTATGAACAAGCGGAACAAAAAATAATTTCTGATTGTACACATATAGGAGGTCAGGCTTAAAAGCGCATACATAGAATGTGCATACATACATGTAAACATACATGTACACACACATACATACACATATATAACACACACATATATAAATACACATATGCACACACATAAACACATGCACACACACACACATATATGCACACACACACATATACATACATGCATACGCACATACATACATGCGCATACAGATACATGCACACACACACACATATATATATGCATACCCACACACGCACACACACATGCACAGACACACACACACACACACACATGCACACATACATACATGCATACATACATGCACACACATATAAACACACATATATACAGCCTTTTAAAAATTGGCAGTCCTTTATCTTAGCTCTTCCTGTCGGGTACTGCACTGTAGGGGGAGACAAAGAGCACAGCACACACTGTTTTCACTTTAGGTGTAATCAGTGTGATGAGCTCCCTGCAGTGCCGATTTACAGTTCGGGACTTACAGTTGAGGATCAGGGAGTTTGGCGTCAGCCGCCCTTGCTGCTCCTCCTATTGAGGCATACAGGGGGCCCACAAGGGCCCCTGCAGCATGGGGCCTGGTCGCCACAACTTCTGCGACCCCTATACATCTGCCACTGACTGGCGGAGATACCTGTAGAGTGGAGATTTCATCACAAATTGTATCAATCGTATTTTTGAAGTGATTAGCAATCTCCTGGGAAGTTAGTGAGTTAGTGGGGGGGGGCAGTGGAGAATGAAGTAGAGAGTTGAAGGTAGAAAAGAGTTGATGGGCGACTGGATGAGAAGGTGTTAATGAGAGTGGTAAAATAGGTCTGCTTGGCTGTGTGGAGGTAAGAATTTTATTTTTTGAGGGCAGATTTGTATTGGTTGAAGTCTTTGAGAGACGTAGTCTTATGCCACAGAAGAACACGGCTACGTTTTTTGAGATTTCTGGTGTCATTTGTTTGCCAGGGTTGTAGGGGTCGAAACCTGATTCTGTGTGCAGTGAGGGGAGCAAGCTCGTCTAGGGTGGAGGACAAGGATTTATTGTAGACAGAAGTGGTCAGAAAGGTGGTCAGTAGCAGAACAGAGGAGAGAACATACAAAGAAAGGGGGGAATGTATATCTACATATACTGGGACTTGAATGAGGTGCACAAGGGGGGAATAGTGCACCCCCATCCCTAATCAGAATGCAAAAAATAATAAAAAAGTATGGGACTTTGAATGAGGCCAGCTGAAACACAATATAGAAGTAAAGATTTATTGGAATAAGTGTCAAAATGCGTAACATTGTACATGAAAAGTAAATGCTCAAAGCATATACAGCACCCTAAAAAAATGAGTATAATGAACTTGAAAAACATTACATACATATAACCATAATGTAAAACGTGAATGCCATAACAAGGCAGCAAATATACATAGTACATAAGTGTGATGGAATAAACCTTGTGGTGTCAAAATAATTGTCCATAAAACCAATGATGGAAATGGGGACTGCATCCTTAAAAGCTCAATGCATTTCATCGATAATCTGACTCATCAGGAGCGGATGCAACAGTATCTGTAGATAACAAAAGATAGTCTAAATGAAAATCCATGTTATGGGAAAGTTATATGAAATAATTGTTAAATAGATGGTCTAATCCACAAACTTACATCCCATTGAATGTTAAACCCGAGTGATACTGGTGTGCAAGAGTCGCCATATCAGTCTTCCCGGAAGCTGAGGTGTTGAAATCCACCGGAACACCAGACCCACACAAAGGCACCCATACTAATTTACTATGTATATTTGCTTCCTTGTTATAGCATTCATTTTTTACATTATGGATATATGTATCTAATGTTTTCCAAGTTCATTATACTCATTATTTTAGGGTGCTGTATATGCTTTGAGCATTTACTTTTCATGTATGACGTGATTGTAGCTGTATTAGTGCAATTGTGACAGAGAAAATTGAGTACCGTCCGTTATACTTTTTTTATTTGCACTAACATACAATTTTTCAGGACAAGCTTTTGGGGTATGTCCCCTTCTTCAAGATCCAAGCAGTACTGATTCACAAATTTTTTAGCAGAATGTTAAAAAAAATGGGGGAGGGGAAGGAGAAAAAAAAAGAAAAACACATACAAATCAATGGTAATAAAGATAGCAGCAGAGTTAGTGAGATAAGACAGAGGGAGAGCTATAGACTGGAGGAGGGGATGCTAGTCACAGAGGGGGTCGTAAAACTTTAGTATAATGGATAAGGAAACCAATATCTAAATTCAGGCCATTATTTTTTGTGTCAAAAAGAATTATCATTCTTAGTTCAGTTTTCCTTTCCTGGATAGTTCTGAAATTCCTTTTAAGAACTAAAACATTAAACTGTCTTCTTTATGTTCCTTGATGGTATGTCCGTGCAAATTCATCGTCGCTTGCAACTTCTGTCCTGTTTCACCAACATAAGATCCTTTGCTGCACCTTTTGCATTGGATGAGGTACACCACATTACTGGAGGTACAGTTGTAAGATCCCATGATATTGAAGGTCCCATTTGTGTGTGTGTGACACTTTTGCTTGGATTGATCTGGTTGCAGAGTTTGCACCCCCAACACACTAAACGAGCCATCATACACAGCCAGGCCATCAGATACCACCGAATTTGTTCAGACCCAGAAGACAGAGATAAACATCTCAGAACACTGTCAGACTCCTTCCATAAGAAAGGTTACAAAGACAAAACCATCAACAACAGCATAAACACAGCACTGAAAACCCGAAGAGAAAATCTCCTCCAATACAGAGAAAAAAACAACCGAGTACCTCTAGTCACCACACACAACCCAGCACTCAAAGATTTACAACCCATTATAACAGAGGATGAAACCCTGAAAGGAATATTCCAACAACCCCCATTATTGGCTTTCAGACAACCACCCAACCTCAGACACAAACTAATCAGCAGGAAACTTCACTCTGATTATGAAGTCACAAATAATGGAAGCAAACCCTGCAATAAAAAAACGCTGCAAACTCTGAAACCAGATCAATCCAACCAAAAGTGCCACACACACAAATGGGACCTTCAATATCATGGGATCTTACAACTGTACTTCCAGTAATGTGGTGTACCTCATCCAATGCAAAAGGTGCAGCAAAGAATCTTATGTTGGTGAAACAGGACAGAAGTTGCAAGCGAGGATGAATTTGCACAGACATACCATCAAGGAACATAAAGAAGACAGTTTATGCACACCTGTGGGACATCACTTCTCACAACCGGACTACACTATAGAAGACTTCAATGTTTTAGTTCTTAAAGGGAATTTCAGAACTATCCAGGATAGGAAAACGTTTCAACTAAGAATGATAATTCTTTTTGAGACAAAAAATAATGGCCTGAATTTAGATATTGGTTTCCTTACCCATTATACTAAAGTTTTACGACCCCCTCTGTGACTAGCATCCCCCCTCTAGTCTATAGCTCTCCCTCTGTCTTATCTCACTAACTCTGCTGCTATCTTTATTACCATTGATTTGTATGTGTTTGTTTTTAACATTCTGCTAAAAAAGTTTGAATCAGTACTGCTTGGACCTTGAAGAAGGGGACATACCTGGAAAGCTTGTCCTGAAAAATTGTATGTTAGTGCAAATAAAAAAAGTATCACGGACAGTACTCAAATTTCTCTGTCACAATTGCACTAATACGGCTACAATCACATCAAGTATGATGGAAGATACTGCAAATAGCCGCATAAATAAGCAGTTAACCAACCTGATCACAAAGGAAACACAGGTCAGCAGCGACATCTTCTTTCTCTCAAGATGCAAAAAGAGGAATCACATACCACAGGGTCTCCAACTTAACAATCCTTGTGAAAATACACTGAACTCTCCTTATGCAGGACTCTGCAGAAGTACCAGCGAAAGGTTACGGAACCTCAACACCATTGGACCCTACAAGCATCAACAAAATTAAGAATGAAATCGAAACCTTACAAAGACAACTGCAAAACTTGCCATGAACAGGAATAAAAAAAAAACTCCAAAAGCTACACCAAGAGCAGACCTTTTGGATACAACCTAAACAACACAAAACAAACACAACTTCTATAGCTCCTGATATCAGCGACTTGGAACCCGATCCCGAATCCCAAGGTATCCCTTGTGTAAATGCTGACTTGACAGAAAATGTGGATATAACAGAGGAATTTGGAATCATACTTTTGTCAAATTATAAACTTTTTACACCAGAAACAACAGTCCTCTCCAAAGGCCTCACATTCTGCCCAACCACCAAATTGGATAATTTACAGGTATGGTCAGATATGGAATTCTTTAGGAGACTAAGGCTCAAATAATATTTTCACAGTAATGAAAGGAATCATAGGACAATAGGAGGTGACAAAAAGAAAAAGAACAGCAACTTCACACCTCCACAAGGACGCAACCCCAAACTGGGTACCTATATGGACAGCTTCAGGCTGCGTGTCACATCCCTGATATCCACCCAGCAAAAGACAATATTATAAAACCTTTCACCACTGGAGCGAAGAGCTGTACATGATCTGCACAATAATCAGGTCATAACCATCAAACCAGCAGATAAAGGGGGAGCAGTTGTTGTGATGGATACAGACAAATATATACAAGAGGGCTAGAGGCAGCTGGCAAATACTACTTACTACAAAAAACTGGATTATGATCCGACCCAGGATTTTACTAAGCAATTAAAAGGTCTCATTGCGACAATACCAAGCCACCTACATTCAGAACTCATCAATGCGATTCTGGATAATCCAGAAATTGGCGACTTCTACATGCTGCCCAAGATCCACAAGCCAGGAAATCCAGGCAGACCCATTATAACAGGTACAAATACACTTACCGAACATATCTCAGGCCTTGTAGAAAACATGTTAAAACCTTTAGTCATGAACACTGCGAGTTTCCTGCAAGACACCACTGATTTTCTGAACAAGCTTAACAATATACAATTACCACCAAATAGACTTCTAGTCACTATGGATGTAGAATCTCTGTACAGTAACATTCCTCACAAGGATGGGTTGGCGGCATGTCACAGATTCTTATCATCCTCACCAAACCACAAATACACTGCTGAGGATGTGACACAGCTCATCAAATTAATTCTTACACACAACTACTGCACTTTCAATAATGACATCTATCTCCAGTGTATGGGTACTGCTATGGGAAGCAAAATGGCACCCCAATATGCAAATGTATTTATGGCTGACCTGGAGGACAAATTCCTGAACAGCATACAACAAAAGCCATACAGATATTATCGCTATATTGATGATATCCTCATGGACTGAAGGTGAAGAAAATCTAAACCAATTCTTCTCATTGATCAACACTTTTCACCTATCTATCAAACTAAAAATGGATTATTCAAACACACATGTCAACTTCCTAGAAATTACACTATACATCAGGGATGACAAGCTTCACACATCGATATACAGAAAACCGACTGACCAATGCAGCTATCTTCATAGTTCCAGTTTTCACCCCCAACACACTAAATGAGCCATCATACACAGCAAGGCCATCAGATACCACCGAATTTGCTCAGACCCAGAAGACAGAGATAAACATCTCAGAACACTGGCAGACTCCTTCCATAAGTAAGGTTACAAAGACAAAACCATCAACAACAGCATAAACACAGCATTGAAAACCCAAAGAGAAAATCTCCTCCAATACACAGAGAAAAAAACAAATAACCGAGTACCTTTAGTCACCACATACAACCCAGCACTTGTAGGGATCAAAAAGATAATCAAGGATTTACAACCCATTATAACAGAGGATGACACTCTGAAAGGAATATTCCAACAACCCCTATTATTGGCTTTCAGACAACCACCCAACCTCAGACACAAACTAATCAGCAGGAAACTTCACTCTGATTATGAAGTCACAAATAATGGAAGCAAACCCTGCAATAAAAAACGCTACAAACTCTGGGGCCTTCAATATCATGGGATCTTACAACTATACCTCCAGTAATGTGGTGTGTCTCATCCAATGCAAAAGGTGCAGCAAAGGATCTTATGTTGGTGAAACAGGACAGAAGTTGCAAGCGAGGATGAATTTGCACGGACATACCATCCAGGAACATAAAGAAGACAGTTTATGCACACCTGTGGGACATCACTTCTCACAACCGGACCACACTATAAAAGACCTCAATTTATTTATTTATTTATTTATTTCAGGTACTTATATAGCGCCGTCAATTTACGCAGCGCTTTACATATATATATTATACATTCACATCAGTCCCTATACCCTCAAGGAGTTTACAATCTAAGGTCCCTAACTCACATTCATACCTATACTAATGTTTAAGTTCTTAAAGGGAATTTCAGAACTATCCAGGAAAGGAAAACGTTTGAACTAAGAATGATAATTCTTTTTGACACAAAAAATAATGGCCTGAATTTAGATATTGGTTTCTTTACCCATTATACTAATGTTTTACGACCCCCTCTGTGACTAGCATCCCCCCTCCAGTCTATAGCTCTCCCTCTGTCTTATTTCACTAACTCTGCTGCTATCTTTATTACCATTGATTTGATTTTTTTCTCCTTTCCCTCAGAGATTTTTTTTTTAACATTCTGCTAAAAAAATTTGTGAATCAGTACTGCTTGGACCTTAAAGAAGGGGACATACCCTGAAAGCTTGTCCTGAAAAATTGTATGTTAGTGCAAATAAAAAAAGTATCATGGACAGTACTCAATTTTCTCTGTCACTTTTCATGTACAATGTTACGCATTTTGACACTTATTCCAATAAATCTTTACTTCTATATTGTGTTTCAGCCTGCCTCACTCAAAGTCCCATACTTTTTAATTATTTTTTGAATAGAGGAGAGAAGGGTTGAAGTGGCCAAGGTTTCTATGGGTGATGGTTAGGCATTTGGAGGGAAAGATGGTGGAAGACAGGGAGAGAGAGAAACTAATAAGGTGGTGATCAGAGAGAGGAAAAGGATTGTTGAAGAGGTTGCATGGAGCACATAGGTAGGAGAATACAAGGTCAAGGGTGTTGCCATCAGAGTGAGTAGAAGCCTGTACCCATTGCTTCAGGTCAAATGAGGGGGTTAGACTAAGAAGTTTAGAAGTGGCAGGAGTGTTTGTATTAACAGGGATGTTGAAGTCACCGAGAAGGATTGTGGGAATTTCAGAAGAGATAAAATAGGGTAGCCAGGCCAAAAACCCATTGAGGGAAGTTGATAATGGTCTAGGGGGCGGTAGATAGCAGCAATTATTATGGGAGGTTGGAGAGAATAGGCGTATACAGTGAACTTCAAATGATGAAAGGGACAGAGAGGGAGCAGAGTGAAAAACCTGGAAGGTGCTCTGTGGGGATAGGAGAATTCCCACTCCACCTCCCTTGCATCCATTAGGTCTAGTTCAGAAAAAGCCACCGTGGGAGAGGGAAACAGGAGAAGAAGTGTCAGATAGGGATGGGCCGAACACCCCCACGTCTGTTTTTTCGGGAGCAGTGATTTTAATAATGCTTAAAGTGAAATATTAAAAGTGAAATATTCCTTTAAATTTTGTACCTCATGCTAGTGCCGGCTAATAATGAATTGTCGGTCCCGACAATATACATAAAAGTAATTGAAAGTCATTGAAAAATGTTTTAAAAAATGCGTGGGGGTCCCCCAAAATTCCATTACCAGGCCCTTCAGGTATGGTATGGATATTAAGGGGAACTCCACGCCAAAATTAATTAAAAAATGGTGTGGGGTTCCCCCAAAAATCCATATCAGACCCTTTAGGTCTGGTATGGATTTTAAGGGGAACTCCGTGCCAAAATGAAAAAAAAATGGCGTGGGGTTCCCCACACCAGACCCTTATCCGAGTACGCAACCTGACAGGCCGCAGGAAAAGAGGAGTGGACGAGAGAGCGCCCCCCCTCTTGAACCGTACCAAGCCACATGCCCTCAACATGGGGAGGATGTCCCCTTGTTGATGGAGACAAGGGCCTCATCCCCACAATCCTTGCCCGGTGGTTGTGGGGGTCTGGGGGCGGGGGGCTTATCGGAATCTGGAAGCTCCCTTTAACAAAGGGGACACCCAGATCCCAGCCCTCCCATGTGAATTGGTAAGGGGTACATTGTACCCCTACCATTTAACAAAAAGAAAGTGTCATAATGTTAAAAAACCACCTGCCAGGTTGGGTGCTCGGATAAGGGTCTGGTGTGGATTTTTGGGGGAAACCCACTCCATTTTTTTTTTACATTTTGGCAGAGTTCCCCTTAAAATCCATACCAGACCTGAAGAGTCTGGTATGGATTTTTGGGGGGAACCCCATGCCATTTTATTTTTCATTTTGGCACGGAGTTCCCCTTAATATCCATACCAGACCTGAAGGGCCTGGTAATGGATTTTTGGGGGACCCCCACACTTTTTTTTTTTTTTTTTGAATGACTTTCAGTGACTTTTATGTGTATTGCCGGGACCAACAATTCATTAATATCCGGCACTAGCGCTAGCACTTTTAAATTACTTTTTTTCTTTTAGAAATATCATTTTGCTCTTGGACTGTTATAAACACGGGAAACATGCGCTACTTTACAGACATACTATAGACACCTCCCAGGTACGAAATTTAAAGGAATATTTCACTTTTATTGTTTCACTTTAAGCATTATTAAAATCACTGCTCCCGAAAAAACTGCCGTTTTTAAAACTTTTTTTTGCATTGATACATGTCCCCTGGGGCAGGACCCAGGTCCCCAAACACTTTTTATGACAATAACTTGCATATTAACCTTTAAAATTAGCACTTTAGATTTCTCCCATAGAATTTTAACCACTTGCTTACTGGGCACTTAAACCCCCCTCTTGTACAGGCCAATTTTCAGCTTTTAGTGCACTTTGAATGACAATTGCCCGGTCATACAACACTGTACTCAAATTAAATTTTTATCATTTTTTTCCCACAAATAGAACTTTCTTTGCGGTTTTTATTTTTTGTTAAAAAAAATTGAAAAAGACCGAAAGTTAAAAAAATATATATTTTTTTAATATTTTGTTATAAAATTTTGCAAACAGGTAATTTTTCTCCTTCATTGATGTACGCTGATGAGGCTGCACTGATGGGCACCAAAAGGTGGCAGTGATGGGCACTGATGGGTGGCAGTGATGGGCACTGATGAGTAGCAATAATGGGCACTGATTGCTTACACTGATGGCAGCACTGCTAGGTGCCACTGATTGGCACCACTGGTGGGCATTGATAGGTGGCACTTGTGGGCACTGATAGGTGACACATGTGGGCATTGATAGGTGGCACTTGTGGTCATTGATAGGTGGCACTGCTGGGCACTGTGGGCACTGGCAGGTGGCAATGGCAGGTGCCACTGGCAGGCACAGATGAGGCATATGTGCCTCCTTCCTCTTCAGGACCGATGTCCCTTTAACATAAGGCGGTGATTGGCTTTTTTTTCTCCTCATGCTGTTGCATTCAGGTTTTGGTGATAGCAAGTAGATTAAAGGAGTTAGTGACAAAGAGGTCATGAACTAGTCAGTTCCCAAAGGAAACTTACAAGGAATTGAAAGCAAAAAAAAATTGGGGTGAGTGGTGCTACCCTATAAACGATCAAGTGAAAATAAACAGTGACTAAAATTAGTATAAGTATAGCTACCTGTAGGGAAGGTAAATCTCCCTAGAGGTGCAGATAGTGTGTACTCATAAAGTGTTCCAAAGCATAAGTGCAGACATAATAAACCAATCCTATTCCATATTGATATAAAATGTGATATCCAAAAAATGACATAAAAAATGCATAAAAAAAATTGTATTAGTGAAGCTAATAATATAGGAGTGATAAATAATAGTAATGTGAACCATAAAAGTCCCAAAAGCATCAAAAATACATCAACAAATTATATTTTAAAAAAATTAATATTTGCAAAAAAGAAAAAACCACTGAAGCAAAGTCCCAAAAAACAATTTGGAAAAAATGGTGATGCTCCAAAATTGACAAGTGTTCAGATAAATCAAGTGACTCTTGTGCTCGACAAAGAAGGTGACTCATGTGCTCCCCCTTGTGAGTTCCCACTCACCAGCTCCTATTACCCCTACGGGGGTGATGGGCATATATGGATAGCCTTGAATGATATCCCGTGGGGATTCTGCCAGTGGTCTGTCCGTGGTTTCTTGTGGTCTATTGGGCCTTTGCAGCTCATTCTACCAGGTCAGGGCATCCAAAAAGATCAGGTCAGGACATCCAAAAAGATCTTACACTCAGCACATTGCCAGTCACCATTTCCAAGGAGTTATTTAACAGCTTCTCAGGGATGGGTCCTCATAGAAAAAAGATAAAGCTCCTATAGTGTAGTATTTAAAAGTACTTTTTATTTAAAAATAGGGTTAAAAACAAAATTTTCCCCACAGCAGGGGGAATTTTCTAAAAAAACACTACAATGGGTGGTAAAGCAGTATGTAGGGGAAGCCGGTTTGCAGTGTGTGCTTCAACTGCGTTCCAGGCCTCCTACTTCCGTACTGGAAATGACGTAAATGTGTGAAGACACAGGGATGAAACAAGAACAGATAAACTATATTCTAGAAGGCTTAAAATTGGCTATGGAGTGTAACTACTTTTGGTATAATAAGGATTACTTTGTACAAACAAAAGGGGTTGCTATGGGAGCTCGTTATGCTCCTAGCGTAGCGAACCTATTCATGAATATGTGAGAGGAGGAATATGTTTATAGAAGAAACATCTCCCAAATTAAAATGTATAGACGGTATATAGATGACCTGATTATACTTTGGGATGGAACGCCTGAAAGGTTTGAAAGATTTCTTGAAGATCTAAATATAAATAGATACGGGATCACCCTTACGGGCAAATGGAATCATCAGAAGATCGATTACTTGGATCTAGAGATTTTCAAAGTGGGGGATGCTCTATGTACCCGTACCTTTTTTAAGGCAACTGACCGAAACGGATACATCCCCACATCTAGCTGCCACCATCCCAAGTGGAAATATAACATCCTGAAGGGCCAACTATTAAGGATATGCAGGAACTGCGATTCACTGAAAGATTTTGACGCACAGGCCGATATCCTTATACAGTACCTGACCATGAAAATGTGTTTTTCATGGGATCACGCTGGTTCTCGGCGACAGGGTACTGTACATCTCGCACTGGCTCACTCATCTGGAAAGGTAAACTGTTTTTTCCTTTCACGATGAGGGGCAGGTATTGCTGACAGCTGTCTGGTATGAATCATGAGGGGGAACGCCGTGCCAAATTTTAGATAAAATACCAGCATGGGTTCCCCCCAGGGGCATACCAGGCCCTTAGGTCTGGTATGGATTTTAAGGGGAACCCCCTACGCCAAAAAAACGGCGTGGGGGTCCCCCCAAAATCCATAACAGACCCTTATCCGAGCACGCAGCCCGGACGGTCAGCAAAGGGGGTGGCAACGAGTGAGCGCCCCCTCTCCTGAACCGCACCAGGCCCCATGCCCTCAACATGGGGGGTGGGCACTTTGGGGCAGGGGGGCGCCCTGCAGCCCCCCCACCCCAAAGCACCTTGTCCCCATGTTGATGAGGACAAGGGCCTCTTCCAGACAACCCTGACGGTTGGATGTCGGGGTCTGCGGGCGGAGGGCTTATCGGAATCCGGGAGCCCCCTTTAATAAGGGGGCCCCCAGATCCTGGCCCCCCACCCTATGTGAATAAGTATGGGGTACATCGTACCCCTACCCATTCACCTGGGGGAAAAAGTGTCAATAAAAAAACACATTAGACAGGTTTATAAAGTAATTTATTAGTCAGCTCTGGGGGTCTTCTTCCAACTTCGGGGGTCTACTTCTGATTTTGGGGGTCTTCTTCCGACTCCTCCGCTCTCTCCGGCCTCCTCTCCCAGTGTCCGGTTCTTCTCCCGCTCTCCGGCTTCTTCTCCCGGTGTTCGGTTCTTCTCCCGCTCTCCGGTTCTTCTGCTGGGCTCCACCGCTATCTTCTGTTCTTTTGCTGCTCTTTTGCTAGAGGTGGCCTGGTCTTCTCCATCGTCTTGTTCCCTCTTCTCTCTCCCGCTGTAATGCTGTGTGAGCGGTGCGCAATGACTTATATAGGCATGGGGCGTGGTCACCGGGTGATGTCACCCGGTGACCCCGACCCCTTATGACGTCACAGTCCCATAATGCCCCGGGACTGTGACGTCATAAGGGGGCAGGGACACTTTTCCCCCAGGTGAATGGGTAGGGGTACGATGTACCCCATACTCATTCACATAGGGGGGCCGGGATCTGGGGGCTCCCGGATTCCAATAAGCCCTCCGCCCGCAGACCCCGTCAACCAACGGCAAGGGTTGTCGGGAAGAGGCCCTTGTCCTCATCAACATGGGGACAAGGTGCTTTGGGGTGGGGTGATGAGTGCAGTAATAGGGAGAGGGGAGAAGTGAGGGTGATGTACAGATTGTGGGGTGGAGAAGAAGGGTGAAGAAAAGAGAATTTGAGGAGAGAGGATGCAACTGTGAAAAGGAAAGGTAAAGATTGCATGTTTCAGACAGCAAGTATAGTTGATTTGGAAATGAGGTTACCTGCAGTCTGGTGTTTTGTAAAGTCGTTTTCTGTTGATGTTTGCTATGTACAAATCACTGAAGTGCAAGTGCCTGTATCTTTAATGTAACCACTAAACAATGAACTGAAGGATATACAGGCCAGAGGTACTGTACAACACCAGTACATGAATGCACAGACTGGATAAGCAGTTTGGTAATAGCAAAGAAACCATCAGACAAAATAGGAATATTTATACATGGACCACTGAATAAACTGAAAGGGAACTATTACCCCATTCATACAATAGAAGATATTTTGCCAGATTTGTCGGAATCTAGAATATTTTCAGTATGTGATATAAGAGATAGAATCTGGTGTGTTAAACTATTATAATAAGGGGTGTGGGGATGGAGTATGATATATGATCTACCCAAAGATATATAGATGGGACTTTAAATGTACATTCTATGGTATATTTAACACTGACCCATGAAGTATAAAAGTATAACACATTTTATTCAATATCATATTGGTTAATAAACAAATTGTAAAACATATTCACAAAGGAGGCTTGGCCTTGGGATCCAGCTGCTTGACCAACGCGTTTTAGGGGGTATCCCGCTTCATCAGGGCATTAGGTCCTCTCAGAAATTGTACTATAATTATATATGGAAATGTGTGAGACAATTTTACATTTCTGACATTATATCATTAAACGTGTCACAATTATTTGTTAACCCAACAACCAGTACATAAATGTATTTTATCCACCATGAATTTAAAAAGAGAAGGGATGAATCAGCAATTACATTTTATATTCACATTCATATAGATATTAAAAAAGGCCATATTCACCCACACTCCATCAACTTGATACCATTACCTGTATGAAAATTTCATGGAGCGCCAATAACAATTAGTCTGCCAGGCCCGTGGGGAGCAGGATAAAATCCTCTAACGTTAGTTCTTTACCCAAGAGGGTTGTCAAATATGAAAGTCTATATGTTGAAATAACGGATTCCAATAAGCTTAAGGTGTGAGTACAATGAGGAGTGCAATAAAGGCTAAGTGACATGAGTTGCCATACAAACAAGGAATGAGAGAAGGGGAAAAGTGTGGGGGAGGGGGGGAGAAGGGAGGGGGGAAGGAGAAAGGGTGGGGGGTTTGGGGCTGGTGCTGGGGTTGTTTGGAGGAAAAAAGGGCGAGGCAAGAATGAGAAGCGCCTTGAGAACAAATTGTTAGCTAACCGCAGCTTAGAATTGCAGGGATTAAATACATTGTATGTGGTCCATAACCAGGGAGGAAGCCCAACGTAAGGAGCTTAATTGCACCTAAGTGTACCCTCAGCTAATTGAGGCTGCGAAGAACTGATTTGTAAAAATATCCTTTTAAAGAAAAAAAAGAAGAAAAAGGTAACACGTGACTAAATGGTAAAAGGACATCTAGGACATATATGGGGGGGGGACTTCCACAGTGAATAACTCACCTAGCTCCTATATAAGCAATTCCTCAAACAGCATGGCATGTGGTAATAGTGGCCTGAAGCACGTCATTCATTATTGTATATGTATGTATATATATATATATATATATATATATATATATATATATATATATATACCATTACTCTTTAATATCTTTATAAATGATATTGGGTCTGGGATCAAAAGTAACATTTCTGTCTTTGCAGATGACACCAAGCTATGCAGTGGAATAAAGTCCTTACAGGATGTCTCCAATGTACAAGCTGACCTCAATGCTCTGTCTAATTGGGCGTCTATGTGGCAGATGAGGTTTAATGTTGAGAAATGTAAAGTTATGCACTTGGGAGGTTAGAATATGCATGCATCATACATACTAGGGGGAGTACAACTGGGGGAATCCGTAGTGAAGAAGGATCTGGGGGTTTTGGTAGATCATAAGCTCAATAATAGCATGCAATGCCAAGCTGCGGTTTCCAAAGCGAGCAAAGTCCTTTCTTGTATTAAGAGAGGTATTACCTCCAGAGAGAAAGATATCATTTTGCCCCTGTTCAAATCATTAGTAAGACCTCATCTGGAATATGCAGTTCAGTTTTGGGCATCAGTTCTCAAAAAGGATATCGGGAACTGGAGAAAGTGCAGAGAAGGGCAACCAAACTGATAAGAGGCATGGAGGAGATCAGCTATGAGGAAAGATTAGAGGAACTGAATTTGTTCACTCTTGAGAAGAGGAGAATAAGGGGTGATATGATCAACATGTTCAAATATATAAGGGGTCCATTTAGTGAACTTGGTGTTGAGTTATTCTCTTTATGGTCAACACAGAGGACAAGGGGGCACTCTTTACGACTGGAGGAAAAGAGATTTCATCTCCAAATAAGGAATGGTTTCTTCACAGTAAGAGCTGTGAAAATGTGGAATAGACTCCCTCCAGAGGTGGTTCTGGCCAGCTCAGTAGATTGCTTTAAGAAAGGCCTGGATACTTTCCTAAATGTACATAATATAACTGGGTACTAGCATTTATAGGTAAAGTTGATCCAGGGAGACTGAGGGTAAATGGCATAGTCTCTGACCCCTTTCCCATTTTTATAGGCACCAGGCAGGGGTGCCCGCTCTCACCCCTCCTGTTTGCCTTGGCAATAGAGTCGTTAGCAGTCAAACTGAGAACCACTCCGCATCTGGTGGGACTGAGATTGGGAGAGTTTGAGGAGCGAGTCTCGCTCTATGCGGATGACATGTTGCTATACTTACAGGATCCAGGGCCCTCACTTTCAGAAGCTTTCCAACTGATTCAGGAATTTGGTGATTATTCTGGATTCCGAATTAATTGGAAAAAGTCCTCTCTCTTCCCTATTGACAG
The DNA here is from genome assembly GCF_042186555.1 of Aquarana catesbeiana. Lineage (NCBI taxonomy): Eukaryota > Metazoa > Chordata > Amphibia > Anura > Ranidae > Aquarana > Aquarana catesbeiana. The sequence goes on from NC_133327.1 coordinate 454,095,424, forward strand.
GGAGGTGGAGGTCCCATCGGATTGTCCCATTCCACTGTCCACTTCTTTTAGGTATTTGGGGATTGAGGTTCAGCTTCCCATCTCTATGTTTCTGGAGAAAAACCTGATGCTGGTTATACAAAACTTTCGGGAGAAGGTACGGAAATGGCAGAATTTACCGATTACCCTATTGGGACGGATACATTTATTTAAAATGATTTTCCTGCCTAAGTTCCTCTACATTCTTTCGAACTCTCCGGTTTTGGTGACTCTGAAGGTCTTTAAAAATATAGACTCCATTTTTGTGGGTTTTCTTTGGGGTTCTAAGGCACCCAGGGTTTCTTTGGCAATTTTAAAACTACCAGTTACAATGGGTGGGATGGCCCTACCTGACCTGCGGTCTTACTTTATGGCATCACAGTTGTCCTTTTTGCACTGGCGACTCTTTCCTCTAATGCCCCGTACACACAGTCGGATTTTCCGATGGACAATGTCCGATCGGAGTGTGTTGTCGGAAATTCCGACCGTGTGTGGGCGCCATCGGACATTTTCCATCGGATTTTCCGACACACAAAGTTGGAGAGCAGGAGATAAAATTTTCCGACAACAAAATCCGATCGCGTCAATTCCGACCATGTGTGGCCTGTTCCGACGCACAAAGTGCCACGCATGCTCAGAAGAAATTCCGACACGGGACAGCTCGTTCTGGTAAACTTAGCGTTCGCAATGGATACAGCACTTTCGTCACGCTGCAATGTTAAAAATGGTTTAATACAGCGCACTCTCTTCTTCTTTATAATGTGACAAGAATGAAGTAGTTTTGCTGCTCATATTCACACATACTTCTCATAAGCTTTTATTTGTGTTTTTTTAGTGGGATTCCCTGAATATATTGTTATTAGTTGTCACATCTGACAGTTTTATATTTTTTTTATTTTTTATTTTTTGGATTTTCAGCCTTTTTTTTTCTTTAATGTTTGGATTTTTGCCAAGGCTGATTTTTGTTCAATGTTATTTTTATTTTTAGTCCCGAATATTTCTGTCTGTGTTTTGTGTGTCAAGTTACCCCAACACCATTGATATCTTTTATTATTTAATCTCAAGGAGATTGTTTGTTGTTGGTGTCCCTTGTTCATTTCACATTGTATATTTGAAATGTACCTGAATCCTCACAAACCAACTGTCCTTTTTGAAGTAAAACACATAGGAGAGTATAATTCAAAAAAAAATCCTTTATTAAGGGATCAGAACCAAACAAAGAGGAAGGCAACACTGGATCAACAGCAGAAATTAGTGAAGCCTGGGACCCCCACGGCAGACATCAATTCTTCAACATCAAAATTGATGGCCTGAGGAGTCCATATCTAAGGGAGGGCAGTCTGGTCCGGGATTCGCAGAGATCCGGATAGCAGCAGATGACATCTGTGTCCCCAGGCTGTGGTACCACAAGAGGCTGCATCTTTTGGCCGACCAGACTGAACCCAGGGCAATCACTGTCTGGTCTTCCTTCCACGCTTCCTTCCCGGCTGTGGCTGTGCAGTTGGAGATGTGGCAGGAGGAGGAGTAGGACCTGGAGGAGGAGGAGGACTGGGGGGACCTGGAGGAGGACTGGGAGGACCTGGAGGAGAGGAAGGAGGAGGAGGAGGAGGAGGACCTACAGGAGGAGGAGGAGGACCATCCCCAAGATGTGTGTGAGGTGTAATTTGGCCCCTCATACCTTTCTCCAGAGCCTCCGATATGAGGGCCTCACACAAGACTTTTTGGCCCTCCTCCATCCTCTGCATTTTATAGGCTATGAAGGCAGCAATGTTCTCCTCCATGGTGTGGGGTGCTCCCAGGACCTCTGTAGCCCTCCAAAAGAATGCTATAGCAGCCTCCTCTAGGGTACTCCTCCTACTGCCACTTTCTCTTTTCAGGGGGGGTGGAGGGACCTTGATATCAGCCAGCCGGCTCGGCCCAGCCACCTCCTGGCTGAGACTTCCCTGTGTATGAAAAAGGGACATAGTTGTAATGTTTTGCATCATCAATCACAATCCTAAATTAGTACTCCCAACTAACATCTAGTTAACATCATTGATTGGACAAGCAGAAATATTTCGAGGAATGCTATACCTGGCTCAATCTGGGCTCCTCCACATGTGGCCTGGAAGGCCCAGGTTGGGCGTCAGAAGCCTCAGCCGGGGCGGAAGGAAGCGTGGAAGGAAGACTGGAGGGGGATGGCCTGGGTTCAGTCTGGCCTGCCATAAAATGCAGCCTGTCGTAGTACAACATCCTGGGGACATAGATGTCATCTGCTGCTTCAGGTCTCTGTGAATCCAGGGCCTTCTTGCGCTCCCTCAGATATGTGCTCCTCAGGCCACCAATGAAAATCTTTAAATAAGTGATGTCTGCCGTAGGGATCACCTGCTTCACAATTTCACACAATTGCTCCAGTGCTGCCTTCCTCTTTGCTTGGTTCTTGAAATGGGGGTGGGTAATCTCCCACAGACAGGGCAGCTCACTTAGCATCTCTATGAATACTGACATGAAGTCATTGTCTTTCATTAAGATATCCATGTTCACTGCAAGACACAACACAAGACAAAGCCTAATGTCAGACAAAACTTTCCTAATCTTGTTACAATATAGGCCTCAATCTAGAAGCAGTATAGGCACAAGTTTGTCTCTTACCTTCGTTCTTACGATTGGCGCGTCCAATGCTCCTTCCTCCACTCACAGATCGTACGTAATACGCACGCGTGTTACGCTTTATACACACTGCGCATGCGTGTAACTCCGTCCGCCCCTGATGTTCTTTCTAGTCTATTCCCCGCCCCTTTTCGTTCGGCGCAGTGGGTGAAGAGCATGATGGCTGAGTTACAGCAGGTGCATGCTAATTCTAGCAACGAGGAGGAGGAGGAGGAAAGGCCGGATCCAGGCACGTCCCGATCCAGAAGGAGACGTTTTAAGGCCACAAATATGTCGTTTGGGGAGATGTTGGAGATGGTTGACATCATGAGGAAGTCCGACTATGACGGAAAATATGGGCCTTACCCCAACCCCAACATCCAAAAGGCCAAGATCATGGCGAAAGTGGTCAGGAGTCTTGAGAGGAATTTCGGGGTACGAAGATCTAAAGATCAGCTCAGGAAGCGGTGGTCGGACCTGAAGTTGAGAGAGCCAGAGCAGTACCGAAAGATCCGGAGAGTGCTGCAAAAAAGTAAGTAGTTGTGCTGTGTTCCTATTCTTTCTGTCTTTATTCCGTTCGTTCTGCTCCATATGCTTTTATTAATTGTAACGTTTAAAAGGGCAACTTTAATGTTCATGGGCCCATTATTCGTTCGTATCAAACATTTTTCTTTCAGCCTCTAGAACACCATTGTTTAGGCCATATGCATTTTCACACATTTTTTGGGGCCTACTTGGATGCCAAATATTTGTTTGTGTAGATGGGTTTGTTACTAGAATGAAATGCCAACTAGATTGTGTGTAAGGAGAGGACACTGAGCAGCTGTTTTCACATCTGGACACTGGAGCACTAGTGTGGGACACAAGAACAACATTTTTATTAGGGGGGGCACACAGGTGCTCCAGTGTATACTATAGGGGGGGCTACATCTGTGAAGCTTGTACCAAACAGGTAAAGTATTGCAGCTTGACAAAGGACACAAAAAAATATACATCTTGGAACTCGGCTAAAATAGACAATTGTACCCCACTTCCAAGCAATGTTTCCTATTTCTAGTTCTGCCATCAAATATCTGTGTGCTAAGTATACCATTTTTGTTTTACATGGGGAGAAAAGACTCGGAGGACACCCCTCATCCCAGGAGAACAGAGACCCCCCACCTCTGGAAGAAGGGGAAATACCGCAAACACAAGATGCTGAGCAAGAGGAAGAAGAAGACGTGGTGGAGATTGGCACCACAACAGGTGAGTGTCTGCGACCACAGGCTCAGGTAAGAGATGGATGGTGGCAGATTTTTGAGACCTTTTTTTTTGTTCTTTATCTCTTTTTAGGTGATCGTGATGTGAGGGATAGAGAACGCTTTACTTCTGAAAGTGCCCAGATCCTGATCATGGAGATCATGGGGTGTAATGCCGAACTGCAAAACATCCAGCAAAAAATCAATCATGTTATTAAAAAAAATAATAACATCATTGATGTTTTGGGGCGAATTTAAACCCCACAAAATCACCTGTTTTATTGTGGTCCAATCTTCCAAAAATGTTTTCATTGTTTAGAAAAGCCAAATTTGGAGGATGCACACAGTGTGCCAACATGTGCTATCTGCCATCAAGGGAGATCAATGGACGCGTTTTGGGGGTGCAACCCCTTCCTCAATTATAAAGTCGCGTTGAGGAAGGGCTTGCTCCCCCAAAACACGTCCCTTGATCCCCCCTGATGGCAGATAGCACATGTTGACATTCGTAAATTGGTGTGCATCTTCCAAATTTGGCTTTTCCAGGGGTGATTTCCCCCCATCTGAACGCTATATCAAACCCAGTTCCTAAATACTGATGTCTGATATAGCCTTCAGGTTTTACCTAATGTGAACTTTGTAAGTTCAAGTTTTTTGGCTTTCTTGTTGGTTTTACACAGGCCTGTTTTATCTGAAATGGATATTTCGAATTTTGATAATGCTACTGCAAAAATTGTTATACAACAAACATGTTGGTTTGTTTTAAAAACCTTTCGTAAATGCACATGTGATTGTGCAGGTATAAAAAAGTGCCTTATTCAAGAATGTGTGGATTATTGTCTCAACACTACAACACTTTTGGGGTGATGTAATTGCTGTTTTATGCAAAAATGGGGGTTATTTCCTAAGGGCAAATACACTTTGCACTACAAGTGCAGGTTCAGTGCAGTTGCAAGTGCACTTGTAGTGAAATGTGTTTTTGCATTTAGGAAGTACCAGCCAACACTGTTTTTTATAAGGTTACCCAATCACGACATTTTCTGCACTCAACACATTTCTGTCAGGGTCAGTTAAAACAAACACAAGCAGTAAATGTCCACAAAGAATTTCTTTTGGTTGTTTTTTATTTGAAAAAGGTTTCACAGATTGTCTGGCATATTGATAGCCCCCCTACCCGCAAAGAACTCCAGGTAGCATAACCGGACATCACGGGCACTCAGGGAGGGCAAGCCAGGACGGCCACTTTCAAGCGCCGTCAGTGTTGATGGATTTGGGATTCCGGCCTCAGGCCCAACTGAGCCAGCATAGTTGGCTGAATGTTTTCTTAAAAAATTATGGAGAACACAGCAGGCAAGTATTATATGGTTCAGTTTATACTCCGCCATATGGATGGGTGTCAGAAATAATCGAAACCGGCTGGCCAGGATTCCAAATGTGTTCTCCACCACTCTTCGGGCTCTGGCCAGCCGGTAATTAAAAACCTTCTGGGTGAGGGTCCTCATCGGGAATGGCCGCATCAGGTGGTCCCCCAGCGCAAATGCTTCATCAGCAACGAACACAAATGGGAGACCTTCAACATTGTCCTCTGGAGGTGGCAAGTCCAAGCTGCCATTCTGGAGACACCTGTAGAACTCCGTCTGGGCGATCACTCCACCATCGGACATCCGGCCATTCTTCCCCACGTCCACATACAAGAACTCGTAATTAGCCGACACCACTGCCAACATCACTATACTATTAAACCCCTTGTAATTATAATAGTACGACCCCGAGTTGGGTGGTGGGACAATGTGGACGTGTTTCCCATCAATTGCCCCTCCGCAGTTAGGAAAGTCCCACCGCTGGGCAAAGTGGGAGGCCACAGTCTGCCATTCCTGTGGCGTTGAAGGAAACTGTTGAGGAAAAAACAATAAACATTACTATTTTTTCACAGAAACATGGCAAGCAGATTAGACACAAACATTATGGGGCAACCTCCAGATAGCATTTATTAAGGGGAATTTAACAACAACAAAGTATAAGGTACACCTATCATATTCCCCCTCCCCCCCTCATGGGCCATTTCTAACATTATGGGGGGGGGACTCTTGGACAGGTAACCCTCTTCACTTCATTGAGAGATGAATGCCTAAATAATGGCTATTACTTGGAACAGACCCTCCTTAGTTACACTATTGGCAGACCACTGGACAGGTAAGAAGTGTCATAATACAAAGATATAAATACACACTGTACACATTTGAGCACATTTGAACATTCTGCTATTACCTATCAAGATAATAATAGGATAGAAAAACTTTAAACAGTACCATTGGAAAGTATACAGGCAGGCCTTGCACTACATGCTTTGGGGAATTCATCCATAAATCTGACCAGTAAAGAGATGGGTATAGTGTGTATGGGTTTGGCAAAGTCAGCAGATAGATGATTGAGGATAGAGAATTGGGATCAGCTGACTTAGCAGTTGGGGGAGGGAGGGTTACAAAAAATTTGGGGACACCACAAAAAAAACCCTCTGGCACTCTGCCTGAATTTAAATAAAAAATAACATTTCCCAACATTTTAGGGGGTGTTTGGGGTAAAGCACTACTATAGAGCTGATAAAATACATTGTTAAGTGACTACATGAGGTGAATATAGGGCAGGAGACACCATGCTGGAGAGGTTATTGAAGGGCAAATATGTATGAAGGACCTAAAATAATAATTACATAACAATCCAGCATGCATGAGGACAAAGGGGACATTCACAGCCTATTACAATCATGGTAATTAGGGAATGAGGAAAGAAATACAATATATTATCAAACATTAAATACAATAAAATGTGAGATAAAAGGATAAAAATCTTACCTTCATATACTCCTTCTGCAGGACCTGGATGATGGCAGAACAGGTCTCTGGGATAATGATCCCCAGAGCCTGGGGGGAGATGCCTGTCGAGAACTTGAGGTCCTGCAGGCTTCTCCCTGTGGCCAAATACCGCTAGGTAGCGACCAACCTCTGCTCCGCAGTTATGGCTTACCTCATGCAGGTATCCTGCCTGCTGATATAGGGGGTCAGCGAAGCCAACAGACGGTGAAACACGGGGTCCGTCATTCTGAGAAAGTTCCTGAAATCATCAGGATTATTCTCACGGATCTCACGGAGCAAAGGCATATGACAGAACTGGTCACGCTGAAGGAACCAATTCTTGGTCCATGAACTCCTCCCCACCCTGTTCATGGACTGGACTTGTGTCAAGGTCAGGACCCCAACACCAAGCCCCCACACAGCACGAACTCTACGAGGAGTACGCATACGAAACATGGCTAGAAAACAGTCGGCTGCTCAGAACGAAGTAACAGAACGCACTGAAGAACAGCAAGGCCTGTGAAGAGCAACCTGAAAACCAGTAACGAACGAACAAGAATACAATGACTACCTAAAGTCACGCGGAACTTGCTTGCACGCACTGAAGAGCAGATACAAACCCACAAGCACAAACTGAACGGCAGAAAACGATCTGAAAGCCACAAGTCTGAAAAAGCGCGAATCGTCTCTCACCAAACTTTTACTAACACGAGATTAGCAAAAGGAGCCCAAAGGTTGCCGCGCTTGGTTCTGAACCGGCCTTTTCTAGTCTCGTCGTACGTGGTGTACGTGACCGCGTGGTTGTCGATCGGAAATTCCGACAACTTTGTGCGACCGTGTGTAGGCAAAACAAGTTTGAGCCAACATCCGTCGGAAAAAATCCTAGGATTTTGTTGTCGGAATGTCCGAACAAAGTCCGACCGTGTGTACGCCCTATAACACCCAATGCTACCACCCTGTTGTTGGCTGCTGTTGCCTCCTCGCAGGAAACACTTCAAAACATGCTGTATAGGAAAGGGATACCAGGGAGAGAGGTGGGATCCGTAATGGCACTACCAGGGAAAGTGTTTCACATATGCTCTAAGCGGAGGAAGGATGATCCCTTGTGGCTATCTCCGAATAGCCCTCTGTGGTGTAATAAGACCCTTGCAGAGTTTTTGAAATTGCCTGATGGGCATTGCTCTTGGGCTAGACATGGCATAAAATACCTACACCACATATATCAGAATAATCACTTCTGTACATTTGCACACCTGAGGGAGAATTTTGGAGTACCAAAGAACTGGTACTTTCGGTATGTGCAGCTGCGTCATGCAGCGCTCGCACAGTTTGGCATTGGTGAAATTATAGTCCAGAATACTGACCTGGAGAAGGTTCTGATAGATCCGGATCCGGCAAAAAGAATTTCTAGATACTATGGGGCAGTGGGTCCTGGGGTGGTGACTACAACCTCTAGATCCATGGAACGCTGGGTCACGATTATCCCGGAGTTGTCGGAGGAAATGTGGCAGGAGGTGCTGGATACATATCTGATATCTGTTGTCTCTTCTATGGATAAGATGATCCAATTCCGGTTCCTCCATCAGCAGTACTATACGCCTACTAGACTTTATCGAATGCAAAGACGGGAATCGGCTGTTTGCCATAAGTGTAAGGGGGTGGAGGGTACTTTTTTACACATGACTTGGGAGTGTGAAAAGGTGAGACCACTATGGTCACAGGTGACCAAATTCATTTCAGAGCAGTTTGACTTGCCAAATATTTGCTCTCCCTTACGGTGTCTCCTTGGGGTATTTGGACAAGAAGAAATGAGCACACACAAAGTTACTTCTTAGGATTCTATTCTTTGGAGTAAGGAAGCTTATTGCCAGACGATGGATACATGACGAACTGTTGACGCTGGGGATGTGGAAAAAAATGATTAACGCTGATGTTTTGATGTATAAAATGACTTATGAAGCTAGGGGGGCCTCTAAGAAGTTTCGAAAAGTATGGTTTCGGTGGGTTGACTCTGCTGATACCCTGGAAGGTGAGGGATAATACGTTTTTTTGGGGATATTAGTGTTTTTTTTACTCCAGGAAGTGAATAAGCAGAGGGCTGACACTGAGTCTCCTGTTTGATGTGAAGAAGGCTTTCTAGTTTTTGCCTTTCTCCTTCTGAATTCTCTACCAAGGACAGACTTTCAGGTGGGAGGGCGGGAAGGGAGAAGTTACTGGTTAGAATATACAGGTTTTTTTTGGTTACTGTTTAAAAAAAAATAAAAAAGCACATATACCAAATAGATGATAAAGATGGAGAGTTGATTAGCCTAGATATTGGTGCATTGAATATGTACGTTGTTATTTTTGGTCAAATGTCAGATTTAAACTTCTACTTTGATTTGGATGTAATTTTTCTATCTGCTGTATTGTATAAATAATGACTTTGTGCGCAATAAAAACTTTTGGGGAAAAAAAAAAAGTTGATCCAGGGAAAATCCGATTGCCTCTTGGGGGATCAGGAAGGAATTTTTTCTCCTGCTGTAGCAAATTGGAGCATGCTCTGCTGGGGTTTTTTGCCTTCCTCTGGATCAACTGTGGGTATAGAATTTGGTATATTGGATTGTACAATATTTTTTTTTTTGTTTGTTTTTTTATGGTTGAAGTGGATGGACTTTTGTATTTTTTCAACCTGACTAACTATGTAACTATATATATATATATATATATATATATATATATATATATATATATATATATATATATATATATATATATGTATATATGTATATATATGTATATATATATATATGTATATATATGTATATATATATATATATATATATGTATATATATATATATATGTGAATGTATAATCTGATTGGAGGAGGACAGGTTGTGTTTGCTGAGGCTGCCTCCAGCCCCAGGGCAAGAAACAGAAATGGCCTCCATGGCTCGGGGGGGGGGGGTGGAGGTGGGTTCCTCTCTTTAATGTTACACCCAGTATTGTTACACCCAGTATTTTCTCTTTTCTTTTTTTGTTTTTTCTTTTCCTTCCCCCCACTATCTTTATCATTATTTTTATTTTCTTTATTTGTATTTTTATTTCTTTATTCTTTATTTATTATTATTTTTTATTTTATTTTTATTCTTACCGTATTTATCGGCGCGCCGGCGTATAACACGCACCCCAAGTTTAGGAGGGAATTATAAGGGAAAAAAGTTTTAAGAAAAAAACTTACATTTAAATGCCCATCAATGCAGCCTTGCACAGCGTCCATCTGCATGCTTGTCCAGTGTCATTTGCAGCCTTGCAGTCATTTGCAGCTTTGCAGTCAGCAGCCTTGGTGTCATTTTCAGCCTTGCAGTCATTTGCAACCTTGCAGTCAGCAGCCTTGGTGTCATTTGCAGCCTTGCAGTCATTTGCAGCCTTGCAGTCAGCAGCCTTGGTGTCATTTGCAGCCTTATCAGTGTCCATGTGATGCCTTGCAGCTTTTACAGTGATGATCTGCAGCTTTCTGTGTCCATTTGCAGCCTTGCTCAGGCTGCAGTTAAACTGCAGTGACTTTTCATTGTCACTGCAGTTTGAAAATGGCGCCGCCGGCGCCGAAATACACAGAGCCAGTCTTTGGCTCTTCTCGGCAGCTCTCGTTCACTTTCGGCTCCACTCGTAGTCCCACCCGGGATGGGCGTGACTGTGAGCGGAGCTATCCGAACCCAGCCGAGTACACTCAGCTATGTTCGGGCGGCGCTCGAGTGAAGCCGAAAGTGGCCGAGAAGAGTCGAGGACCAGCTCTGTGTATTTCGGCGCCGGCGGCGCCATTTTCAAATCGCTGTCGGCGATTTTGAAGATCAGTCAGCGGGGGGTCACAGGGGATCGGCGTATAACAAGCACCCGCGATTTTCCCCTGATTTTAAGGGGAAAAAAGTGCATGTTATATGCCGATAAATACGGTATATATTTTTGATTTTTTATTTCTTTATTTTTTATTTTTATTTTTTATTTTTATTTTATATTTATTATTTTTTTATATTTATTTTTTATATTTATTTTTAATTTTATTTTCAGTTTGATTTGTACTCTTATTTATTTTTATTATTATTTTCATTTTTAAATTTCACCACTTTTGTTTCCCCCTCCTCCTTTTCCCCTCCTCCTTTTTCTCTCTTCTCTTTGATTACTTACAATCCTTTTCTTATCTGCTTTCTTATCTAGTTTCAACTCCTTGGTCCCAATTTCTCCCCCCCTTTCTTTCCTCCGTGTTTCTCTCTCTTTCGTTTCCTTCACATTCTGCACTTCTCCTCTCACATCACTCACACTGCCCACATCCTCCCCTACCTCCCCTAATTGGATATAGTCTGCCTTTATGGGCGTGGCCAGCTGGCGTCATTCGTTTCTATGACATCGGCGGCCCCGGCAATGCAGCGTCTCCCGTTGCCCAGTTACTGACCGCGTATTACGAAGGCGATCTCTGCCTAGTCCGAAATGATTACCCCCACACGGGCGCTGATCTGATGCTGTTTCACAGCATCGGCGGCCCCCGGCAATACAGCAACGCTGTTGCCTGGCTACCACCGCTACATCGCGCAATGCGCGATCAGTGATTGCCAGCTTAATATAATGTATGCTTCCCTGCACTAGTGGCAATTGATTTCTCAATCATGCTATCATCAGTCATGTTCCCTAGCAACGGGCTCTCCCCTTATGGCTCATGATCCACTTTTTTTACATGACAAATACAGGTAATGTCAGTAGCTTTTTAACCCCTAATTTACATATGTTTGGTGATCTGTTTTAAACATGCTATCCTTTTATTATGTTAATTTTTGAGTCTTTTCTGGCGGGATTTGTGACATCACACCTATCTGAGGGGAGGGGTTTTGCTTTTTTTTTATTTTTTCTTGATTTTTGATTGGTTGATGGTTACTTAAATTCTCTCCACTGTTATTTTCACATTTATCACATGCCTGATGAAGGGGTCCTGCGTGACTCCGAAACGTTGCACCTCTTTGTGTTGTGATCATGCAATAAACTAAACCGTTTGGACGCCATCCTGTGCTGATCCTTGGTGTGCTGGCAAGTATCTACATTATGACTAGGGATGAGCTTCGAGTTCGAGTCGAACTCATGTTCGACTCGAACATTGGCTGTTCGCAAGTTCACCGAACAGCGAACAATTTGGGGTGTTCGCGGCAAATTCGAATGCCGCGGAACACCCTTTAAAAGTCTATGGGAGAAATCAAAAGTGCTAATTTTAAAGGCTAATATGCAAGTTATTGTCATAAAAAGTGTTTGGGGACCTGGGTCCTGCCCCAGGGGACATGGATCAATGCAAAAAAAAGTTTTAAAAACGGCCGTTTTTTCAGGAGCAGTGATTTTAATAATGCTTAAAGTCAATCAATAAAAGTGTAATATCCCTTTAAATTTCGTACCTGGGGGGTGTCTATAGTGTGCCTGTAAAGGGGCGCATGTTTCCTGTGTTTAGAACAGTCTGACAGCAAAATGACATTTTGAAGGAAAAAACTCATTTAAAACTACTCGCGGCTATTGCATTGCCGACAATACACATAGAAGTTCATTGATAAAAACGGCATGGGAATTCCCCAAAGGGGAACCCCGAACCAAAATTAAAAAAAAAAAATGACGTGGGAGTCCCCCTAAATTCCATACCAGGCCCTTCAGGTCTGGTATGGATATTAAGGGGAACCCCGGCCAAAATTTAAAAAAAAAAATGACGTGGGGTTCCCCCTAAATTTCATATCAGACCCTTCAGGTCTGGTATGGATTTTAAGGGGAACCCCGTGCCAAAAAAAAAAAAAAACAGCGTGGGGTCCCCCCAAAAATCCATACCAGACCCTTATCCGAGCACGCAACCTGGCAGGCCTCAGGAAAAGAGGGGGGGACGAGAGTGCGGCCCCCCCTCCCTCCTGAACCGTACCAGGCCACATGCCCTCAACATTGGGAGGGTGCCTTGGGGTAGCCCCCCAAAACACCTTGTCCCCATGTTGATGAGGACAAGGGCCTCATCCCCACAACCCTGGCCGGTGGTTGTGGGGGTCTGCGGGCGGAGGGCTTATCGGAATCTGGAAGCCCCCTTTAACAAGGTGACCCCCAGATCCCGGCCCCCCCTGTGTGAAATGGTAAGGGGGTACATAAGTACCCCTACCATTTCACGAAAAAAGTGTCAAAAATGTTAAAAATGACAAGAGACAGTTTTTGACAATTCCTTTATTTAAATGCTTCTTCTTTCTTCTATCTTCCTTCATCTTCTGGTTCTTCTGGTTCTTCTGGCTCTTCTGGTTCTTCCTCCGGCGTTCTCGTCCAGCATCTCCTCCGCGGCGTCTTCTATCTTCTTCTCCTCGGGCCGCTCCGCACCCATGGCATGGGGGGGAGGCTCCCGCTCTTCTCTTCTTCTTTTCTTCTCTTCTTCTCTTCTTCTTTTCTTCTTTTCTTCTCCGGGCCGCTCCGCAATCCATGCTGGCATGGAGGGAGGCTCCCGCTGTGTGACGGCGATCCTCGTCTGACAGTTCTTAAATAACGGGGGGGGCGGGGCCACCCGGTGACTCCGCCCCCCTCTGACGCACGGTGACTTGACGGGACTTCCCTGTGACGTCACAGGGAATGCCACAGGGAAGTCCCGTCAAGTCACCGTGCGTCAGAGGGGGGCGGGGTCACCGGGTGGCCCCGCCCCCCGTTATTTAAGAACTGTCAGACGAGGAGCGCCGTCACACAGCGGGAGCCTCCCTCCATGCCAGCATGGATTGCGGAGCGGCCCGGAGAAGAAAATGAAGAAAAGAAGAAGAGAAGAAAAGAAGAAGAGAAGAGCGGGAGCCTCCCCCCCATGCCATGGGTGCGGAGCGGCCCGAGGAGAAGAAGACAGAAGACGCCGCGGAGGAGATGCTGGACGAGAACGCCGGAGGAAGAACCAGAAGAGCCAGAAGAACCAGAAGAATCAGAAGATGAAGGAAGATAGAAGAAAGAAGAAGCATTTAAATAAAGGAATTGTCAAAAACTGTCTCTTGTCATTTTTAACATTTTTGACACTTTCTTCGTGAAATGGTAGGGGTACTTATGTACCCCCTTACCATTTCACACAGGGGGGGGCCGGGATCTGGGGGTCACCTTGTTAAAGGGGGCTTCCAGATTCCGATAAGCCCCCCGCCCGCAGACCCCCACAACCACCGGCCAGGGTTGTGGGGATGAGGCCCTTGTCCTCATCAACATGGGGACAAGGTGTTTTGGGGGGCTACCCCAAAGCACCCTCCCAATGTTGAGGGCATGTGGCCTGGTACGGTTCAGGAGGGAGGGGGGGCCGCACTCTCGTCCCCCCCTCTTTTCCTGCGGCCTGCCAGGTTGCGTGCTCGGATAAGGGTCTGGTATGGATTTTTGGGGGGACCCCACGCCGTTTTTTTTTTTTTTTTTGGCGCGGGGTTCCCCTTAAAATCCATACCAGACCTGAAGGGTCTGGTATGGAATTTAGGGGGAACCCCACGTCATTTTTTTTTTTTAATTTTGGCCGGGGTTCCCCTTAATATCCATACCAGACCTGAAGGGCCTGGTATGGAATTTAGGAGGACTCCCACGTCATTTTTTTTTTTTAATTTTGGTTCGGGGTTCCCCTTTGGGGAATTCCCATGCCGTTTTTATCAATGAACTTCTATGTGTATTGTCGGCAATGCAATAGCCGCGAGCAGTTTTAAATGAGTTTTTTCCTTCAAAATGTCATTTTGCTGTCAGACTGTTCTAAACACAGGAAACATGCGCCCCTTTACAGGCATACTATAGACACCCCCCAGCTACGAAATTTAAAGGGATATTACACTTTTATTGTTTGACTTTAAGCATTATTAAAATCACTGCTCCTGAAAAAACGGCCGTTTTTAAAACTTTTTTTTGCATTGATCCATGTCCCCTGGGGCAGGACCCAGGTCCCCAAACACTTTTTATGACAATAACTTTCATATAAGCCTTTAAAATTAGCACTTTTGATTATTCATGTTCGTGTCCCATAGACTTTAACGGTGTTCGCATGTTCGAACGAACTTTTTTCCTGTTCGCATGTTCTGGTGCGAACCGAACAGGGGGGTGTTCGGCTCATCCCTAATTATGACTTAAACCAGTATCCAGCTGGTTGTTGCTGCAGCACCGAACCTTTAGAGCTTATACCAGGAACGTGTGCGATGGGAATATGAAACATTATATGTCAGTATTACATTTTATATCCCTGTATGTTGCGGTGCTTATCTAATAGTTTTTTGTTTTCAATCTCTCTTTATTAAGTTTTCATTTAAAACAATCATAAATATCTTTACATTTAAACCAAGCAATTTACAGCATGTTCTTCTTATTTCTTTTACATAAAAGATTATACTTTTTAACAGTCTGTAAGCGCCTTCATTCTTCAATTCATCTTATCCTACTCTTACTATACCTCTAAAAGAACACCCTTAACCCATTATCCCTAACCCACCCCCCTTTTACCTTTCTTCCCATGCTCACCTCATTCTTACAAAAAAAAAGTTTTTTTCCTTCCCTTCCCCTTCCTTATATAAATTCTAGTACCTCCCACGATGACCGAAACTTCTCCCATTCTTTCCAATTCTCCGGTAGTTGGTTTGTTATATTCCCTTCCTCTCTAA
This sequence comes from Aquarana catesbeiana, assembly GCF_042186555.1. NCBI lineage: Eukaryota > Metazoa > Chordata > Amphibia > Anura > Ranidae > Aquarana > Aquarana catesbeiana. The sequence goes on from NC_133327.1 coordinate 454,110,776, forward strand.
TTCGTTCCTCCATGTATTGTATTTCGTTCATCTCAGATATCCAATCTGCTAAAGCTGGACTCTTTGTTTTTTTCCAGTTTTTTGCTATTATTGTTCTTGCTGCTGATGTCATATGGTGAATAATGTCTTTTTTAATTGATTTTATTGATTTAGGTATCAGGGACAATAAAGAAATTTCCATACTCGGGGACAAATCCACTCCTGATACCTTATGATAGATCTCATATATCTTATTCCAGAATCCTTTCACCAGATGACATCCATACCATATATGTTCCATTGTTCCCTTTTCTACTTTGCATCTCCAACATAAGTCTGTGTTTCCTTTGTTAATTGAATTTAAGGTATCTGGGCACCTATACCACCTCATCATGATCTTATAATTTCTATCTTGATATTTATTTGCAATGGACCCTCTGTGTATAGTTTCAAAGACCCTTTCCCATTCTTCCTCCAATAAAGATCTTCCCATTGACTCTTCCCATTTCTTTACGCTTGTTAACTTTTTGAGGGGGCTACTCGGAATAAGTTCGTCATATATTTTCGACAATTTCTTTATTGGAACCTGTTCTCCCAGCAATAGTTTTTCAAATTTGGTCAGTGGTCTATTTAACCTATTTATTTTAGGTTCAATAAATGCCTGTAGTTGTTGGTATTGCAGCCATTTTTTTTCGTATCCCTCTCCCATTTCCCTCAATGTGGGCATTTTCCCATTCTCCAAGATTTGGACCAATCTTGTATTTTCCAGCCTGTTCCATTTTAAAAAATGTTTACTCATCATTGCTAGAGGGAATTCGGGGTTATAAAACATAGGAGTCATGGGACCTATTGTTATAGAGAGTTTCCCCTTTTTCATTATACCGTCCCATACCTTTAACGTGGCACTTACAAATAGAGTCAACTCGCTTCTTTTTGGTCTTAAATGGGATTCTAGGGCGCATGCGCGAGGCTCAGCATGAAGGACGTTACCTCTTAGAGCTCCGCACTTCCCGCCGCAGAATCGGGACCGTATAACGCCCTCAGACCGCCTAACCGCACCTAAATACCGGCGATCACCCCCAGCGTCACCCGAGCCACAACCGGGATGGTTCTGACGGGTCACAAAGGTAAACATAAGACCAAACCGATCAAGGAGGCCCTAGCCCGCGCCTCATCCAAGATGGCGGCGAAAGCCCTCTCCAAACAGCAAGCTGCATCTCCAGCCAGAACGGAGCAGGCAGACAGCGAGGAGGATGATGCTGCAGACTCTATATACAGCGGTTCTCCCATCCCTGCACAACAAGGTATGTCACAGCCTGACTTCCTGAAACACATGGAGAAGATGTTAAACAAGGCCCTGAAAGCCACATCTGACCAAATAACAAACAGACTGTCACGGGAGATACGAGAACTAGGTCAGCGCACAGCAGACCTGGAAACCAGAGTAGATGATATAGAGCTTACCATTCAAGAACATGCTCAGGAACAGGCAGCCCTCCGTGAGGAAAATGCTACATTGCTCTCACGCTTAGAGGACGCCGAGAACAGATCTCGCAGGTCAAATCTACGCCTCCGGGGTATCCCTGAAGTGGTTGAGGACATACAATCCTTCACTACAGCCCTATTCCAGGAACTTTGTCCTTCCATACCCATTGAACGCCTGGAATTCGACAGAATTCACAGGGCGCTTACCCGCCGCCAACAAGACGGCCCTCCGCGGGACATAATAATTAAGCTGCATTTTTTCCGCACAAAAGAACAACTACTGGCAGCAGCCCGGAATAAAGACGCTCTCCAGTTCCAAGACCACAACTACCAACTTTTCTCTGACCTGGCACCCCTTACCATTGCTAAACGGCGAGCCATGAAGCCGCAACTACAAATCCTGATACAACATCAGATAAAATATACCTGGCGTTTCCCCTTTTCTCTTCAGTTCACGTACCAGGGGCAGCAACACTCCTCCACATCCCCAGAAGCACTGCAGCATCTTCTTGAATCACTGCATCTGTCGCCCCCTGCTCATCAATCCGAAACAGCGCTACCACGTACTCCAGCCCGCTCTGCAGCTTACCCTTACACCGCCACTCCTAAACGGAACCAAGCTGGCCCTTCCTCGATCCGAAAAGGAACACCGTCTCGTCAAGCAAGCCTTTTTGATCCTAAAGCACACACGTCTCGCTGAAGAACCTAACATCTAATGCTCTTATTCAACACCTCAGGAGAACTCCTGGTTTCACGGTTGATATCTCAATGAACTGAGATAGTTGTGATTTTTTGTTTCTTCCCTTTTTTTTATTTTTATATATTCCTTTTTTATTCTTTTTACTATTTTACACCATCGAGACTCAGACGTTTGTATCCTGGTAAGATTTCCCACTGTTGCGGGACTTAACATGTGTGATTCCCCTAATCCCACTATAGGGTGCATATGTTATGTTCTGAATACTCTTTTTTCCTTTTTATTTTCTTTTTGCTTTGTTTGGTTTAATCTTGCTTGTTTAAACCTAAGGTTTCAAAAATGCTAACAATACAACTTATATAAGCATAGTTAAATTGATACCAATTACTCTTAGATCTCCTTATCCCCCCTGGTGATTTTGAGCTCAGATGTACCACTTGCTTGGCACTGAAACCTTCCTCACCAAAGTGGGGTTATTGCCGATTTCTTACAACTGAATACAATAACACGGTCTTAGTGTGTACTGTTTGTATTGTTTGAGCACTACAGTTCCTTAACTTTTCCCGTCCTGCGGCGGGGAATTGTCACTGCACCCCCCTATAGGATGCACATGCTCCCTCGCCAGCTGGCTGGTCTGGAAGTATGGACATCCACCTGTTGGGCTAACATGTCCAACGCACCAAGTGTTATTACACTTCCTTATTCTCTCTACAAAAAGCATGCTCTATCCTCTCTCCCCTCCTTTTTCTTTTCCTCACACCTTTTTTTTCCATTCTCTTCCCCATTCTCCACTAGGTCGGGTGGGCCGCATGATCCTCGGACATCTACCCTTAGTATTTCTCCCTACCCACATCAATGGCCCCCCTGAACATACTCTCCCTTAATGTTAAGGGACTCAACTCCCCAAATAAAAGGGTTAAGGCCTTTCGTACCTTCGCACACCTGAGAGCCAGTGTAGTAGCCCTACAGGAAACACACTTTTCAACCCAAGCAACCCCTAAATACTACAGTTCCAAATATCCCCAAGTGTTCTCCGCCTCGGCCGCCACCAAACAACGTGGCGTCCTCATAGCATTTCATCGCACCCTTCCATTCACCCTCACAAAAGAAATTAAAGACCCTGAAGGTCGCTATATTATTTTAGTTGGTCAGTTACAAGACGTGATGTCCACTATAGTCTCCTATTATGCCCCCAATAACAATCCTAACCCTTTCTTCAAACATCTCCTACAAGTAATACGAACACACTGCAAGGGCACCCTTTTTATATGCGGTGACTCCAATCAAGTGCTACATCCGCACCTTGATAAATCTCCTTATACCCCTGAACAATACTCCCCCTCTATATTATTTCGCAAACTATTCCAGCAAGCCTCTTTATTAGACACATGGAGAGAATGTAACCCAGCCAAGAAAAACTTTACTTTTTATTCATACCCACACAAATCCTTTTCAAGGATCGACCATATCTTCATACCTGTTGCATCCTCACCAACCCTACTCCACTCAAACATTATTCCAATCACCTGGTCAGACCACTGTGCAGTGATCACAACTGTCTCTGCCCTGATCCCTCAGTCTAGAGACTGTACATGGTGTATAAATGAGGCATATTTAACTAACCAATCATACTGTTTCGATATAGAACTGGCTCTTAAAGAATACATAAAATATAACTCCACTCCTGACATTTCACCAGTCCTATTGTGGGAGGCACACAAACCCGTAATTAGAGGGACCTGCATATCTGTATCTACTCACCTCAAAAGAGATAAAAAACTTAGAATCCAGCAATTGGAAGCAGATTTTCACCGCCTCTTCCTCCAATTCCAATCCACTCCAACTGAACCTCATAGAATTTTGTTAGAAAAGACGAAAACAGAGTTGGACCTGCTCTTGGCAGAATCAGCAGACAAAGCCATTCGCAGATCCAACCACACAATTTATAATAAAGCCAATAAGCCAGATACCTTCCTCGCATTGAGACTACGTCAACCGGAAAGAACGCACAATCCCATTAGACTCAAACTGGCCAAGGATAATTTCACGAGTAATCCAGTGAAGGTGCTTTCTGAATTCCGGAGAAAGTTAGCTGAACTATATACCCCAACACGTACCTTCTCGGCGACACAAGCTGAGGTATTGTTTCAAAACATTACACTCCCGAGGTTGTCAGAGGCCAGTAAAGAGTCTATGGAATGTCCCATCACGTCCGAAGAAGTTCTTATTGCTATAAAGTCTCTTAAACCACACAAAAGACCGGGCCCTGACGGTCTCTCTGCTTCATACTTTAAAAAATTTGCTCCCATCCTAGCCCCCCTTCTCACTAACACTTTTAACGCCCTCCTTAAACAACACTCCTTTGGTCGGGACACGTTGACAGCTATTATCTCTATGATACCTAAGCCTAACTCAGACAATTCTCTGTGGTCAAATTACAGGCCTATTTCCCTACTCAATCTAGATATAAAGATTCTAGCCAAAATTATGGCGTTACGCCTCAACCCAATTATAGGTGGCCTTATACACAAAGACCAAGTAGGCTTCATTCCAAAACGCCAGGCCAGTGATAATATCCGTCGTGTCATCCTGCTCCAACACTTAGCCCGAACACGCCAAGTCCCTATGCATCTCCTCTCTCTTGACATTCGTAAGGCATTTGACACTGTCTCTTGGCCTTACCTCCGCTATATACTACAAAGATGGGGATTTGGCCCTAACTTTCTACAATGGGTAGACTCCCTTTACAACCAACCAAGAGCATATGTTAAATATTCAGGATACCGATCGGACTACTTTCAAATACAACGAGGCACAAGACAAGGGTGTCCCCTCTCCCCTCTAGTGTTCGCATTAGCAATCGAACCACTAGCAGCTCTCCTTAGAGCAAACCCAAATATTAAAGGCTTAGAGGTAGCCTCCACATCGCATAAATTATGCCTATTTGCCGACGATGCACTACTATTTGTCACATCCCCACGAACCACACTTCCGAATCTAATTCACCTTCTAGATAAATTTGCGCTAATATCTGGATTGGAAGTCAACCAATCCAAATCTAAGGCCCTCAACGTGTCCCTTCCACATTCAGAATTAGAACATTTACGAGAACTCTTCTCTTTCACCTGGTCTACAACCACAATTCCCTACCTAGGTGTCAAGCTAACTAGCAACCCAAGCCACCTGTTTCGAGCCAACTACCTCCCTATGTTAAAACACATAACCAGTCTATTAGAATCTTGGCGCCCACTATGTATCTCATGGTTAGGCCGGATTGCGGCTGTAAAGATGTCTATGCTACCAAAACTACTTTATTTATATAGAGTCCTTCCGATCCCTATTCCATCATACTACCACCGCATTATTCAGACAAAAGTGTCCAAATATATATGGGGCTCTACTAGACCTAGAGTAGCTAAAGCTATATTACTTCGTAGTAAACTCAAGGGAGGGTTGGGTCTGCCTAACTTCTTGAGATACTATCACGCAGCTCAGCTAGCCCAGATAACTCTATATCATGCAAAAAGTGAAACTCCACTCTGGGTTAGTTTGGAAGCCATTGACCTTCACCCCCTCAAAATGTTTAACATACTATGGCTGCCCCCTTCAACGCGAGGCCCAGTCAGTAACCCCGTCACAGGACACTCTCTTAAATTATGGGACAAACTCCGAGGTCCATTTAAATTACAATCGGCTCACTCCCCATTACTCTCGTTCCTAGACCACCCAAAATTTTATCCGGCCCAAACCAATCCAAGATCGTTTCAAATCTGGCTTAGGGCGGGACTATATCGTGTGTGCGATCTTACCACAGGATCTACCATTAAGACATTTACTTCGTTACAAAACAATGATGACATTCCCCCTACAGAACTATTTAGATATTTACAGATAACCCACTTTATTCGTACAACTATAGGCACACATACCTCACTAGATGATCTATCTATTTTTGAAGGAATCTGCAACTCGGACCCTCATGCTCCGGGACTGATTTCCCTCCTATATACCTATCTGACCTCTCCCCCAACCAACCTTCCCTCTTACGCCGTAAAGTGGTCCACAGACCTCTCATTAGATCTTAATGCAGAGGACTGGTCTGATATCTGGTCCAATACGAAAATATCATCCCACAACATCATAGCTCAAGAAGCAAACTACAAAGTACTCATGAGATGGTACTTAGTCCCGGCCAGGATCTCCAAATTTCTCCCAAGCTATCCTGATACCTGTTTCCGTGGCTGTAACGAAAGGGGTACCCATGCACATATATGGTGGACGTGCCCAATAGTACAGGAATTCTGGGCTGCAATATTCCGTATGGCTTCCACCTTATTTCAACATCCCTTTGATCCTGATCCGGCTGTTGCATTGCTGAATCTTATCCCCTCAGATTTCACCAGATCCCAGACCCGCCTTCTCCTTCAGCTCACGACAGCAGCCAAACAGACGATTGCTAGGGCCTGGAAAACCCCAAAACTCACCCTAGCCGAAGTTACCAATAGGGTCACACAAGCTATGATCCACAGTAAAATAGAAGCAACAATCCTTGATAAAATTCCCCAACACCTTAAAATATGGAACTCCTGGGCCGAACACTTCTTACCCCCGGACTTCGACAAACAACTCCTTGAACCATAAATTGGTCACAACAACATTAGACAGACTTAATGGTGCTTCTTTGGTTTGTGCGGCCCCCCCGACCACTCCTTCCCTTTCCACTCCTTATTCCTAGTCTCTCTCTAACTATCCTATCCCTGTCACTATCCTCACTCTACATTTCCTACTTTACGTTTCTCCTCCTGATACATCACTGGTAATGTTTTCTACAATTTACGAAACAACTCCCAGATTTTGACTATGCATATACTCGCAGATGCTCATTTCGAGCAAACAAGTAAAACTTTAAGTTTTTGTTATTATTCCAATACCCTTCTAGCTATTAATCGAAACAGTTATGTTACGTCCACAGATATCTCTGCGAAGAATATCCTCTGGACATTTTTTTTTTCTCTCTGATATATACTTGTTGCCTACTGTAATGCACATGTCGCAGAACAAAAACCTGTATAATTCTTACTACTATATGTCACACAAACATTGCCTGTTGTAATTTATGTCTGCTTTTCAATAAAAAACTTTGAATACGAAATGGGATTCTAACCATGGAAGGACTTTTAACTGGGGCTCTATTATTTCCTCCTCCATATCGACCCATTGCTTGTTTTCATTATTATGATACCAGTCTATTATGCTGGTCAGTGATGCTGCCTGCAGATATTTTGCACAGTCTGGTAACGCCAGTCCTCCATTTCTTTTTTTCCTAGTTAGATTTTCTCTTTTTATCCTGGGAGTTTTATGCGCCCATATGAATTTGACTATTGCTTTTCTTAGCTCCTTCATCTGTTTAAGATATCCATTTTTACGATATTAACTCTTCCCGTGCGTGAGTATATCATTTTATCATATTTCTGTAGAAGTTTAATAGCATTTTGAATTGCTTTCTCATAGTTCATTCCCTGTAGTAGTTTCAGATCTTTTGTTAAATAAATTCCCAAGTATTTTATTGCTTTTTGCTTCCATTTAAATGGAAAATCGTCTTGCATCTGTAGACAGCTTTTTCCGTTTACTGTTATGTTCAATATCTCTGATTTGTCATAATTTATTTTGAAATTACTCAGTTCCCCAAATCTTGTAAATTCTTTCATTAAGTTTGGGATAGTTATGATGGGATTGGTTATGTATATTAGCAAATCATCTGCATATGCCGCTATCTTATATTCTTTTTCTCCTACCTTTATCCCCTTAATGTCTTTGTTATTTCTAATTGCAGTTATTAAATGTTCCATTATAAGTACGAACAGCAAGGGAGAGAGGAGACACCCTTGACGGATGACGTTTGAAATTTTTATATCCTCTGATAACATTCCGTTTACTCTCACTTTCGCTTTTGTGTTGGAATACAAAGCCTCTATCCTATTCCGCATTTTCGGGCCCATACCAAGTTGTTTTAATGTCTCTTCTAAAAAGCGCCACCCTATCCTATCAAACGCTTTTTCCGCGTCTACGGCCAGCATACACATTTCAATACCTGTTTTTTGAGCGTATTCCATTAAAGTAAAAGTTTTTAATGATATTATCTTTAGTCTCCCTACCTTTTGAAAACCCAGCTTGGTCTAATTTTATATGGTTGGGTAGGATTGGTGTTATTCTATTCGCAATAATTTTAGAATATAGACGTATATCTATATTGGTTAGAGAGATTGGCCTGTAGTTTTTACATAGCGTGTGGTCCTTCTCCGGTTTTGGAATTAAGGTAATGTGAGCTTCTGTGCTTTGTGGTACAAAGCCTTGTATGTCCGATATGGAATTGTATGTTTTTTTTAATAACGGGGCAATTATTTCTTGAAAGTTCTTATAAAATCTGGTGGTATACCCATCAAGTCCTGGGCTTTTTCCTAGAACTAATTCTTTAATCGCTTGTTGAACTACTTTCAAAGAGATATCTTTCTCCAATGACTCGATTATTTCTTTAGGGAATCTAGGAAGGGCTGTTTCCTCGATGTATTCCTTTATTTCCTCTCTATTCGAATCCCTCTCCTTATTCACCCGTGAAGTTTTAATATTATACAAGATAGAATAGTATGTATAAAATTCTTCTATTATTTCTTTTGGATCATGTGTAAATTCCCCATCTATTTTTAAGATTTTACTTATTGTTGCTGAAGTCTGTTGTTCCTTTAATTGTTTAGCGAGTATTTTCCCTGTTTTGTTGCCGTTCTGATACCATTGTGCCCTTCTGCAATCTCTTATCCTTAGGGATTCCTCGTCAAGCAGGGATTGTAATTCTATTTTCTTCTCTTTTAACTTTATTTTATCTGATGATTCTAGATTCTGCTTATGCTTATTATCCAATTCCTCTATTTCTTTTATCAACTGAGATTTCCTTTGATCTTTTCTTTTTTTAAGTCTTGATCCATGCTTGATAAGTATCCCTCTTAGTACACATTTTAATGTTTCCCATTGCATGGGCAGTGATGTTTCTTCCTTCTCATGGATTTCTACAAATTCCTTTATTGTTTTACTTATGTCCTCTGTACACTCTTTATCTTTTAATAAGTTGTCATTTAATCTCCAATTCCCTTTTGTTTTTACTCGCTCCAATACCTTAATTTCCAAAAACAGTGGGGCATGGTCCGACCATAAGAACCCTCCTATATCCGATGATGGAGTCATTAACATTCCTAGGTGGTTAATAAAAAAGTAATCTATCCTATGATAGGAATTGTGTATATTAGAGTAATATGAGTAATTTTTTTCCATGTGGTGCCGACCTCTCCAAATATCTACCAAATGATATTTCTCTAATACCCCCTTAAATTCTTCTAGATGGCTCTTATTTCTACAAGCATGGGTGTTGGTTGTATCAGCTCTTATATCCATAACAAAGTTAAAGTCTCCACCCACAATTACTATTCCTTCTGCCTTCTCCATACTACTATTTAGTAACCTTGTCCCGGTCTTTATCTGATTGTGATTTGGTAAATACAAATTGATAATTGTAAATATTTTCCCATATATCATTGCTTTTATAACCAAAGATCTACCATCATTACCCGTATATTTTTGTATTATTTGGTAAGGTACATTCCTATGAAAAACTATAGATACCCCTTTTGATTTAGAATAGGCAAATGTATCGTGTATCCAGTTGTTATAGTTTCGATTATTGAGTTTCGGAATGTGATTTGAACGAAAATGAGTCTCCTGGAAGAGTATAATATCCACCTTTTGTTTGTTAAGAAAATTCAGAATTTGATTTCTTTTATTAGGAGAGTTAAGGCCCCTTGCGTTGAAAGAACAAAACTTAATCCCCCCCATTTAATAGGGGGAAGAAAGGAGGACGAAGAGGAAGAGAAGAAGAAAGAAAAAAAAAAATACTCGCACACACACACACACTCCCTCTCTCACACCACCCTATTTCTATTTGACTTATTTGAATAAAGTCTATCTTACTATCTATAGTAAGTTCCCTACTATGAGGGGTTTTAAGCCTGCTAACCAAAATTTGCCTCCCGTTCGCCATTCTCATGCCGTTATTTAATTGCTAGTATAGCCCTTACTTTCTTCTCTCTCCTTCCTCTATTATTTTCCCTCTCTCTTGCGATCTATCTTCTATATTTTATAAATGTGGGGAAAAGGGGGTAGGCCGGGGGGGGGGGGAGGACAAAAAAAAAAAATTCTTGGTTGCTACTTTTATCCTAAATATAGAATACTTCTAACTCATCTATATTGTGCTACCTCATCTATACTTGTTATATGCTTTTATTTTCTCTTGCTCCTCCTGGGATGGGAGGGAGAGAGAAAAAAAAACAAACAAAAAAAAAAAACAAGACTTCCTTCCTTCCTCCATCAATTTGAATTCAATCCTACCACAATGCTGGAATCCTTAAATTAATATTTCACCTTACACTTTGTCAGAAAAAAAAAAAAAAAAAACATTTTAAGTGCATTTCTAAAAAAAAAAAAAAACCCAAAGTGTCCCATCACCTTGAATTCAATATTATTACTGTACCTAAATCTTTAAATTAATATTTCATATTTCGCTTTATATTTTGGAAAAAAAAAAAAGAAATTTAACCCCTAAATTATTCTCTTGGTTTGAGTTCAGCACATACTACAGTGCGTAAATTAATAGCATGATATTTCAACGCATACTCCAAATACTATACTTTTCCCTCCCCCCCCCCCTTCTCCCAACTCCCCACCCCCCAACATCCTTTCCCCCATCCCTTCCCCCCCTACATCCCCAACATCCCCCATCCTGTTTACGCTTTTTTAGCTGTCTGCATGTACAAAATGGGCCAGTCCGGTAATCTTATCTCTTGAACCCCCAAAATAGTTTTTTGAAACTATCAATGCCCCCCTCTGAAACCAACACCTTTGGAAGGGAATTCCACATCCTTGCCGCTCTTACAGTAAAGAACCCTCTACGCAGTTTAAGGTTGAACCTCTTTTCTACTAACTTTAGTGAGTGGCCACATATCTTATTAAACTCACTTCCGCAAAAAAGTTTTATCCCTATTGTGGGGACACCAGTATGGTATTTGTAAATTGAAATCATATCCCCTCTCAAGCGTCTCTTCTCCAGAGATAATAAGTTCAGTGCTCACAACCTTTGTTGCCCTTCTTTCGATTCACTCCATTTCCAGTACATCCTTCCTGAGTACTGGTGCCCAGAACTGGACAGCATACTCCAGGTGAGGCCGGACCAAAGTCTTGTAGAGCGGGAGAATTATTACTTTATCCCTGGAGTTAATCTTCTTTTTAATGCATGCCAATATTCTGTTTGCTTTGTTAGCAGCAGTTTGGCATTGCATGCCATTGCCGAGCCTATCATCTACCAGGACCCCCAGGTCCTTTTCCATCCTAGATTCCCCAAGAGGTTCACCCCCTAGTGAGTAGATTGCATTCATATTTTTGCCACCCAAATGCATTATTTTAAATTTTTCTACATTAAACCTCATTTATCATGTAGTTGCAAACCCTATTAATTTTTTCAGATATTCTTGCAAGGTTTCCACATCCTGCGGAGAAGTTATTGCCCTGCTTAGCTTAGTGTCATCCACAAATACAGAGATTGAACTGTTTACCCCATCCTCCAGGTCAATTATGAACAAATTAAACAGGATTGGTCCCAGCACAGAACCCTGGGGGATCCCACTTCCCACCCCTGACCATTCCGAGTATTCCCTATTTATCACCACCCTCTGAACTCTCCCTTGTAGCCAGTTTTCAATCCATGTACTCACCCTATGGTCCATGCCAACAGACCTTACTTTGTACAGTAAACTTTTATGGGGAACTGTGTCAAATGCTTTTGCAAAATCCAGATACACCACGTCTACGGCCTTCCTTTATCTAGATGGCAGCTCACCTCCTCATAGAAGGTTAATAGATTGGTTTGGCAAGAATGATTCTTCATGAATCCATGCCGATTACTGCTAATGATACAGTTTTCATTACTAAAATCTTGTATATAGTCCCTTATCATCCCCTCCAAGAGCTTGCATACTATTGATGTTAGGCAACTGGTCTGTAATTCCCAGGGATGCATTTTGGTCCTTTTTAAAATATTGGTGCTACATTGGCTTTTCTCCAATCAGTTGGTACCATTCCAGTCAGCAGACTGTCAGTACAAAATTAGGAACAATGGTCTGGCAATTACTTGACTGAGTTCCCCAAGTACTCTCGGGTGCAAGCCATCTGGTCCCTGTGATTTATTAATGTTAAGTTTCCCAAGTCTAATTCTAATTCTGTCCTCTGTAAGCCATGAGGGTGCTTCCTGTGATGTGTCATGATTATAAACATTGCAGTTTAGGTTTCTGAAGCCCCCTGATTCCCTTGTGAGGACGGAGGAGAAGAATAAATTCAATACCTTCGCCATCTCCCCATCCTTTGTAACCAGATGTCCTTCCTCATTCTTTATGGGCCAATATGGTTGTCCTCCTTTTTTACTGTTTATATACTTAAAGAATTTCTTAGGATTTTTTTTGCTCTCCTCCGCTATGTGTCTTTCATGTTCTATCTTAGCCGCCCTAATTGCACCCTTACTTATCTTGATGCATTCTTTGTAAAGTCTGAATGCTGATGATGATCCCACAGCCTTGTATTTTTCGAAGGCCTTCTCCTTTGCTTTTATATGCATTTTTACATTGGAGTTAAGCCATCCAGGACTTTTGTTTGCTCTTTTAAATTTATTTCCCAATGAGATGCACTGGCTAATGCACTTATTTAATATGCTTTTAAAGCAAACCCATCTCTCCTCCGTGTTCTTTGTTTCTAAGATTTTATCCCAATGTATATCTTCTAGCAAGGTTCGTAGTTTAGGGAAGTTGGCTCTTTTGAAATTCAGTGTCTTTGTGTTCCCCTTGTGTTTCCTATTTGTGTGATTTATCCTGAACCCAATTGACCTGTGATCCCTGTTTCCTAAATTGCCCCGTATTTCCACATCCGTGATCAGGTCTGTATTGTTGGTAATCAGTAGATCTAGTAAAGCCTTGTTTCTAGTTAGTGTGTCTACCATCTGACCCATTAAATTGTCCTGCAAAACATTTAGGAACTGGCGAGCCTTAGACGAATGCGAGGTTCCCTCAGTCTATGTCTGGGTAATTAAAATCCCCCATTATGATAACACTTCCCATGCTTGCTGCTAATCCAAATCGTGATAGGAGGTCCGTCTCCCCCTCCTCCCTCAGGTTAGGGAGCCTATAGCATACTCCCAGTATTATTCTTCCCTTAGTTTCATCCCTTTGAAGCTCTACCCATAAGGATTCCACCTCCTCCCTAGCTACATTTTTGATGTCATCTCTCACATTCACTTGTACATTATTCTTGATATATATAGGCATACCCCTCCCCCTTTTTTACCCTCTCTATCCCTGCAATAAAGGGAATACCCTTGAATGGTTGCCAGCCAATCATGAAAGCTGTTGAACCAGGTCTCTGAAATTCCCACAAAATCTAAATCCTCTTCGTTCAACGGTATCACCCATCTTGTCCACCAGACTCCTGGCATTGGTGAATACTGTCCTCTTATTGGGTGATCCGAGATTGTAAATAGGACTTGTTTCTATGCTTTCCTTGGGTTTATGTGCTTTAGTCAACCTAATACTAATGCCCCCAATACTACCCTCTGCAATATGTTCATTGCTGACTATCTCTACCTGTGGACCCCCCCCCATCGCCTAGTTTAAAAACCCCTGTAACTTTTCGGCCATCTTCATTCCCAGCAGATCTGCACCCTCCTTATTTAGGAGCAGTCCGTCCCTTCTATAACACTGGTGACTGACTGAGAAGTTGGCCCAGTTCTCCAGGAACCCAAACCCCTCCTTACTACACCAGCTCCTCAGCCACTTGTTTACGTCCCTAATCTCCCTCTGCATTTCTGGTGTGGCTCGAGGTACCGGTAGTATTCCTGAGAATACTACCTTGGAGGTCCTCTTCCTCAATTTAGCTCCTAAGTCCCTAAAATCATTCTTTAGGACACTCCATCTGCCTCTGACTTTGTCATTGGTGCCAACGTGCACCATGACAGCCGAGTCTTCCCCAGCCCCTCCTAGTAACCTGTCCACCAGATCCGTGATGTGCCGAGCCTGAGCGCCTGGTAGACAGCAGATGTCTATCCTTTCCCTTTGCTCCCCCCCACTCTCACTGGAGGAGTTCTTTCCCTGGCAGCTAGGAGAGTCCCTCAGCTCCAGCAGTGCTGGTCCCTGACCGGTCTCATCAATGTCACTCAATGGAGCATATTTATTGGGATGTTCCAGCCCAGGTTCAGCCTCCCTGGCACTTCCCCTTCTATCCTTCCTGAATGTCACCCATCTACTTGTTTCTAGTACCTGCACCTCTTTGTTTCCACCCGGCTCTGTGCTGGCCACTTCAGCCATCTGCCAGGTACATTCCTGGTTCCAGTGCTGACAGTTGCTTCCCTAGATTCAGAACTTGGGCTTCCAGGGAAACAACGTGCTTACATTTTGCACAGCAGTATTCGCCCTTGATCAGATGAACAAGGAACGCATACATGCCGCAAGATGTACATCAAGTCGCATCTCCACACCTGCTGGGCATCGTATCTACTAATTTAATGAGGATTGGGGATTATACCCTGTCCAAATGACCTAACAACTAGCTTCCTGACACTAATACTCAACAATACAGTGCACAGGTACTCAACAAGACAATACACAGGTGCCTCGCTGCTCACATGCACTCGCAGACCACATGCACTCGCAGACCACGTGCACCCACAGACCATGCACCCGCAGATCACGTGCACTTACAGCCCACATGCACTCGCAGACCACGTGCACTCGCAAACTGCGTGCACTCGCAGACAACGTGCACTCGCAGACCACATGCACTCGCAGCACTCGTGTACTTACTGCCCACGTGTGCTCACAATACACGTGCACACAATGCACAAGTATACGCAATACACAGGTACCAACGATCCACACACACTACTCAGACAACACTCAGGTAAGTTGTCATTTAATCTCCAATTCCCTTTTGTTTTTACTCGCTCCAATACCTTAATTTCCAAAAACAGTGGGGCATGGTCCGACCATAAGAACCCTCCTATATCCGATGATGGAGTCATTAACATTCCTAGGTGGTTAATAAAAAAGTAATCTATCCTATGATAGGAATTGTGTATATTAGAGTAATATGAGTAATTTTTTTCCATGTGGTGCCGACCTCTCCAAATATCTACCAAATGATATTTCTCTAATACCCCCTTAAATTCTTCTAGATGGCTCTTATTTCTACAAGCATGGGTGTTGGTTGTATCAGCTCTTATATCCATAACAAAGTTAAAGTCTCCACCCACAATTACTATTCCTTCTGCCTTCTCCATACTACTATTTAGGACCCTTGTCCCGGTCTTTATCTGTTTGTGATTTGGTAAATACAAATTGATAATTGTAAATATTTTCCCATATATCATTTCTTTTATAACCAAAGATCTACCATCATTACCCGTATATTTTTTGTATTATTTGGTAAGGTACATTCCTATGAAAAACTATAGATACCCCTTTTGATTTAGAATAGGCAAATGTATCGTGTATCCAGTTGTTATAGTTTCGATTATTGAGTTTCAGAATGTGATTTGAACGAAAATGAGTCTCCTGGAAGAGTATAATATCCACCTTTTGTTTGTTAAGAAAATTCAGAATTTGATTTCTTTTATTAGGAGAGTTAAGGCCCCTTGCGTTGAAAGAACAAAACTTAATCCCCCCCATTTAATAGGGGGAAGAAAGGAGGACGAAGAGGAAGAGAAGAAGAAAGAAAAAAAAAAATACTCGCACACACACACACACACACTACCTCTCTCACACCACCCTATTTCTATTTGACTTATTTGAATAAAGTCTATCTTACTATCTATAGTAAGTTCCCTACTATGAGGGGTTTTAAGCCTGCTAACCAAAATTTGCCTCCCGTTCGCCATTCTCATGCCGTTATTTAATTGCTAGTATGGCCCTTACTTTCTTCTCTCTCCTTCCTCTATTATTTTCCCTCTCTCTTGCGATCTATCTTCTATATTTTATAAATGTGGGGAAAAGGGGGTAGGCCGGGGGGGGGGGGAGGACAAAAAAAAAAAATTCTTGGTTGCTACTTTTATCCTAAATATAGAATACTTCTAACTCATCTATATTGTGTTACCTCATCTATACTTGTTATATGCTTTTATTTTCTCTTGCTCCTCCTGGGATGGGAGGGAGAGAGAAAAAAAAACAAACAAAAAAAAAAAACAAGACTTCCTTCCTTCCTCCATCAATTTGAATTCAATCCTACCAAAATGCTGGAATCCTTAAATTAATATTTCACCTTACACTTTGTCAGAAAAAAAAAAAAAAAAATTTTAAGTGCATTTCTAAAAAAAAAAAAAAAAAAAAAACCCAAAGTGTCCCATCACCTTGAATTCAATATTATTACTGTACCTAAATCTTTAAATTAATATTTCATATTTCGCTTTATATTTTGGAAAAAAAAAAAAGAAATTTAACCCCTAAATTATTCTCTTGGTTTGAGTTCAGCACATACTACAGTGCGTAAATTAATAGCATGATATTTCAACTCATACTCCAAATACTATACTTTTCCCTCCCCCCCCCCTTCTCCCAACTCCCCACCCCCCAACATCCTTTCCCCCATCCCTTCCCCCCCTACATCCCCAACATCCCCCATCCTGTTTACGCTTTTTTAGCTGTCTGCATGTACAAAATGGGCCAGTCCGGTAATCTTATCTCTTGAACCCCCAAAATAGTTTTTTGAAACTATCAATGCCCCCCGCTGAAACCAACACCTTTGGAAGGGAATTCCACATCCTTGCCGCTCTTACAGTAAAGAACCCTCTACGCAGTTTAAGGTTGAACCTCTTTTCTACTAACTTTAGTGAGTGGCCACATATCTTATTAAACTCCCTTCCGCAAAAAAGTTTTATCCCTATTGTGGGGACACCAGTATGGTATTTGTAAATTGAAATCATATCTCCTCTCAAGCGTCTCTTCTCCAGAGATAATAAGTTCAGTGCTCACAACCTTTGTTGCCCTTCTTTCGACTCGCTTCATTTCCAGTACATCCTTCCTGAGTACTGGTGCCCAGAACTGGACAGCATACTCCAGGTGAGGCCGGACCAAAGTCTTGTAGAGCGGGAGAATTATTACTTTATCCCTGGAGTTAATCTTCTTTTTAATGCATGCCAATATTCTGTTTGCTTTGTTAGCAGCAGCTTGGCATTGCATGCCATTGCCGAGCCTATCATCTACCAGGACCCCCAGGTCCTTTTCCATCCTAGATTCCCCAAGAGGTTCACCCCCTAGTGAGTAGATTGCATTCATATTTTTGCCACCCAAATGCATTATTTTAAATTTTTCTACATTAAACCTCATTTATCATGTAGTTGCCAACCCTATTAATTTTTTCAGATATTCTTGCAAGGTTTCCACATCCTGCGGAGAAGTTATTGCCCTGCTTAGCTTAGTGTCATCCACAAATACAGAGATTGAACTGTTTACCCCATCCTCCAGGTCAATTATGAACAAATTAAACAGGATTGGTCCTAGCACAGAACCCTGGGGGATCCCACTTCCCACCCCTGACCATTCCGAGTATTCCCTATTTATCACCACCCTCTGAACTCTCCCTTGTAGCCAGTTTTCAATCCATGTACTCACCCTATGGTCCATGCTAACAGACCTTACTTTGTACAGTAAACTTTTATGGGGAACTGTGTCAAATGCTTTTGCAAAATCCAGATACACCACGTCTACGGCCTTCCTTTATCTAGATGGCAGCTCACCTCCTCATAGAAGGTTAATAGATTGGTTTGGCAAGAATGATTCTTCATGAATCCATGCCGATTACTGCTAATGATACAGTTTTCATTACTAAAATCTTGTATATAGTCCCTTATCATCCCCTCCAAGAGCTTGCATACTATTGATGTTAGGCAACTGGTCTGTAATTCCCAGGGATGCATTTTGGTCCTTTTTAAAATATTGGTGCTACATTGGCTTTTCTCCAATCAGTTGGTACCATTCCAGTCAGTAGACTGTCAGTACAAAATTAGGAACAATGGTCTGGCAATTACTTGACTGAGTTCCCCAAGTACTCTCGGGTGCAAGCCATCTGGTCCCTGTGATTTATTAATGTTAAGTTTCCCAAGTCTAATTCTAATTCTGTCCTCTGTAAGCCATGAGGGTGCTTCCTGTGATGTGTCATGATTATAAACATTGCAGTTTAGGTTTCTGAAGCCCCCTGATTCCCTTGTGAGGACGGAGGAGAAGAATAAATTCAATACCTTCGCCATCTCCCCATCCTTTGTAACCAGATGTCCTTCCTCATTCTTTATGGGCCAATATGGTTGTCCTCCTTTTTTACTGTTTATATACTTAAAGAATTTCTTAGGATTTTTTTTGCTCTCCTCCGCTATGTGTCTTTCATGTTCTATCTTAGCCGCCCTAATTGCACCCTTACTTATCTTGATGCATTCGTTGTAAAGTCTGAATGCTGATGATGATCCCACAGCCTTGTATTTTTCGAAGGCCTTCTCCTTTGCTTTTATATGCATTTTTACATTGGAGTTAAGCCATCCAGGACTTTTATTTGCTCTTTTAAATTTATTTCCCAATGAGATGCACTGGCTAATGCACTTATTTAATATGCTTTTAAAGCAAACCCATCTCTCCTCCGTGTTCTTTGTTTCTAAGATTTTATCCCAATGTATATCTTCTAGCAAGGTTCGTAGTTTAGGGAAGTTGGCTCTTTTGAAATTCAGTGTCTTTGTGTTCCCCTTGTGTTTCCTATTTGTGTGATTTATCCTGAACCCAATTGACCTGTGATCCCTGTTTCCTAAATTGCCCCGTATTTCCACATCCGTGATCAGGTCTGTATTGTTGGTAATCAGTAGATCTAGTAAAGCCTTGTTTCTAGTTAGTGTGTCTACCATCTGACCCATTAAATTGTCCTGCAAAACATTTAGGAACTGGCGAGCCTTAGACGAATGCGAGGTTCCCTCAGTCTATGTCTGGGTAATTAAAATCCCCCATTATGATAACACTTCCCATGTTTGCTGCTAATCCAAATCGTGACAGGAGGTCCGTCTCCCCCTCCTCCCTCAGGTTAGGGAGCCTATAGCATACTCCCAGTATTATTCTTCCCTTAGTTTCATCCCTTTGAAGCTCTACCCATAAGGATTCCACCTCCTCCCTAGCTACATTTTTGATGTCATCTCTCACATTCACTTGTACATTATTCTTGATATATATATGCATACCCCTCCCCCTTTTTTACCCTCTCTATCCCTGCAATAAAGGGAATACCCTTGAATGGTTGCCAGCCAATCATGAAAGCTGTTGAACCAGGTCTCTGAAATTTCCACAAAATCTAAATCCTCTTCGTTCAACGGTATCACCCATCTTGTCCACCAGACTCCTGGCATTGGTGAATACTGTCCTCTTATTGGGTGATCCGAGATTGTATATAGGACTTGTTTCTATGCTTTCCTTGGGTTTATGTGCTTTAGTCAACCTAATACTAATGCCCCCAATACTACCCTCTGCAATATGTTCATTGCTGACTATCTCTACCTGTGGACCCCCCCCCCCCGGTCGCCTAGTTTAAAAACCCCTGTAACTTTTCGGCCATCTTCATTCCCAGCAGATCTGCACCCTCCTTATTTAGGAGCAGTCCGTCCCTTCTATAACACTGGTGACTGACTGAGAAGTTGGCCCAGTTCTCCAGGAACCCAAACCCCTCCTTACTACACCAGCTCCTCAGCCACTTGTTTACGTCCCTAATCTCCCTCTGCATTTCTGGTGTGGCTCGAGGTACCGGTAGTATTCCTGAGAATACTACCTTGGAGGTCCTCTTCCTCAATTTAGCTCCTAAGTCCCTAAAATCATTCTTTAGGACACTCCATCTGCCTCTGACTTTGTCATTGGTGCCAACGTGCACCATGACAGCCGAGTCTTCCCCAGCCCCACCAGATCCGTGATGTGCCGAGCCTGAGCGCCTGGTAGACAGCAGATGTCTATCCTTTCCCTTTGCTCCCCCCCACTCTCACTGGAGGAGTTCTTTCCCTGGCAGCTAGGAGAGTCCCTCAGCTCCAGCAGTGCTGGTCCCTGACCGGTCTCATCAATGTCACTCAATGGAGCATATTTATTGGGATGTTCCAGCCCAGGTTCAGCCCCCCTGGCACTTCCCCTTCTATCCTTCCTGAATGTCACCCATCTACTTGTTTCTAGTACCTGCACCTCTTTGTTTCCACCCGGCTCTGTGCTGGCCACTTCAGCCATCTGCCAGGTACATTCCTGGTTCCAGTGCTGACAGTTGCTTCCCTAGATTTAGAACTTGGGCTTCCAGGGAAACAACGTGCTTACATTTTGCACAGCAGTATTCGCCCTTGATCAGATGAACAAGGAACGCATACATGCCGCAAGATGTACATCGAGTCGCATCTCCACACCTGCTGGGCATCGCATCTACTAATTTAATGAGGATTGGGGATTATACCCTGTCCAAATGACCTAACAACTAGCTTCCTGACTCTAATACTCAACAATACAGTGCACAGGTACTCAACAAGACAATACACAGGTGCCTCGCTTCTCACATGCACTCGCAGACCACATGCACTCGCAGACCACGTGCACCCACAGACCATGCACCCGCAGATCACGTGCACTTACAGCCCACGTGCACTCGCAGACCACGTGCACTCGCAAACCGCGTGCACTCGCAGACAACGTGCACTCGCAGACCACATGCACTCGCAGCACTCGTGTACTTACTGCCCACGTGTGCTCACAATACACGTGCACACAATGCACAAGTATACGCAATACACAGGTACCAACGATCCACACACACTACTCAGACAACACTCAGGTACTCACAATACACAGGTACTCCCAACACTCACAATACTCTACCTGACACTAATTCTTTTACAGCCCGCGTGTACTCACGACACTCGTGTACTCACAGTCCACGTGCACTCGCAGCACTATTGTACTCACAGTCCACATGCACTGGCAGCACTCGTATACTCACAGTCCACGTGCACTTGCAGCACTCATGTACTCATAATACACAGGTACACACTCACACTACACAGGTACTCACACTACACAGGTACTCACAATACACAGGTACTCACAATACTCAACAAAAACAGTTACTCCACAATACACAGTGTCTCTGCTAGACACAGTCAGTCTTTTTTTTATGTTAACTGGTTATCTGCAATCTGACACTTACAGGGCTTGTCAGTGTCTATGGTCACCTCTATGGTTTCAATAATAATATTACTAACAGGACATTTCAGATGCTACTTACAGGTTTGATGACTCCTGTTATAACCTCCTGTTTTCAACTCTGGTTTTTAACTCACCACTTAGTCCAGTTTCACTTGGTCTAAGTTCCAGCAAGCAAAAAGGTGGCAAGCTCAAAGATGAGCAGGCTCAAAATGAGTTCTACAGAAAGTTATATAGGCCTCAAGCACCTGACACAAGAAGTTGCGTCATTGCTCTTCCATGCGTTCCAACTCCGGAATGCAAACTACAGGGGCGGGAGGAACGAGATGAAAACGCCAATCATACACTATATCATGGTGTGAGCAGATAAAAGATTACACTCCTTCTACATTGAGGAGACACTGACCTGGCAGAAAACGATCAGCGCACCATGGATAAATCGCTGGGTCTAATTGAAATACAAAGTAGATCAAAAAATGAATATAAGATGAATAAAAAGAATTGAAAAATAAAATGTAATAAAAAAAAACAAATAGAAAAGTGTAAATAGAAATAGATATAGATTTTTTTTTTTAATAATATTGTTTTTAATTCTAATTTTTTAAATAGTTATCATGTGCCATTATGGCCAGAAATCACCCAGGATGAACACGTCTAACTATATAGTCATATAAATGCCCCTTTATAAATTTTGAGTATGGCAACTACATTATCCATCCGTCCTAAATTCATCATGGTGGATTTACAACTCAAGCATTAAATAACACAGTTAGCATCAAGCTTCAGATTAATGACTATATTCCCTGATCATAAAAAAGGTGCAAAACTAATGGCATCATTGAGTCCTGGTGGGCATGTCACTCTTAATTTGTAGATCCATTTAGCTTCCATTTGTAAGATTTGTTTAATCAAAATTACTTCCCTTTTCCAGGGGATGTACTCTCCCTAAAGCTTGAAAGGCTAGGGAGTGTGTTTTGAAATCACGATTTTGGGCAAAATGTCTCGCCACAGGTTTTTCTGTGACTCCTCCATGCATGTCAGATACATGATCTCTGATCCTTTTCCAGAAACCTTGTTTTGTTTTTCCTACATAAAATCTCCCACATCCACATGTAAGGAGATATATTATGCCTAGGGTTTTTCAATTTACAAAATTGTTGGCCTTAGGAGTTTCTCCAGTTGGGAATACATGACTTGCCTTGTTTTACAAATTTGCAAAAGGTACAGGTGTCACATTTAAAATTGCCTTGTGGGAGTGAACTACATGGATCCTGACTTCCCTCTCTTGAAAAATGACTGGACACCAGAAGGTCTCTCAAGGACTGGTTACATCTAAATGCAATTGTAAGAAAACTGCTCTGGTGCACACACGTGCACATGCGCGCACTCACGGGCAACAGCGCTGTAAGAGAACTGCAGACTTCCAGGGAGCTGATGCACACACGTGTGCACAACGGACTGCGTGCACGTGCAGGAGTGCGTCCCTAATGCCAATTGGCGCCTAACGGCCTATTTAAAGGGTGCTCTGGCTCACAAACAGCGCTGACTGGTCTTCAGCTGTGTCCTGATCTTCTGATTCCTGTTGTACTCTGCCTGATACCTGTTGCTGAACCCAGCTTACGCTGATTCTGCCTCTGGACTCTGATACATTCCTGATTACCGGTTCCTGATCTCGGCTTCCATTTTAACCTTGCTTCTGCTCATGCCTTTGTACTTCGCTGCCCGCCTGTTACCGAACCTGGCTATCCTTGAGACCCTGCTCCTGCTCTTCGCCTGGCTCAAACACTGCCTGTTGTCCTGCCTATGCCACCGAGCCTACTACTCCATCTGCAAGTTCTGCAAGCAACACTTACAGGCACTCATGTTCCTCCTGGCCCTAGCCACCATCTCTTCCACCTTCAGTGGGGCTTGGGCTGGAGATACAAGGGAGGCCGAACTCATCATATCAGACTCCTACCAGGTACATGACAGCAATATGTGGTACAGGTTCCACAAATAGATTAAGTGTGGGGTCAGCTCTGAGAAGGTGCCTGTGAGTACTTAAAATTTGCTTCAACTGGGTAAATTGATTGTTAAATTTTGTAATAGGGTAACAGCAACAGCTCCTGGGGGTTAACCAAAGCAATTTTATAAGCTCTTTTCAATGATTTATGACTATAACCTCTGTTTAAAAAAGATTCTTTCAAACCTTTAGCTTGTTCCACAAAATCTGTATTATCACTGCAGTTTCTCTTAATCCTGAGATATTGGCCCTTTGGTATCGAGTTGACTAAATGTGGTAGTTTCCATATGCCAGTTTAGGGTAAACGATAGATTCAATTATTTTTGATTTAAGGCTTTAACAAATGATATCAACTGCTCCACTGGTCCTGTCCAAAAGATGAGTATATTGTCTATATACCTGTGCCACGGCAGAACATGGAACAAGTATGAAGAAAAACCCTCAGATGTGAACACCTCATGTTCCCACCCCCCCGGTACAGGTTGGCATACGATGTGTCACAAGTGGTCCCCATCACTACCCCCTGCACCTGGAGGTAGTGGGAGTTGTCAAAGGTGAACGCACTGTGGGTTAAAATGAAGTCCAACATTTCAAGGGTGAAAATGTTGTATGAAGCAGTTTCTAGACTCCTTTCACTAAGAAAGGAGGCTGTAAGCAATATTTCCCTCCCATGGGGGATGCTTAAGTAGAGGGCCTCAACATCTATAGAGGCTAATACAGTGTCAGGTGGAACAAGTAAACCCTCTAAGATGGTAAGTAAATGAATAGTGTCTTTTAGGTATGTGCCGTGTGGACGTAGGTAGTCATCGACTAAAGAACTGGCTTTATGTATTAGACATCCAATCCCGGAGAGAATAGGTCTACCCAGTGGGTTTGATAATGACTTGTGTGTTTTGGGCAAGGCATAGAATGTTGGAATTACTGGATAGTCTACTTTCAAAAAATTGCTCGTATTTTTAGTAATTAGTGTTTGCATCTATAATTTGAAAGAATTGCTGTTGATAATCTAGAATAGTGGAGGGCGAAATTTTATGATATCATAGGGGATTTTTTAGAATCTTGTAGCACATAGTCATATAATCCTCAATCGTTTGTATGACTAAGTTTTCACCCTTATATGAGGGTTTGGGGGGCTGTCCCACACTCCTCCTTCTTTTTCTAATTGGCCTAACATCTTACGCATTCTATAGTACGCTCGAGATCACTTGAAATCTAAAGCTGGGTCTGGTTGTGGGGTACGATTTTGCCAGTATGTTTTGAAATTCGATTTCCTTGCAAATAAGTTGATATCTTTAATACATTCAAATTGGTCAATGTTCTGTGAGGGACAGAAATTCAAACCTAGGCCTAATACTTTTAATTCAGTAGTGGTGAACGTGTAAGGTGTCAATCTGATAACATCAATTAAAGAACTGGGTAAAGAACTAACGTTGGAGGATCTGGTCCTTTTTCCCACAGGCCTAGCAGACTAATTGTTATCAGCGCTCCATGCAATTTTCAAACAGGTAATTATATCAAGCTGATGTAGTGTGGGCCAATATGGCCACTTTGAATATCTATATGAATGTGAATATAATATGTAATTGATGATCCATCTCTTCTCTTTTCAAATTCATGGTAGATAAAATACACTTATTTACTGGTTGTTGGGTTATGCAAATAAATTTGAAACGTTTAATGATATAATGTCAGAAATGTATAATTGTCTCACACATTTCCATGTATAATTACATTACAATGTTAGAGGATTTAAGGCCCTGATGAAGCGGTGTATCCCACAAAATGTGTTTGCTAAACAGCTGGATCCCAAGGCCAAGACAGACATCTATGTGGCTGCCTCCTTTGTGAATATGCTTTAAAATTAGTTTTTAAGCAATATGATATTGTATGAAATTTGTTATACTTTTATACTTCATGGGTCAGTGTTGAATATACCATAGACTGTTCATTTAAAGTTCTGCACAGAAATGTACAGCATTAAACGGAAGATAACGCACTGAAATATACGGTGTTAAACTTGCAGTAACACACTGAAATAAAATTAGTTAAACTGTGTTAAACTTACAGTAACACACTGAACTATACAGCGTTAAACGGAAGATAATGTGCTGAAATATACTGCATTAAGCATGTACTAACGTACAGGAATGTACTGCGCTAAACGGCACGTAACGCACTGAAATATACGGCTTTAAACTTGCAGTAATGCAATGAAATATACTGTGTTAAACTGTCACTACACTCACACTGACTGAACTATCCCTACATTCACACTAATGTAAAGATAAATGGTGGTCGCACTACACTCATACTGACTGAACTATCCCTACATTCACACTAATGTAAAGATGAATGGTGGTCGCACTACACTCACACTGAACTATTCCTAAATTCACACTAAACTGATATTCTACACTGACAAAAGTATCAGAATATCACACTATAGACACTAACTGTCTAATAGCACTGAACAGAGCCCTGTTCTATCTCTCTCCACGCTGATATCACACTGAAAATGGCCGCTATTGAAAGAATACTTTTGTAGTGTGGGGAGGAACTAACAGCAATGAGCCCTGATTAGATAGATAGATACATTAGATTAGAGTCATCATGACAGTGTCCAATCATGGCTCTGACAGTGCTCTATGCCCTGATTAGGCAAAGCTTTCATTGCTAGCCAATCAGGGCTTTCAATGCACTGTGCGGCGGTGCAGCTTGTAGCTTGTAGCTGAGAGTCTGCTTCTGTCTAGACTGTGGAGAGATCTTGTGCATGTACTACAATTTATTCTGCATCCACATTCATGGATCTGCATTTGGGGAAGATAGGTTTATATTGTGGGCAATTTGTTTTATTAAAGGACTTGTCAAAAAGTGCCAGTGTGTTTATTTACTGTTTACTTTTTTCTGTACAAGGGGTACCCTCGCTCAGTCACATAGGAAAGCTGGTATCTGGACACCTCCTCATTATTAAAAGGGCTTTCAGATTCCACTAAGCTCCCCTCCCGCAGTCCCCTACAACCACTGAGCCAGGATTGTGGGAAAAAAGACCCTTGTCCTCATCAACATTGAAACAAGATATTTCTTATGAAGAGTTTTTGAGATCTCGGGGAGCCCCTTAAATAATATTCAGATCAACAGTTAATGAAACATTGGTATGATCAGTGAGCTGTTGATATAACAACACATTTTTTTTTAAATATCAATAAATATTAGAATAAATATTTAAACATAAAATTAAAAACGTATGATTGCTTTTGTTCTGCACAGATGCTCAATTCTGGGTCAAACCTGCGATAATCACTGTATGGGGGTCAAGCGGGGCAGAAAACATGAGTTTAGCAGTGCAGAGCACAGAGGGTCAGCACAGCAAAGTATAAGGGTCAGCAGGGCAGTGTACAGGAGGTACGTAACCGTATGCAGGGGCAGGAGGACACATTACGCAGGGGCACAGCAGGGCACATTACATGGTGGGCACACAAGGGCACATTTCATAAGGGGTACATTACATGGGGGCGCAGCAGGTTACATTACATGGGGGGTTGAGCAGGGCACATTATATGGGGGGAGCACAAGAGGGTACATTACATGGGGATACAGCAGGGCACATTACATAGAGGCACAGCAGGGCACATTACATGAGGGGCAGCAGTCTGTCCCCCAGTACAATAATCACACACACACAGACCTCAGATAGCTCTCAGCTGCATGGGAGTTTTCCCTTCTCCCAGGCTCCCAGTGGTTAAGATAGCATTATCGCCCAGCTCCCTGGTGATGCCAAACCCACCCCTAGACAGCTCCCTGCAGCTCCTGGAGAGCAAAAGGATCTGTGTGTGAGTCACACGGATACTGTGACAGGAGACAGGCACCGCCAGTGATACGTCTTGGCTGCAGCACCTGAGACTCCTCCTCATACTGCATACTCATACTGCACACATGGATGATACACCACTGATCATAAACATTTTCATCAAATGTGGCGGATCTAGTTTTTTCCATATTTACCCATCCCTGCATAGTAATAATGTTCCAAGTCTCTAAGGTAAGATACCATTTAAGATAGAACTTGGAAAAAGAAGGTCATATAAGGAGTCATTTATAAGTATAGTTGTGGGCTATAGTTAGTTGTTTCTAGGATGCACAAGAGCAATATCTTCTTGTAGACATCCTTTTCTACCTTGTACAGTCCTATTCTTTATGGAATAATATTCTTCTTTTTAAATGCTGCCTCTAAAAATAAAAATAAGTCACATGAATACAGCTGTTTTCATTTAAAGATTTTTTGTCATCACAAAGTATTAAGCTACACATTAATGTGATCAAACATATGCTAGCTTTACTTTGTATTACAGTTATTTGTTCACCTTTATACATGTCTCTATAGGATAAGCCATCTTATATAATAATATTAAGAAATCTGTTATTCTGGCAAAAAAGCTTGCTATCTTTTAAAAAAATCCCCTTCTACTTCAACATATCGAAGAAATGCTTTTAAAATGATTAACTGATACAGTTTAGTTTTTGACTATTTGTCTTTGATTGATGTTGTTCTTGCAAAAACCTTATTATATTGAATAGCAGATGTGTGCCTGTTCATTGAACAGGTTGAGTATGGAAAGACACATCACTGCAGTGGTGGTGAGCATAGAATTGTGCATTGCTACAATGGTGGAGAGTGCCTCAAGTGCATCGCACTGTCAGCTCCAACACAGCTGTGACTCTAGATGTAGTCATCCCTGCCAGCAACAGAGGTCAGTTGGGGGGGTTGGTGCTGTAAACAGACGGAGTCAGAAATTGGAAGGCCATGTCCCATGGCAACACAGACTTACCCGCTGCAGGGGACCTATGCACGATTCAAGGTTGAGAGAAAGAGAGGAACCAGGAACTTAGAAAATTCAAATGTAATATTTATATCTTTTGCTTTCAAAGTAAGCATTTAATTTGGAATATAATTGAAATGTTGAACATGCAATCTCTATATTAGGCTGAAACTAAGGGGAAAATAAAACTACATTTTATTTACTACATTCTTCTTTTAATATAATTATAGGATATAATATTGAATTTCGTTTGAATACCTATCTTAATGTTAATTCCATTGCAACATGTTCAAAACACCTTGTATCCGTGACCATTGAACTTTACATTCCAGTGACCGTGGCCCAACGATCATCTGGTCATTACAGAGCCTTGAAAAAGTATCTATACCGCTTGGAATTTTCCACATTTTGTCATGTTAGAACCAAAAATGTGATTTGGGATTTTATGCGATAGACCAACACAAAGTGGCACATAATTGTAAAGTAGAAGGAAAATGATAAATGGTTTTCCCAATTTTTCAAAATAAATATCTGAAAAGTATGGCGTGCATTTGTATTCAGCCCCCCGATTCAATACTTTGTAGAACCACCTTTCACTGCAATTACAGCTGCAAGTCATTTTGAGTATGTCTCTGCCAGCTTTGCACATCTAGAGAGCGCCATTTTTGCAAATTCTTCTTCTTGCCACAGATTCTCATATGGATTTAGACCTGGACTTTGATTGGGCTATTCTAACACATGAATATGCTTTGATCTAAACCAAGGATATGCAATTAGCGGACCTCCAGCTGTTGCAGAACTACAAGTCCCATCATGCCTCTGCCTCTGGGTGTCATGCTTGCAGCTGTCAGAATCTTGCTATGCCTCATGGGAGTTGTAGTTCTGCAACAGTTGGAGGCTCGCTAATTGCATATCCCTGATCTAAGACATTCCATTGTAGCTCTGGCTGTATGTTTAGGGTTGTTGTCCTGCTGGAAGGTGAACCTCCGCCCCAGTCTCAAGTCTTTTGCAGACTCTAACAGGTTTTTTTCTAAGATTGCCATCCATCTTCCCCTCAACTCTGACCAGCTTTCTTGTCCCTGCTAGTGTGTTAGGGTGATGTGCAGTGTTATGCCCGTACACACGGTCAGATTTTCCAATGGAAAATGTTCGATGGGAGCTTGTTGTCGGAAATTTCGACCGTGTGTAGGCTCCATCGGACATTTTCCATCGGAAATTTCTGACACACTAAATTTGAGATCTGGATCTCAAATTTTCCGACAACAAAATCCGTTGCCGTAAATTCTGATCGTGTGTACACAATTCCGACGCACAAAGTTCCACGCATGCTCGGAATCAAGCAGAATAGCCACACTGGCTATTGAAATTATTTTTTCTCGGCTCGTCGTACGTGTTGTACGTCACCGCGTTCTTGGTGATCGGAATTTGTGTGACTGTGTGTATGCAAGACAAGTTTGAGCCAACATCCATCGGAAAAAATCCATGGATTTTGTTGTCAGAACGTCCGATCGTGTGTACAGGGCATTAGTTTCCGCCACACATAGTGTTTTGCTTTTAGGCCAAAAAGTAAAATTTTGGTCTCATCTGACCAGAGCACCCTCTTCCACATGTTTGCTGTGTCAACCACATGGACATAGGACTTCTTATGGTTTCTTTCAACAATGGCTTTCTTTCTTTCTTTCTCTAGTTGTCATGCGGTGGACAGATTCTCCCCCCTGAGCTGTGGATCTCTGGAGCTCCTCCAGAGTTACCATGGGCTGCTTCTCTGATTATTGCGCTCCTTGCCCGGCCTGTCAGTTCAGCTGGATAGCCATGTCTTGGTAGGTTTGCACTTGTGCCATACTCTTTCCATTTTTAGATGATGGATTGAACAGTGCTCCGTGAGATGTTCACGGCTTGGGATTTTTTTTATAACCTAACCCTGCTTTAAACTTCTCCACAACGTTATCCCTGACTTGTCTGGTGTGTTCCTTAGCCTTCATGATGCTGTTTGTTCACTAAGGTTCCCTAACAAACATCTGAAGGCTTCACTGAGATTAAATTACACACAGGTGGACTCTAATTACTAATTAGGTGACTTCTGAAGGCAATTGGTTCCACTAGATTTTAGTTAGAAGTATCAGAGTAAAGGGGGCTGAATACAAATGCACGCCACACTTTTCAGATATTTATTTGTAAAAAAATGTGAAAACCATTTATCATTTTCCTTCCACTTCACGCAATTCAAAATTCACAATTATGTGTCACTTTGTGTTGGTCTATCACATAGAATCCCAATAAAATACATTTACATTTTTGGTTGTAACATGACAAAATATGGAAAATGTCAAGGGTTATGAATGCTTTTTCGAGGCACTGTACATCAAATCAGTATTGATGACACCAATGACAGGTGACATGAACTCCACCAAGGAATTGCATCTATAGAGTTATGGGCAATGACCCTAGTGACTCCCAGGCTACATTGCTGCAAGCTGAAACCAAATACTGGTTCTCAGATTTGCCCCACCAATGGGAAACAGAGACGCTCATGTAGTTCAGAGTAGGCTGCTAAGTACATTTAGTCAGCTCCTATGTTAACAGTGGAGTAGAAAGTGATTGCTCAGGGCTGTTCAGTGTTTCACAGGCTGCTGTTCTGCTACTTTTGTCTGTCTTCTAGAGACTTCTAGAAGGATAGTAAAAGGGAGAGCAGGAGCGGCAGCCTGAATATTTATGGGACTCCAGCCAATCCCCGGGGAGGTGTGCTCAGAAAGTGGAGAGAAAGCCCATAAATATTCTGAGGCCTGGCATTCAGAGTTCCTCAGTCCAGACTTCAAGAGGAGACCCCTGTGCTGGGGGCTCTGCCCCTGGGGTAGAGAAAGAGACAGGAAGAAAGCTGAGGAGCCTTTGAGGACATCAAGGTCCCAGCTAGGCATAGCTGGGGAGACTACAAAAGAGAGACTTGGATAGAGACTGAGAAAAGCCAGAAGAGAGTTGGTGGAAGGGAGTCAAACTATTCTGGGGCTGAGTGAGTAGTGATCCTGCTATACAGAGGAAATGTGACTGTGGGGTTGTTTTGATCTCACAAGCCAGTACAGCCAGGAGCGTGCAATACTGCTAAAGTGTGTTCAGTACAGCCAGGAGTTGTACAAGTCAGCCAAGAGAATACAGTGCAGCCTGAGGTTGTGCATTACAGCCTGCATGTTTGTACAGAGCAGTCAGAAGCCTAGCAGTCCCCAAGTTCACCAGTTTCGGGGTATCCAATGCTCCCTGACCATATCCAAGTTCCTGTTCCCAATAAAAACCCAAAAAGAAACCCCTAGACCGATTCTTGAGCCAAAGGAAGAATGCTAAAAATGTCATGTACCTGTCTGCGCATTCTGATAGTGGAGGGAAATAGGCCAAAAAAACAGTGGCTCCTGCAAGGGTAACGCTACACTTAATACACCTTTTGGTGGGTGTACTTCTGGTCTGTAGCACTGGTGTGCTTCCTAGCCCATGATATAATTACAGATGACTTCTCATATATGTGGTGTAATATTTTGCTTAAGAATGGTCCTCCTCTACATCTATAACTGCAACCTATTATATGGGAAATGGGGTATTATATTGAGGAAGTGTTAGCTTTAATGCGGGTTACAATGGCAAAAGCCCAAAAGTCATCAAGAGGATTTAATGCGCAGGTCTGCTGGATAAGAGGGAATGGTTGGTCTTAATCCTATCAATGGACATCTTAAAGCAAGCTAGTGTTATGTCATGCACGGCAAAGCAACAGTCCAACCCATTAAGAACAGGGTACATGTTTTTGCTCCTGGCAGCTAATAGGAGCAAAAAAGAAACTATTGCTGGAAGACAGGCATGGTCAAGGCACAGGTTTGGTGCAGACTATAACTGTAATTTTAAATTACATTAGCACTTAAATTACCAGAGATACCTCAGAGATGCCAAGCAAATGTTCAAATATGACATGCTATCTTTGTCATATTTCCCTGTATTTTGAAAGCTGTTATCACACTGCTAATTTATGAAGCAGGTTTTTATTTTTTATTAAACAGCATTTAAAAAGTCTCCTTTATGTATGCACTATTAATTCCACAATAAACAAGCCATGTGATATGGTTTTATTACACTTTTAATGGTTAAACTGAATGTATAAAAGCAGCAATAAAGGAAAATACAATTTCTAGTACTACTCAGTGTAAAAAGAATTAAAGACAGATGTACACCACAGGGAAGTTTGAATATGAGATTTTGAAAGACATGATAAATTATGCTATATTTGACACCCTCTTGGTGGTGTTTCCAGGGTGTCGCTGTCCATCTGTTACATTCTTTTGACATTTTTTAATTTAATTCGACAATATAACCTAGAAAGTTGTGGTACTTACTTACCAGACTGAAAGTAATTTATGATTGAGTATTTAAATAAAAGCTTTCCGTGAGTAAAATGAATAGCATGCACATATAGTTACATAATCTGCTAGCTTGAAAAAAAGACACTTGTCCATCTTTTTTAGGATTGTCCATTTTTTTTTCCAAAGGCAGGCAAAAGTAAAATATAATTAGTCAAAACTACAGTATGGTCAAGGTCCTTATAGGAAAAAAAATGTAAAATTCAAACAAACCCATCAAACTGGAAACAAAATTACAAAATCAAAACATTATCCATGCCAACCTTTTATCAGTCATCATTTTTATTATTACTTCTATTGTCGTGTTTTTATATTTTTTACAGAGTCACGACTAGTGAAAAAAAGACAACAAAAAGGACTGGCCTAAATATTCAATAAACATGTTGATTAGGAATCTAATATTGTTTAAAATGGTATAACCTATTTTCTAAGCTGCAAAATAACTGCAAAATAGTTGACAAGGAATGTTCACAGGTCATCAAAGCCGCCCACTAGTATATTATCTTTGGTCCTACCCTGACTTCCACCCAGCAGGAAGAACGCATCCCTGTGAGCGTGGTGCAAAATTAGAAACCTATCAAATCACTTTACAGACTGCTATATATCAGAGTCATCTTCTACAGGAACAGCAAATGCATATATGGATGAGGAAGCCCACTCATTAACCCAGTAGTGCATATAACATACGTTGTATAAACAGAGGTAATACTAACAAAATGACGGCAGAAAGATGCAGTCATCAAAAGTTGGGTCTGAGGGCTGGTTCACACCAGATACAGTGCAGTGTGTTTTTATTCTGCATCAGAATCCCATGGACAGTATTTAACATAGATTCCAATGGCCCTAGTTCACACCAATATTTAAAAATATTTCTTAACCCCTTCCCGTATAAGGATAAAACAAATGATAATGCCTAAGCACAATTTTGCAACTTTGACATGTGTTAGTAAAACTGTACATATCACAACTACTTTGTGCATCCAGGTGGATTATACCTCGTTTTTTAGGGCAAATTGGTCTTTCATTTGGTGGTAAATGGTAATGATAACTCCCGTTTTTTTTTTTATTATTATTATCTAAGAAACACTAGCCCAACATAGTAAACAAAAATATATTTTTTTAGATTTAGCATTATATTTCTTGCTAGTACCATAACTTACCACCAAAGAACAACCAAAAAAAATTGTTCCTGCTCCCAATGATTGCAGCGATACCACATATGTATATGTTATTTGTTGTATGGAACCATAGTACAGCCCAGAAACAATAGTGAGCATTTTGCTTTTTTTTAATCCTACCTAAAACACGCCGACACTGAAACCAACTGACACTAATTTAAACTTTTTTTTTTTTTAATCCTGCTCAAAATATACTGACCATGACTTTTGACCCTGACATTTGACCCTTGTTTGACCCTGGCACTGACCTAGATTAATCCTTGATCTAGGTATTTTTTCTTTCTTTTCTATTTATTTATTTATTTATTTTTTACACAGTCATGTTTATTTTTTTCTCTGCAAGGAGAGAGATACAATGTAACACTCCCCTGCATTAGGAAAGAAAGAAAACACAGGGGCAGGCTTCACAGTGACTGATCACTGTGATAGACATGGGCCGAGAGACCCCTGGTTTGTGGCAGAACTTCCAAACATCACAAAAGTTTGGAACCGAATAATGAACCCCATTGAAATCTAAGGGACCCGAACGTGAAACTCAAAAGTGCCCATTTTGAAGGCTTATAAAGCAATTAATTGGACATGCAAAGGGTATGGGGGTTCCGATACTGCCTTGGGGGACATGTATCAATGAACACAAAGTTTGTAAAAAAAAAAAATCATTATTAAATATGCAGTGATTTACTGATGCTTAAAGTTAAACCATAAAAATTAGAAATAACAATAAAAATGAAAAATTCCTTTAAATATAGTGCCTGGGGTGTCCCCTCAGTCTGCCTATAAAGTGGCATATCTGTACCGTGTATAGAACCTGCTGCAGCAATAATGACATTTATAAAGCCAAAAAAATTACATTTTCCCTGCAAGCTTTCTTTATTTTGTAAACAATGGCTTGGGGAGCCAGTCTGTATGATGAGGCCACAATTTAGTGCACTCAGGACAAGATTAGAGATTTTTTGGAAAAATTCTGGTGTCTCTTTTGAAGACTGGGGATAGAAGTAACAGATGTGGAAAAACTGGGCTTTGGGTGTTGGTGGTGCCTTCACACTGTAACCCTATGGAGGCACTCTTGATGAAAGCAAGAATTGGCCTTGCTGTCAAAAATGTAAATGACATATACACTTGTCAAACAAGTGGGGTAAAATTGGTCCTTGTTAATTTTGCCCATGAAACTTACACCAAAATATTTCTTCTAGATGGAATCAACACCCACAAAGCTAGGCAGCCTAGAGTCTTTCAGAGATTCCAGATCCATAAAGCACCTAATCAGCGACATCGGCAACCTGCTAAATCTAAAAAAAACACCAAACAATACAAACAATTCATCATAAATATAGTATGAATTCAAATTTTGAATCGAATTTTAAAAAGACAGATTTTTTAAAAATTTCCTAGGTGTACCTGACATACAAATTCAATAAACAACACCATAAAAAACATATAATCTCCTAAAAAAGGAAAATTGCAGGAGGACAAAATCAAAAACAAAAAACTAATAGACATAGAAATGGAAAAAATTTACCAGTTTAAGGAAAATCTAACCTCTTGAAGAGTGGAGCAAAGTATCATTATTAATATTTACCCATTATTAATAAAACAATTTATGTCCCACTTGACATTCAAGCTGAATGGGACATAAGATTTTAAAGAGTAAATCCACTGGGCCTGAAGATGTAATAGCTACTTTTTAGAGGAGCTGCCTCTTCAATGGGGTACAAAATTATCAATAGCCAGGAAAGTGGTACCAGTGGGATTTCTGTTATGGCACCTGTCATAGTGCTTAGAGACACTATGACCAGAAAAAACAGTCCTGATATTTTTAATGTGTTCTTTTAGTCTGGTCTGTAATTTCCTTACAGTTCTCCCTAAATATTGCTGCCCACATGGGCAAATAATCAAGTATACTACACACTTGTGATTACATGTCATAAAGGCATCGATATTATATTCCCTTTTGATTAGACATAAAGGAGGTAATTTATCTGCCCTTAAAATGATTAATCCTACAAACTTCACAGTTTTACATAGATAGAAGCCTTTAAAATTCTGTAGAAAATGTGGTCTTTTAACTGCACTAACAATCAGTGGCGGCCCGTCCATTAGGGGCGCATGGGTGCCGCCGCCCCTATCCATGCATGATGGATTCCAATGGGGAGGTGCCAAAGCCAGAGGCTCTAATTGGCTTCAAAAAAGGGTGGGCTCGGGGCACAGAGCACTGACATCCAAGCTCATCCATGAATATTCGCTATTGGCACACTGATCCTCCTCCTGGCCAATCAGCCACCCGCTTAGCAGAAAGGACAGGCGATACTGGAGGAGGGAGGAGATGCATGGCAGAAGCTGCTGTGATGCAGATAGGAGGAGAGGACACAGGAGCCGCTACCCACCGCCTGTCGACACATGAGCCACTGCCCACCACCTACCAACACAGGAGCCGATGCCCGCCACCTGCCGTTGCCTGCCCGCAACCTAGATAGGGTAAGTCCTGGGCTGGATGACTGACCGACTGACTGGGGGGGGTGCGGGTTACCTGACGAACGACCTACCTACCTAGAGAGGGCGGGAGGGTGGTTATTTGCCACCTCCCAAAAAAAAAACACCAGCTGTCACTGCTAACAATATTAGGTGCCACAATATTGCAAAGAGATGGAGCCCCCTTGAATACCAGGTTGATATGGCAACAGAGGGCCTATAACACGGTCATTTTTAATAACAGGCCAGTGTTTTTTAATAATTCTCTTCATGGCCCAATGCTGGTTGGAAAAAGACGTGGTAAAGGCCCATTCAAAGGAGTTCTGTGTGGGGTCATTTGCACTTCTCCCTACTAGAGACTGGCTTTTTGGTACTGATTTAATCATGGATGGATGGGGACAACTGTCAGCCACCAAATAGGAATTCTGTTCCGTGGATTTAAAATATGTAAGCGTCTCAAGAGAATCATTGTTGACTCTAATAGTCAAATCTAAAAAGTTCAATCTTTCAGTGCTGGACTCACACTGCTTAAGGATACCACAATCATTTTCATTAAGTTCAGCAATAAAGCAACCCAATGACTCTTGACAACCTCTCCATAGGAGGAGGACGTCATCTATATATCTTCCCCAAAACACCAGATTGGGGTGTCGGTCCACATAAATGATGTCTTCCTCCCATTTGACCATGAATAGGTTTGCCATATTTGGTGCAAACTTTGCGCCCAGGGCCACACTCCTTTGTTGAATGTAATATCTCCTCCCAAACCAGAAGTAGTTATGGGACATAGCATATTTTAGTAGATCAGTAATGAAGCCTATCTGTTTAGGGGGTACAAAGCCCTTACTAGACAGGTAATATTCAACAGACTCTAAAACGTGAGCATGTCATAAGTAAATGACATTTACCTCCTACTTTATGACCATGCACTTATGGACCGTTTATGATTTTTTGGTGTTACATTATAAAGATTGAGTTCTATTTTGCACATGGACACTTTTTTGTACAACTGAATGTTATATATTGTTGCATTATTTGGAGCGCTGCTTATTTTCTCTTTAGTAATAAGAGAAGTGTAGATTGTAAATTCTAAACTGTGTTTGCAGGGCATGTCGTAACTGTAAATACCTATATAAGACATTGTGGGGCAGCTCATATATTTCTCTGAGATGATCAAAGGAATGTAGTGCATTATTATTATATACAGCTGCTAGAACAGTTAGGCCTCTGTGTTGCCTGAAGGAAAAGTTCAAAACAATTGGGGAAACAGGAATATTCCATAGCAGCAATTCCAAAGTTAAAGTATATCCATGTATAAATCCAGTTTCTTAACAGAGCCTGCCAGGGTAAAGATGGGTAGTTTAACCCTGGCCAACAGAGAGCCCGAAGACTATAAACTAGTCAAAAGACGTTTAAATAAACTAAGTGGGCCTCAACCATGGTAGGTGAGATTGGGGTAAGTCAGTCTGATATGTGCCTTAATTGTCCCGCAAGAAAATTAAGGTAAAATTAGGAAGTGCCATGCCCATTTGACTCTTAGGCCATTGCAGGGTGGAGCGTTTCAGTTTGAAATTTGAGACTTGAAGAAATATTTAGGGAGTGCCACAGGCATGTGAGAAGTAATATATAAACATTTTGGTAAAAGGATCATCTTGATTAAATTTATCCTGCCAGTCACAGATGAAGGAAGCTTAGTCATAGTTTATGCTTCACCATAAACATTGCAAGGAGAAATATATGTTAGCTTTTAACGCTTCTGACTGGTTTAAACATGGTGGTGGCAGCATCATGTTGTGGGGATGCTTTTCTTCAGCAGGGACAGGGAAGCTGGTCAGAGTTGATGGGAATATGGATGCAGCCAAATACAGGGCAATCTTAGAAGAAAACCTGTTAGAGTCTGCAAAAGACAACAACAGTAAACATACAGCCAGAGCTACAATTGAATGGTTTAGATCAAAACATATCCATGTGTTAGAATGGGCCAGTAAAGGCAAGACCTAAATCCAATTGATAACCTATGGCAAGACTTGGAAATTGTTGTTCATAGACGCTCTCCATCCAATCTGACATAGCTTGAGCTATTTTGCAAAGAAGAATGGGCAAAAAATTCACTCTCTAGATGTGCAAGCTGGTAGAGACATCCTCAAAAAGGCCTGCAGCTGTAATTGCAGCGAAAGGAGGTTGTACAAAGTATTGACTCAGGGGGGCTGAATACAAATGTACGCTACACTTTTCACATATTTATTTGTAAAAAAATTTGAAAACCATTTATCGTTTTCCTTTTACTTCACAATTACGTGCCATTTGTGTTGATCTATCACATAAAATCCCAATAAAATACATTTACGTTTTTGGTTGTAACATGACAAAATGGGGAAAATTTCAAGGGGTATGAATATTTTTTCAAGGCACTGTACATGCCCATAGTTAAGGAGACATTAGGATCTCTTATGTATAAAATAAGATCATCTGCATTGAGTCCTACGGTGTCCATTTTATCACCAACAGTAACACTTTTAAGTGGGGGAGACTGTCCCCATCGTAATGCTAGGGTTTCAATAATTATCGCAAATAGCAGCAGGGACAGAGGGCAACCTTGTCTGGTCCCTCTATTCAAAGGTAAGGTGGCGGAGAGAAGGACATTAACCAGTAAAATAAAATGCCAAACCCACGTATAGAGGCTTGTAGAAATCCCACCTCCTCTTCTGTTATCTCTGCATCCAATAGGATAACCTGGTTCTCTGACAAGGAGGGAAAGTTTAAATCACTCAGATAGTCCTCAATCTTCAGGTCAAAGTATTAAAGGCAAGATACATACATATTATATTAAAGCTATGACAGCATATCATCGGCCTTATCGGCTGTTGTCCCATCATTCTTTCTTATTTTAGTGATAACAGAACTAGTGGATTATTGTTTAGCCAGGAAATGCTAGAAGTTTCCTGGACTGATTTCTGTATTCAAAGTATTTTTTTGATTACTAAAGAACAGTTTTCGTTTAACATTAAAGTGTTACTAAACCCACAACAGTAAAATCAGTCTGTATATGCAGTAACGCATGCTTGTTATACTCACTGTGGAACCTAAGGGGTTAATCATCTGCATTGTGTAAAAAGGCTGTTTGATCCTGTATGCACAGATCCTCCCCTTCTTGCATTGTCCCAAAACATGTCCGGATAAGAAATAGTTAATGAATCAGTCTGCACATGCTCAGTTTGGTGTGTATTACTAGAGAGTTTTTTTTTTGCTTGGGACAGTGCTCGTGATCAGCACTGTCCAGACAGAGTGTCAGGGGTTCTGCATCGTGATAGGACAGCCAGTGCAGTATGAAAATTCCTCCTACAAGCTTTAACCAGGCACTGATAGAAGTCATAAGACTGCTATATACTGCTAATGAGAAAAGGTATTTAGCAGTTTACTTTTACTAAAATGATTGTATTTTCATCAAAATGGGGGAAAAGGGATGATGGGATTATTGCGGTGCCACCAAAAAACAAAAATATTGGAACAATTTTTTATATAAAATCATTTAATTTATTTTATTGATATCAAAAACATCTAAAATGTTTACGTGAAAAGGTACAACAATACAAAACAAAAACAAAGATACAGTTCAAATAAATGACCGTCACCAAAGATGTTGAAGGGTGATCATAGTCTTTTGTTCCCAACTAGTTTCGCCAAACATTGGCTTCATCAGGGGAATGTATAAATGTGCTGAAGAGAGTAAACCACTATAATAAAGAAAAAAATGCATTATTGGATCAACATAATCTTGTAGTGCTGAAGGCAAGCCATCGCATCGCAAAGCGGTCAAATTGCCGCCCACCCATATCCCACAATCTTCCCACCCCCCACATCTAGAACATACCATGCGGGTTCCAAGACGCAAGGGGGACACCACCAAGACACCAGGGATAGGAGTCACACTCAGCCCAGTATTTGGCTACAGGGGAATTAGAGGGCGCCTGGAAAGAGAAGTTTAGCATATAAGTACTGAAAATTCTATTAATTTTATTTAACAAGGGGGACCTCAGCCTTAATTACATACCCTAGTTATATGCCAAATCACGGCGCTCAATGTTGCATAAGGGAGATTCACAACGCAGTAAGTTCATGTGAAAAATCGCATGAATGCGATCAAAGGAACTGTAAAATGGATTCAAAAAAAGGGGAGGGAGGAAAAAGGTATAAAAGGAATGGTATTGATACACATTAATATATCAATAGATGTCAAATTAGGGATATAGTAAAATATGTTGAATATAGTGGGTGAGGCTTACCGGAAAGGCATAAAGTTAGAAAAAATGCGTCCTATGAGTGAGGTTCCGCCAATATCTTGGCTGAACGTTGGAACCTCCACAATAGGTCCTTCTGATAACACCGGTTATTGTAGATGGTCTAAAAGTCAATACATATGACAAAAGGACTGTTAGCAAGAAAGTTCAGCCAATACAGCCTTGTATGGCAATAAAATGACAGATGCTTGCTGTGATGAAAGAAATTTGTTGAATCTATTACCTTTCACATATGTAGCCAGCTCCCCATGGTGATCCCGCAGCAAGGAGATAAAAGACACTGAGAACAAGACTGCCTTTTAAAACCCCCACCTGATCAGCATGATATAAATCAGCTGGTCAGGAGCGGACGAAAGGCGGACGGGGCGCATGCGCAGTAGCCAATATCATCTGCCTACATATCCCATAAGTCCGAGCGTCGGTCCGGTCACATGGCGGCTATTGCCTGTGACGTGATCGATAGATGGAAAGGTGCAACGGGATGCTCCAGAGGAAGAAGGGGGAGAACCTCACATCATCCAGGGGAGACATAAGGGAGAGGAGGCACTAGGCAGGCGTTGGAACACCGCGATGGTCCCGGCCGAAGGGGTGGGCTGACAGTAAAGCCAGCCCTAGGGCGTCCATGCAGCCAAAGGCTGTAGTGAAACAAATTCCCAAGTGAATGGGGGGTAAAAACACCCAGTGCATTAGGCCCCCCACGGCACACCCCAGGAGGGGGGGAGCGCGGAAGGGACAAAAGGAAGTCTGATAATTCAGACAGATCGGGGACATAGGTAGGAGCGGCCCTAGCGGTGGACAGTTGGTATCACCACATTGGCCGCCACACGATAACGACGGCAAACTGCCTGCAACAACACAAGTGTAAATTAGATGTCAAAATTGCGTTAATTAAAATAGCTATGGTAATCCAAAAATAAACAATGCATTTAGTTTTAATGTGTCTCTACATGAACTTTGGTCATCATATTATCAATAATTGTTTTTTTATTTTTTATACATCAAACTGATCCAAATATATATTTGAATATATATATATATTCAATGAAGACAGAAAGTAAGAATCATCATACATACAATATGCAACTACATGTAATGGCTACTATATTAATCATTTCAACATACAGATATAAAATCAACCAGCAGTGGGTACAGGACGGGGGCAGGGAGTAAGGGCAGATGGAACCCCGAACTGACAGAGCCCGATAGGCATAAGATCAAGCAGCCAGTAAAGAGATAATCAAAGAATAGACTAGCTAGATAATAAGAAATATTTATATATATACATATATGTCATTCTAGAGAAACGATTTAAAGCTGATGTATTCATTGAGGCCAGGATATTTGACCGCATTCAATAAATATATCCATCTAGTCTCCATCTGAAGTAAAGAGTTGTCAATATTACCTCCCCTGGCATGGGAAGGGATGTGCCAGAGGGCCGCAAACTTGACAACATAGGGGTCAAAGTTATGTTCTGTAGCCACATGCCTATTTAGGGCTGTAGTAGTTAAATGTTTAAATAGAGGTGCAATGTGGTCCTTGATGCGTTTGAGGAATGGACGCTTAGTTTTCCCCACATAGAAACAACCACATTGGCAGAGAGCCAGATACACAACGCCAATTGTTTTACATGTGACTCCATGTTTCAAGTGGTGTATCCTACCATTTGGAAGGGGAATATTTTTAGAGTTGAAAATAAATGGACAAAACTTGCATGTACCGCATGAAAAAGTGCCGGCATTTGAGTGATCAAGGGGGCCTTGTATCTCATGATGACTGTGAACAAGTATATCTCTCATAGATGGGGCACGTCTGTAGGTGATTTCTGGGTATGATTTAAGAAATTTTTTAATGGTATTATCAGCCATCAGGAGTGGCCAATATTTTTGAAAGATCCCTCTCATTTGTCCATGCTGTTTTGAAAATTGGGTAATAATCCTAACAGAGTTGTTAATTTTTGAGGATTTGGTTGAATGGATAAGATCATGTCTATTCCGTTTAATGACTCTATTGAAGGACCTCTTCAGCAGGGAGCGATTGTATCCACGCCGACGAAGTCTCTCATATAGGTCATTGGCTGCTAGGTGAAAATCTGAGTCCAAAGTGCAATTCCTCCTAAGTCTAAGGAATTGACTATAGGGTATGCTGTCTAGTAAAGGCTGGGGGTGTGCACTAGCTGCATGTAGGATCGTATTGCCCGATGAGGGCTTACGATATAATGATGAATGTAGGGTTCCATCATAGTCTAAATGTATTTGTAAATCCAAAAAATTTATCTTAGTTTGATTGCATTCCATTGTAAAACTCAGATTAAAGGTATTCACAGCCAGCAAATCCATCAGCCGTGAAAGATCCTCTCGACTACCCGACCATAAAATGAAAACATCATCTATATACCTGTACCAGGCTATGATATGAGAAAGCAAATCTGACATGGATTCTTGGGAGAACAGATCCCTCTCCCACCCCCCCAGGTACAGGTTGGCATATGAAGGGGCGCATTTGGTCCCCATAGCCACACCCTGCACCTGGAGGAAGTGGGAGGAACCAAACATGAAAACATTTCGAGTCAAGATAAACTCAAGCAACCGAAGGACAAACTGGCTATAACCATCAAAAGATGATCCTCGCTCCAAGAGGTGGGTACGGATCACGTCCATGCCT
Organism: Aquarana catesbeiana; assembly: GCF_042186555.1. Classification (NCBI taxonomy): domain Eukaryota; kingdom Metazoa; phylum Chordata; class Amphibia; order Anura; family Ranidae; genus Aquarana; species Aquarana catesbeiana. The sequence continues at coordinate 454,154,081 of NC_133327.1, forward strand.
TTGACGTGTGGAATTGAGTTATATAAACATTCAACGTCTAAGGCAACCAGCCACGTATTGGGAGGGACCTGTTTTCCATCAATATGGCGTAACATGTCTATGGTATCCTGCACATAGGAGAACAAAGCTGTTACATGGGGTATTAGATATTTATCCACCAAGGCACTGGCATTCTCTGTCAAGCTTTGACATCCCGAAACAATCCGTCGTCCAGGGGGTTTCTTCACTGATTTATGCACTTTGGGTAGTGAATAAAAAGTAGGAACTTCTGGGTATGATTTCTTAAATCATACCCAGAAATCACCTACAGACGTGCCCCATCTATGAGAGATATACTTGTTCACAGTCATCATGAGATACGAGGCCCCCTTGATCACTCAAATGCCGGCACTTTTTCATGCGGTACATGCGATTTTTGTCCATTTATTTTCAACTCTAAAAATATTCCCCTTCCAAATTGTAGGATACACCGCTTGAAACATAGAGTCACATGTAAAACAATTGGCGTTGTGTATCTGGCTCTCTGCCAATGTGGTTGTTTCTATGTGGGGAAAACTAAGCGTCCATTCCTCAAACGCATCAAGGACCACATTGCACCTCTATTTAAACATTTAACTACTACAGCCCTAAATAGGCATGTGGCTACAGAACATAACTTTGACCCCTATGTTGTCAAGTTTGCGGCCCTCGGGCACATCCCTTCCCATGCCAGGGGAGGTAATATTGACAACTCTTTACTTCAGATGGAGACTAGATGGATATATTTATTGAATGCGGTCAAATATCCTGGCCTCAATGAATACATCAGCTTTAAATCGTTTCTCTAGAATGACATATATGTATATATATAAATATTTCTTATTATCTAGCTAGTCTATTCTTTGATTATCTCTTTACTGGCTGCTTGATCTTATGCCTATCGGGCTCTGTCAGTTCGGGGTTCCATCTGCCCTTACTCCCTGCCCCCGTCCTGTACCCACTGCTGGTTGATTTTATATCTGTATGTTGAAATGATTAATATAGTAGTCATTACATGTAGTTGCATATTGTATGTATGATGATTCTTACTACCTGTCTTCATTGAATATATATTTAAAATATTTGGATCAGTTTGATGTATAAAAAATTAAAAAACAATTATTGATAATATGATGACCAAAGTTCATGTAGAGACACATTAAAACTAAATGCATTGTTTATTTTTGGATTACCATAGCTATTTTAATTAACGCAATTATGACATCTAATTTACACTTGTGTTGTTGCAGGCATTTCGCCGTCGTTATCGTGTGGCGACCAATGTGGTGATACCAACTGTCCACCGCTACCTATGTCCCCGATCTGTCTGAATTATCAGACTTCCTTTTGTCCCTTCCGCCCTCCCCCCCCTCCTGGGGTGTGCCGTGGGGGGCCTAATGCACTGGGTGTTTTTACCCCCCATTCACTTGGGAATTTGTTTCACTACAGCCTTTGGCTGCATGGACGCCCTAGGGCTGGCTTTACTGTCAGCCCGCCCCTTCGGCCGGGACCATCGCGGTGTTCCAACGCCTGCTCGTGCCTCCTCTCCCTTATGTCTCCCCTGGATGATGTGAGGTTCTCCCCCTTCTTCCTCTGGAGCATCCCGTTGCACCTTTCCATCTATCGATCACGTCACAGGCAACAGCCGCCATGTGACCGGACCGACGCTCGGACTTATGGGATATGTAGGCAGATGATACTGGCTACTGCGCATGCGCCCCGTCCGCCTTTCGTCCACTCCTGACCAGCTGATTTATATCATGCTGATCAGGTGGGGGTTTTAAAAGGCAGTCTTGTTCCCAGTGTCTTTTATCTCCTTGCTGCGGGATCACCATGGGGAGCTGGCTACATATGTGAAAGGTAATAGATTCAACAAATTTCTTTCATCACAGCAAGCATCTGTCATTATATTGCCATACATGGCTGTATTGGCTGAACTTTCTTGCTAACAGTCCTTTTGTCATATGTATTGACTTTTAGACCATCTACAATAACCGTTGTTATCAGAAGGACCTATTGTGGAGGTTCCAACGTTCAGCCAAGATATTGGCGGAACCTCACTCATAGGACGCATTTTTTCTAACTTTATGCCTTTCCGGTAAGCCTCACCCACTATATTCAACATATTTTACTATATCCCTAATTTGACATCTATCGATATATTAATGTGTATCAATACCATTCCTTTTATACCTTTTTCCTCCCCCCCTTTTTTTGAATCCATTTTACAATTCCTTTGATTGCATTCATGCGATTTTTCACATGAACTTACTGCGTTGTGAATCTCCCTTATGCAACATTGAGCGCCGTGATTTTGCATATAACTAGGGTATGTAATTGAGGCTGAGGTCCCCCTTGTTAAATAAAATTAATAGAATTTTCAATACTTATATGCTAAACTTCTCTTTCCATGCGCCCTCTAATTCCCCTGTAGCCAAATACTGGGCTGAGTGTGACTCCTATCCCTGGTGTCTTGGTGGTGTCCCCCTTGCGTCTTGGAACCCGCATGGTATGTTCTAGATGTGGGGGGTGGGAAGATTGTGGGATATGGGTGGGTGGCAATTTGACCGCTTTGCGATGCGATGGCTTGCCTTCAGCACTACAAGATTATGTTGATCCAATAATGCATTTTTTTCTTTATTATAGTGGTTTACTCTCTTCAGCACATTTATACATTCCCCTGATGAAGCCAATGTTTTGGCGAAACTAGTTGGGAACATTTATTTGAACTGTATCTTTGTTTTTGCTTTGTATTTTTGTACCTTTTCACGTAAACATTTTAGATGTTTTTGATATCAATAAAATAAATTAAATGATTTTATATAAAAAATTGTTCCAATATTTTTATTTTTTGGTGGCACCGCAATAATCCCATCATCCCCTTTCCCCCATTTTGAGATCTTTGACTCGGGATGAGGTGTCGTATCTAGCAGGACACACCACCCACCATCCAATTACCGATTGTATTTTCATGTTCTGTGTACTGTGGGAGACCAGATATAGTGAATGCAGGCTTCTGGGTTTAGTAACACTTTAATTGACATGTAGTTAGAGTAGGTCTGAGGCATGCATTCCCAGTGTGCATGACAGGATGGTGATGTGGCAGCCAGAAAGGCAGCCTCTGCCTCTGCATATGCTTTTGTAAGTTCCTCATGGCCTTGTCATGAGGATCATTTAATTTAGGAGATAGTAAACTTCAGGGCACATAAATATGCCTTAATTGCAACCTAAAATACACCATCAGGGAATGTGGCATGAGCAACAAGAAATAATGTTGTTTAGGGATTCAGTCATTGGATCCAGTTAAGGACAGCCAATGGATTTCCCATGTCTGGAGCAATCCTGCATGACCCACTTTGAGGGTAACCGGTAAAGGGGATCGATCAGATACCCTATAGTGGAGATATGTGGCTGGTGACAATTTGGTAAGTAATGTATGGTTTCCAAATCAATACAGGACAGACTTCCACAGCTCTGGTATGGGGGTAAGTATTGCGCCATACATCAGCCATTCAATTGTAAGTGAGTAGTTGACTGAATGCAGTAGGGCTTGAGATCATGAGTTTAAAAGGGTCCTGTATCTATCCAAGAGTGGGTCCAACAGCAGAAAATATCAATAAATGGTAGTGAGGGGAAAGAAGTCAGTAATTGCTTACCCAAGAAATACCAGAGCCCAAGTGACAATCAGGGTAGGGACGCCACAGGGGTTCCCCCATGGCAGAAACGGGGAGGGAAACTTGTAAGTATGTCAGTGTAACAATAATTGCTGAAAAGAGATAAGATATAATGTGCCAGTTGCTTGGTAAATATCAGTGTCAGAACTGCGATGTAGGGTGGTAGACAAAGCATGGGGGAGCCTTGGAAGCCAAGGGAACAAAAGGAAGGGGGGAGGGATGGAAGAATGGTCAGTGGGGGAAAAATAGGGAAAGCAAAGGGAGGGAGAGGTACAAGTAGGTGGGAGGAAGTGGGGAAGAGTTTAATATAGTAGGAAAAAAACCTGCTCCTCACTTCCCCCCACCTATCCTAACCTCTTCCCCACTTCCTCCCACCTACCTGTACCTCTCCTTTCCTTTGTCTTCCCTATTTTTCTCCCGCTGACTCCACCCAGTTTTGTGACAATAGCAAATTAATATTCACTATTGTCTTCCTGATTCCCCTCGCAGCCAATCAGGAAGCTGGTCTTAAGACCCGATTGACCTGAAGAAGAAGTGATCATATTGGCCGCTGAGGACAAAGCCGCTGTGAAGCCAGGGATGCAGGGTAAAGTCACAGAGGAGGAGATGCAGGAAGGAGCCAAAGCTGCTAGATGGGGCTGGTGGGGGACAGACGGGTGACCAACCGGGGGGGCATCAGCCAACACTGGTACATTGTGACTGAAATGCCTTCAGCATTCATCTGAGGCCACTATGTGACCGGTTAGACATATTTGTATGACTTGCTGCCTGTCAAGGTTATCATGAATTGCTGTTTTACTATACATTGTGCATCTATGTCTTTTTTTTCTTCAAAAGAATTTATTGAAGAATAGACATACAGATATATATTGTGAGCAACAGGGGGAACTCCGTGTCACCCGAAATAATACATTTAACATTGGAAGAGTAGAAATTAATATAACATAAATTTGGAAAATAAAAATATAAAAATAAAATATAAAGTGAAATAATATAACGTAAAATATACTGATACAAATGAATATATATAATTGAAAAAATTAATGAAATTAATGAATAAGTGTGGGTGGGTAATCAATGTACCCTGGTCCCCCGTGGGGGAGGGGACAATGGTTAGAAAAACAAGTTTTCTACATAAAGCAGTAAATCCTAACTGAAAACCACAATACAGAAGTGGATGGATCTCTTGTTAAAGAATACTAAGTTATGAGGGGGAAACTAGACAGGAAAGAAAGAAGGGGGGAGCAACCTGCGACTATTTTCCTTGGGTGTATAATTTGAACTAGTTAATCAGGATAGGGTGGAGAGTTGATCTTATAAGTCGGACATTTGCGGGTTAGAAGTAAATGGTCTAGATCCACACCCAGTAGGCTTAAAGGAATAGAAAGGGTGAAAGATAACTCAAGGAGTGCCATCATTGTCCTCTTGCGATAGGAGATTCTTGTAGTAGATGAACGGGCTATGAAAAGACTTGAGTGACTCTGGATGTATTGTTGAGTTTATGAATGCCCCTCATCATAAGTAGAAACGTTTGTTTGCGACCGGGTAATTAAAATCAGTAGTGATTTTTTCCTTCTGGAGTTGCGACAATAGCTCTTGTTTGACAAGTGATATTTTTGGACAGGATATAGAAGTCCATTTTTTAAGAATTGCTCTCCTAGCTGCAAAGAGGCTGATGAGGATCCACTCTTTATGATGCTGACTAGCATTGGAGGACCAAGTCATAAGTCGCTTGTTCCAGTATCCAAAGATCAGAAGCAGTGGGTCTTTAGAGAGATGCAGCAGGGTAATTCCCTGTATGAAGGATATGATTTGTTCCCAGTGGAGATGAATGAACATGACCAGAAGCAGTGTGTTAAAGTAGGTCTTGCCTGTTTTCAGAGATGGCAGAGGAATGACTTGGGATTGCTTTTGTCCACGAGGAATGGTATATAGGCATGATGTAGAATTTTCATCTGTGTTTCCCTCCAATATTCCCAAGGTATCAATTGGAGGACTTTGTTGTATCCCTGCAATAGTTTGTCAAGCAACTCTGGATCCAGGAGCGAGAGAGGCAGATCCATCCAGTTTTCCAATTTTTGAATGATTTTGTTTATTAGTGGTGGATAGTTTAAGGTATACAGAAAAGAAGGGATTTTACCAATCTTGATACAAATAAGTAATGTGAGATTTGGCTATGGTGAAGGGCGAGTGGGATGTCCAGGGTGGGTTTGATGTGGGGGCCTAGAGGAAGAATTTTGATTTTATTGTAATTGATATGTAGACCTGAGCAGAGTCTAAACTCACTGAAGATCTGTTTAATGGTGGTCATGTCAGAAGTGGGGTTGCCCGAGAATATGAGTACATCATCTGCAAAAAGAGCTGATCGCAGCTCGTGTTCACCTAAGTGAATTCCATGTAAAGATGTCTTAGTATTTTGGAATCTGGAGAGGGGTTCCAAGGATGAAGTTGAAGAGTAAGGGTGATAAGGGGCAACCTTGCTTTGTATCTTTATATAGACGGAATTCTTAAGAGAGGAGACATGCCACTACCAGTCTGGCCACGGGTAGCGAATACATGGAGTTTACGAGATGATTAAATGGACTCGTTAGGCCTAGCCTTGCCAGGACTAAGGAAAGCCAATCGAAGCTGATATTGTTAAAGGCTTTTTCCGCGTCCAGAGTGATAATGGCAAAATCCCCCCTGGTTGTTTTTTAGCATGGTCCAATACCATCAGTACCTTGCGGATGTTTAGTGAAGCTGTTCTCCCTTTTACAAATCCTGACTGCACTGGATGGATTAAGGAGGATATGATATTGGCGAGTCTGGTGGCAACTTTTTTTGAGGGGATCTTGACATCCAAATTTAACAGTGAAATGGGCCTGTATGAACCCGGGTCTAGAGGGTCTTTCCTCTTTTTTGAAATTAGTTTTATGATGGCTTGGTTTCCAGGATGACAAGGCAGTGTGTAGCTGGTAAGGTGAGTGGCCACACCCTGACGCGTTTCGTGATTACGTCTTCAGAGGACGCCCTCTGAACACGTAATCACGAAACGCGTCAGGGTGTGACCATGCACCTTACTAGCTACACACTGCCTGTGTCATCCTGGGACTCATTGTGACGGACCATCCGATTTGGACGCCGAGCGGCAGTGAGCTTGATGCGGCTTGTGCTATGCCTGGTTTTTCTTTTATCTAGTAAGCAGAATATGTACGAGGGGGGACTTTGATTTTTTAATAAACGGAGTAACACTATGAGTTGTATCCTCTCTAATTTTTACATGCAATGAACACCGGCTCCATTACGTACTTTATATGAAGAGCTGTGGCTGTCAACATGAGAGCTTCTGACCCATGCTGCATTAGGCTAGTAACAGGCTCAGTTACAAATCCCCTCTGGTAAGCGCACACACAAAGGGGAAAGCACGAGGTGGACTGGTGGAGGTGTAGAAGTTGTAAGCTGATCTGCACTGGTGGACTTGGGATTTTTCACCTTTCATCTGTCTTCTATGCAAGCATCAGTTTGAACTGATTTTAGAAGGACATATCAGTGCTCATGTCTCTATCCCTATTCTAACTGGGGTTGAGAAGGAGCACTGTATGATTGAAAGTGGTCTCCTTGTTTAATGATTATTTCATTCCTCACCTGAGACGTTTTAACTAAATGCACCAGATGTTATTACATCAATGTATATAAGTTTATTTATATGTAGCACTGTTAATGTTTGATTTTAATCAAGCATCTTTTATAGGATCAGTATATCGATGACCTCGTGATGGTGTGGGATGGTGACACTATAGGTTGGCATGAATTTTGGAAATGCCTTAATGAAAATCAGTTAAATTAGCATTTTTCAATTGAGCATGATGCTTCCAGTATCAACTTTTTAGACATCACCCTAAAGGGGGATCCACCTACGGGTGATGTTTCAACATGCACCTATAGGAAACCATGCTCTGGAAACACTACACTTTTTGCAGCTAGTTGTCATCCATCCCACACCATCAATGCCATCCCTTATGAGGCGTTTATTCAAGCCAAACAAAACTGTTCAAAAGACTCAGCCTTTGAGCTGGAACGCAAAGTCATTCATCAGCAGTTATGGGACCGAGGTTATAACAAATCTGTTATATACCAAGGAGTAGAAAGAGTTTTGATAATGGACAGAGAGGAATTACTGTCAGATAAGCCTAAAATCAAGAGAGAGTATAAAAATAAGTATAAATCTTATAAACCTTACAATTCTAGAAATAGAAGAATGGGCAAACCTATTACATTTGTAACTACATTTTCCCAAGACTATCATCAAATAGTCAGAATAATAAAAAAAAAAATCTGCCAATACTGTATACAGATAAAGATTTAAATGGGATATCGCAAGCAGGCTGCCATTTTTCTAGCCGACATGTGCCCACATTAGGGACTGCACTATCACCTAGTCTTTTCTCATCTAAACAATGCCAACCCACCTGGCTCTCCTATCCTGGAAGTTACCCTTGTAATACAAAAACCTATAGGTACTGTAATTTGTGTCTTTTGGGTTAAACGTTTGTTGCAACAGCCACAGATAAAGAGTTCATTATACAGCAATACATCAACTGCGGCACAAACTGTAATTTACCTGATCACCTGTATTTCATGCAGCCTTCAATACGTAGGTTGTACCACACGTCTTTTGAGAGCCCGTATAGGGGAACATTACTGTGACACAAATAATCCAAATGCTAAAAATATCTCAAATGCAACATGTCACTTTCGAGAATGTTATCGGGGCGATCTTTCCTCATTTTGTTTCAAAGGAGTAGAACGGTTGTCTCACTCGGCCAGAGGACGTGATAGGGAAAGAAGGCTACTGGGGAGAGAAGCATTGTGGATTTTTAGATCAAAAACTAGATCACCTCAGGGGTTAAACCTGAGGTGAAATCTTGATTTGCACTTACATTAAGAATGCCTCTCCCCAGAGCCTCCTCTCTCTTTTTTCTTTCCTCTTTTTCTTTCTCTCTTCTGGGGTCTTTTTTCACATACCTGGATTATTATTTTCATCTTTTTTATTTAATGTTTTTTGAATTTTTTGGTGTGTTTCTTATGCATATGTGTATACGTGTATAAATGTATGCACATGTGTGTACATACATGTGCATATTGCCACTACAAGGTGTGTCAAAATTAGTGGCATACACATGGATCACCATATATGTATTGCAGCTGATTCTCTTTTTTGGATAATTGCCTGCGGTCAATTAAGACAATTAATGGGTGGAGCCTGTGATCTTTAGAGATACTTTTTATTTCAAAGTTTTATGTCTGTATTGTGGTTACAACTAAGGCCTTATAGGTTGAAAGGTGTCCGCTGACTTAATCTGCGTTTATTCACAGTGGCTATTCAATAAAATGAAGACATTTTAAGAGCAACAACCGGAGTGTGGATCATTTTTTTCACATTACTCTACTCAGCCAGCAACTGTGGATCGAGCACCTGGGAGCTCTGCTATCTATACAGTATCTCACAAAAGTAAGTACACCCCTCACATTTTTGTAAATATTTTATTATATCTTTTCATGTGACAACACTGAAAAAATTACACTTTGCTACAATGTAAAGTAGTGAATGTACAGCTTGTATAACAGTGTAAGTTTGACGTCCCCTCAAAATAACTCAACACACAGCCATTAATGTCTAAACCACTGGCAACAAAAGTGAGTACACCCCTACGTGAAAATGTCCTAATTGGGCCCAAATAGCCATTTTCCCTCCCAAGTGTCATGTGGCTCTTTAGTGGTACAAGGTCTGAGGTGTGAATGGGGAGCAGGTGTGTTAAATTTGGCTTTCTCACTCTCACTCTCTTATACTGGTCACTGGAAGTTCAACATGGCACCTCACGGCAAAGAACTCTCTGAGGATCTGAAAAAAAGAATTGTTGCTCTACATAAAGTTGGCCTAGGCTATAAGAAGATTGCCAAGACCCTGAAACTGTGCTGCAGCACAGTGGCCAGGACCATATAACGGTTTAACAGGACAGGTTCCACTCAGAACAGGCCTCGCCATGGTCAACCAAAGAAGTTGAGTGCACCTGCTCAGCGTCATGTCCAGAGGTTGTCTTTGGGAAATAGATGTATGAGTGCTGCCAGCATTGCTGCAGAGGTTGAAGGGGTGGGGGTCAGCCTGTCAGTGCTCAGACCATACGCCGCACACTGCATCAAATTGGTCTGCATGGCTGTCGTCCCAGAAGGAAGTCTGCAAACAGTTTGTTGAAGAAAAGCAGACTAAGGACATGGATTACTGGAACCATGTCCTTTGGTCTGATGAGACCAAGATAAACGTATTTGGTTCAGATGGTGTCAAGTGTGTGTGGCAGCAACCAGGTAAGGAGTACAAAGACAAGTGTAACTTGCCTACAGTCGAGCATGGTGGTGGGAGTGTCATGGTTTGGGGCTGCATGTGTGCTTCTGGCACTGGGGAGCTACAGTTCATTGAGGGAACCGTGAATGCCAACTGTACTGTGACATACTGAAGCAGAACACGATCCCCTCCCTTCAGAGACTGGCAGTATTCAAACATGATAATGACCCCAAAAACACCTCCAAGATGACCACTTCCTTGCTAAAGAAGCTGAGGGTAAAGGTGATGGACTGGCCAAGCATGTCTCCAGACCAAAACCCTATTGAGCATCTGTGGGGCATCCTCAAACAGAGGGTGGAGGAGCGCAAGGTCTCTAACATCCACCAGCTCCATAATGTCGTCATGGAGGAGTGAAAAGGACTACCAGTGGCAAACTGTGAAGCTCTGGTAAACTCCATGCCTAAGAGGGTTAAGGCATTGTTGTAAAATAATAGTGGCCACACAAAATATTGACATTTTGGGCCCAATTTGGACATTTTCACTTAGGGGTGTACTCACTTTTGTTGCCAGATGTTTAGACATTAATGGCTGTGTGTTGAGTTATTTTGAGGGGACAGCAAATATACACTGTTATACAAGCTGTACACTCATTACTTTACATTGTAGCAAAGTGTAATTTCTTCAGTGTTGTCACATGAAAAGATATAATAAAATATTTACAAAATTGTAAGGGGGGTACTCACTTTTGAGATATACTGTATGTTGTATGGGTAGTAGCACTGACTTTTCTGTTTATACATTGTCAAAGCCACTGTAGTGTAGTAGGAGATTGCTAGCAACCAGTGTCCTTAAAGAGTGACAGGTAAGAAGGAAAAGGGATAGTGGTGGCAAACATACATCTAGCTACACAGCGTACAGAAAAATGCACTCTTTGGGGAATTCACAAAGGGTGTCCAGGCACCCTTTAGAATTTTTTTAAGGGTGCAGCATCCAAAGTGTTGGTGATTCATGTATCTGTCACAAATAGGTACATGAATCTGTTGGTGCCTGCACTACAGGTCTTCCTCAATTTGCACTCTCCCTCTTTGCCGAAAGGTTTGTACTAGGTGTGAGTGAAGCCTAATGGGGAATTAAGACTAGATCCCCATGAGGTCCATTTAACTTTTGATTGACAGGTGTCAAGGGTTCACTCCAAGTGTAGCACTAAGGACACCACCGCTCGCTTTTATTCATTTCAGGGCTGGTTCTGCCCTCTTTTATTTAAAAGAAAGTTCAAAACAAACACAGAAGATTCCCTCGCAGGGGTATTCAGTATTTCAGTCCTGCTACCAAAGTAAATGATGTTCAGCCCTCCTGGCTTGTGAACGCAGTTCTCCAGCTTAGGCCTTAAGTTTTAGGGCCTCTGTCTCCCACAGACCGGACGCTCAGCATCTCCGTGCATACAGCAAGTAGCCTTGTGCTACACTGGCTTCCACCTCTCTCTCCTAGATGAAGCCCTACTGACTCCCATGCCCAGATCTACTGTCTGCAGGGTGGAGTTATCTCCAACTGGGAGCCTAGAGCCTTGGTCTGGTGATTACCCAGAGCCCAGAACACAGCTGACTCATTAGTGAACCAGCTGTTTATTAGACCTGGATCCTGGCAAGGTACCGCCCTGCTACATATCCTCCCCTCCTGTTTCGAACCTGGAGGGGGCGTAACACACCAACCCATTCTCTTTCACTTGGCACCTCTGTACCAGCTCTTACCCACAAAGGCCAAACCCAGTCTTATCAGGTGACCTTCCCTGTGTCCCCCTGCTACCCTGACTTGGGTACTACAAAGACACCCCTGTGACTTTTTACAGGTGCGGTTCCAAAAGGGCCATCTGCCCATTTTCCTTGGGGCCACCCTTTTAAATACTTTTGCAATAGACGTGGGTTCTTTTATTTGGGAATCAACCCTTTTACTGACACCTTATTAAGCTTTGGGTTATTTTCCTCCTGAACCTGCAGGGGGCCTCCATCTACCTCTGCTGTGCCTGTCATATCATTACACATCTCACCACATTTATCAGGGTTAGCAGCAACCATTTCAACTTGACCCTCTGGTCTACCAATATTTGCATTGTCACCCAAGGTAACATCAGCATTTACCAGTGCCTTGCATTTTTCCTCAATGTCAGAAATATCCACACATATTTCAGGACTAATTTCCCCAGTGTCCTGCCAGGTAGTGTCTGAAGGGGAATCACATAAAGCTGAGTGGTTGTTTCCCATGGCAACCTCACTAACCACCGACTCCACTGGCACAGGATCCTCTTCCAGCAACTGTCCTGATACCTGATCATCATTATATACACCTGTGCCCTCTGGCACTTCCATTAACACATTTGGCATTACCTTATTAATTACCACATAATCATATCTTTTGTGCGTTGTGGGCACAACCTCTGCTATGTGCTCACTTGGCCCTTCAATCTTGTAGGGGATACCATCAGCAACAGCAGCAAGTGAGCCCTTGTCCAAAAACTGCTCTGCAGTCCCTCCATTTAGCACAGCAGAAATTGTGTCCGCTCTAATGTTACAAACCGAGATCTCTTTTATTATTTTTTATTTTTCTGAATATGTTTATTGAATTTTCACAAGAAAAAAATAAACAAAGAAATGTAAAGCGTGAATACATAATACACATTCAATATATTTAACATTATAGTTGGGATATGAACCTATCTTACCACTATGATAATTTTATACACACAAAAATATAAGGATGAAAGAGAAAGTTAATAATCAGACAAATAGTCAAAGTATCAATTTTCAAGATATATAGCATGCAAAGAAGAAATAAAAAAAGAAAAAAAGGGGGGGAAAGAAAGAAAGGAAAAAAGGGGGGGGGGGAGTTTCGGTAGTGGTGGTCTGGCTCACGATAGATATTCGCAATTAATAATTATATTATCTATACAATCTAGTGTGGTAATAACAAAGACTGGTCAAAATCATTGGGATAGTAGTGTTTAACCCATGGTTGCCAAATCTTACTAAATATATTGATCTTATTATCAGCAATAGCTGTCATCTTAGCAAATATAAGTGCTCTGTTAATTCTGTTTTGCTTCTGCCAAGATTAGAGACTTGGACTTCCACGCTTTGGCAATCGTTTGTTTGGCAGAAGTAGTAAGTTGAATAAGTAATTGGAATTGAGTGTGGGAAAATGTAGTGGGCTTGAGATTCAAGAGTGCTATAACAGGATCTGGAAGAATAGAAATTTCTAGGGCTTTGGAGGCCATTAAAAATATGTTTTTCCCTTTTTTTGAGCACACAGGTACTCGGTTGCACTTGCAGTGATCGTTTTCACACCACCTCAAGAGACCCTCCTTGTGACCGAGACCTGTTGGAAGACCACCGTCGAGTACGGACACTTTGTACCCTGAAAATGTTTCCTCTTCAGGGCTCGCAGGCCATTTAAGGCCTCCTCAGGTTCAGTTGTTTTGTTCAATTTTCTTTTACAGTTTTAAATCTTTTTATTTGTTACTATAGCCAAGCTGTTCTTAAATACACAATTCTGTTTTGCACATACCCAGAGTGCGCTTGACCTGGTTTGCTATTGGTAAGCCAGGTGAACCCTGCTACTCTGCCACTTTCGAGTTCAAGTACCGGTAATGAAACAGTTAGACAGCTTTTACACTTTGATTAAACTACCGTGAGTATCAAGTACACCTTTCTAGTATGCATCCCATGTCTTCCCCTCCCCCCCCCTCCTTTCCCCCCCTCACTCCTCCCCCCCTTCTTTATTTTTCCCTCCCCCTATCCCTCCCTCTCCCCTTTCCCCCCTCCCCCCCCCCATCTCCTCCTGTCCACATCCCTCCTCATCCCCCCTTCCCCCCTCCCCATCCTTCCCCTCCTCTCCCTTCCCCTAATCCAAGGATACTAACCCCTCATGGGAATAACACCAACTGAGAACTCACACACGTGCTTGTCAGTTACTGAATTGAGCTGTACCATACGCTCTTACATTCCCCACCCTCCACTTTTAACTTGATGCTTCATTGTTATTTACATTATCTGGGGGCAAAGGGGAATAACTTGCATTTTCTACTTTACTTTGTTTTGTTGTTTTCCATTATGCTTAATTTTAAATTGTTTTTTACTATCCCCGGTTGCGGCGGGGAGCAGTCAATGCTCACCCTCTCTACGGTGCATTCACTCTTTGACCGGATTCTCGGTTGCAGAGTCAGTGCACACATTAGTCGGGCACTTCTGACGTGCTGCCTCCTTATTAGGGGGATCACTCAGTACTTCGCCCGACTCACTATGCTCTCCCTCTCCTCCCCTTCTTTCTCCCCCCTCTTTGACTTTACATCTTTACTCCCTAATTTTCTCTGTGCCGGTTGGCTCGCGCGGGCCCTATATTCTTTGTCATTGGCTACCCAAACACCCCATAATGGCCCCACTTGAAATCCTTACCCTAAACGTTAAGGGACTAAACTCACCACATAAGCGAGTAAAGGCATTTCAAACCTTTGCATCCCTAAAAGCTAAAGTTGTAGCCCTCCAGGAAACCCATTTTTCCACACGCCAAACCCCGAGCTTTTTTAGCTCTAAATACCCACAGGTATTTACCGCTTCAGCAAATACAAAACATAGAGGAGTTTTACTAGCTTTTCACCACACCATGCCATTTACCCCCCTCTCTGAGATAAAAGACCCTGAAGGTCGTTATCTCATCCTAGTAGGACTATTGCAGGACATAACCACAACCTTCGTCTCCTATTACGCCCCCAACACAAACCCGAACCCTTTTTTTTCGCATCTATTACAAGTTGTGCAAGCACACTGCAGGGGAACCTTGTTCCTCTGCGGTGATTCCAACTCAGTGTTGCAACCACACACAGACAAATCGCCCTATGCCCCGGAGCATTACACTCCTTCCACACAATTTCGTAAACTTATACAGTCGGCCTCCCTCCTAGACACATGGAGAGAACTCAATCCCACTAAGAAAAATTATACATTTTATTCACACCCACA
The DNA here is from genome assembly GCF_042186555.1 of Aquarana catesbeiana. Lineage (NCBI taxonomy): Eukaryota > Metazoa > Chordata > Amphibia > Anura > Ranidae > Aquarana > Aquarana catesbeiana. The sequence continues at coordinate 454,169,101 of NC_133327.1, forward strand.
TAAATCATTTTCCAGGATTGACCATATATTTATCTCCATAGCATCTGCCCCACTTCTCCTTCAATCACATATCCAACCAGTTACATGGACAGATCATTGTGCTGTTATCACCACAGTGTCATCCTTAATCCCACAAGCTACTAACAGATCATGGTGCATGAATGACTCTCTCTTGACCAACCCATCATACTGTCTGGATATCCAAGTAGCCCTTAAGGACTATCTAACGCACAACGCAACCCCTGACATCTCTCCCATCCTGCTCTGGGAAGCACACAAACCCGTGATTCGAGGCACATGTATCTCAGTGGCGTCACATCTTAATAGAGACAAGAAGCTCAAATGACGTCAACTCGAATCAGATTACCATGATAGTTTCCTTTTATTCCAATCCAACCCAACCGAAACACACAAATTAACACTAGAAAAAATTAAGCTAGAACTAGATCTACTCTTAGCTACTTGGGGCCTGGGGGGGCGTGTGTGCCGTCGGGGATGCGGGTCTGGGGGCGCCGCTGTGTGTGCGGTCTCGCCTGTCGGCATTCGGATCTGACACTTGGCGCACGGGGGCCGAAGCTGCCACTTTTAGCTGGCAATGCTCGGCCTCCGTATAGACGATCGCTCATGACCGGGATTTGCTTATCCCGTTGTCATGGCGATCTGTGCGCGGCGGGTGCCTGACGCGGACGTCAGTCCCCTCCCAGCACGGGTCATGCTTTCCTTCCAGGGTGTGATACAATCCGCTCTTGGATTGGACTCGTGCGTGGGGCAGGGGGGCTGGTCTGCGCGCTGGGGACTCGGGGGGCGGCTCCTCCTGTCAGCAATGACGCTGCTCCCTGTGGAGTCAGCTGTCTCACATATGCTCCTAATTAGGAACACTATTTAAAACCACACTAAGACTGTCAGCTCATACCCTGGGAGGACACAGAACTGAAAGTGCAGCTGCTATGATATGCTCAAGGTAAAGAACTTAACTCTTTTTGTTATATCCATAATTAAGGCTTACTTGAAACTAATTATGGAGCTGCAGTGTGCATATACACACTGAGCACCAATAGGGCTTATGTAGTTGTAGGATATTTTTACAACCTATGCTCTTTGATACATTTAAGAGCCTTTATTCATTTACCATTGAGACACATACTTTCCCTATTTATATCACTCTAGCCGCTGAATATAGACGCTCTTCTGCCATTTTTCCCCCGGAGCGAGGTATCTAAAATCTATCAGCCACTATAGACAACACTGTTGTGTGAATCAGCACAGGGATCAACCCTTCATTATGCACCAATAGGTATGTTCACAGGACTCCTGTGGATGTGTGTTTACAGGAAAAATATTTATTTGAGTAAACCCCCCCCCCTCTCTTTTTTTTTTCCTGATGCTGATTCTTAGTATATCCTACACACTGGGGGTGCTGTCAGTTGCTGTTTACCCGCCCGAGGAGTCAAGGCTTAGATAATCCTAGCCTATGTCAATAGGTAGGTACAACTTTACACTTACTAGAGTCCCCCAGCTTGAACCCATTAGGGGGAACTTCTCATACAGCAAAATAGTAAAATCTTGTCCTGGGACCTGTGTATCCCACACTTATAAATCCTCCCCTTGTCTTCTTGGTTTTTAGCTGACAAAGAGATTTTGATAAAGAGAATTTAAAATACAGCTGAGGGACGTGACGCCCTCTGTGTCTGGTCCTGATCTGCTGGCGGTCCTGGTTGTGTGGCGGCGTCGCTGATATTCGGATCTGGGCCCCGGTGGCTTACAGTTCTCCCCTTCCCCCTTGTCTGGGGTGGATGCCATACAGTATTGACCCTGCAATAGCATGGTTAGGATACATTTTTTGTAATTACATCACAATCTGATTATGTAAATAGTTGTATATATGCATGATTTTCTGACATTAATATGTTTTTCATTGTGTGTCTTTTTGTCTCTTTTTTTGTAACAATGTTTCGCAGACAGATATACACCTTACTTCTAGCCCCTGAAGAAGAGGTCGTAATCCTTATATAAAGCCTCGAAACGCGTTGGACCTGCACTGTCAATTGGCTCCTTGCTGATATAGCCTTTGTGGGGTTTTGTGTAGCTCTGTCGACCTGTCATGTATATCCTGGTTGTATTTTTCATCATTTGTTAATTCTGGCATCCATTGTTGCTTTTATCCATTGTTTCTATTCTAGCACATGTTTTTCTTTTAAATTTTTATACAATAAAATTCTGATAATTTTTTATATTTTTTGTTATACTTTTTTTGAGACTTCCACCCTTTAAAATCCCACTTAAGAGGAAAAATCGTCCATTGTATATGTATAAAGGGATGCGGGTTGGTTGTCTCATTCCATTAAGCTCTTGTCACCACCAGTTTCTACTCTTAGCCGAGACGGCTGATAAAGCTATCCGTAGAACTAGCCACACGATCTACACTAAAGCAAACAAACCAGACACCTACCTGGCTTTACGTCTACGTAGACCAGACCGTGCTCGTAATCCTATTAGACTCAGACTGGCTAAAGACGTAATCACTAGCAACCCTGTTAAGGTTCTCTCGGAGTTCCGTAAACAGTTAGCAAATCTCTATGATTCTAAAACAGCATTTCCATTACGTCAAGCAGAGAAGCTGTTTCATAAACTACCTATACCAACCCTGTCTGAATCCAGTCGCGAGCTAATGGAGAGTACGATCGCGACAGATGAAGTTTTAGCAGCCATAAAAACCCTCAAACCTAATAAACGCCCGGGCCCTGATGGCCTCCCCAGTCTCTATTATAAAAAATTTGCCACAGAACTATCCCCCCTTCTTACCAATACTTTCAATACCATACTAAAACAACACTCTTTTGGCAGAGACTCATTGACAGCTCTTATCTCAATGATCCCAAAACCAAACACTGACAGTACATTATGGTCCAACTATAGGCCAATTTCACTTCTCAATGTGGATATTAAGATCTTAGCCAAAATTCTTGCCCAACGCCTCAATCCCATCATTGGAGGTTTGATACACAAAGACCAGGTTGGTTTTATACCCAAACGACAAGCGAGCGACAATATCAGACGAGTAATTCTCCTACAGCACCTGGCCCGCTCCCGTAAGATCCCTATGCATCTCCTCTCCCTAGATATACGCAAAGCCTTTGATACAGTCTCTTGGCCCTATCTATTTTATATCCTCCAGCGCTGGGGCTTCTGCCCAAAATTTTTTAAATTGGATCAAAGCCCTCTACAACCACCCACAAGCTTATGTACACTACTCCGGATTCTGGTCAGACCCCTTTCCAATCGCACGGGGGACTAGACAGGGCTGCCCCTTATCTCCCCTGCTCTTCGCACTCACTATCGAACCTCTAGCAGCCCTGATTAGATCTAACCCTGATATCCGAGGCTTGGAAGTAGCATCCATCTCCCATAAATTGTGCCTCTATGCTGATGACGCACTAATGTTTATTACGTCACCCCATATCACATTACCAAACCTTATGAGCACCTTAGATAAATTTTCTCGCATATCTGGACTTGAAGTCAACCAATCCAAATCTAAGGCCCTCGATGTGTCTCTGCCACAAGCTGATCTTGAAACATTACGAAGAAACTTTCCCTTCCACTGGTCTTCCTAATCGATTCCTTATTTAGGGATCAAGTTAACTAAAGATCCATCCAACCTGTTCCAATCTAACTACCTCACAATGCTCTCACAATTATCTTCTCTACTTAATTCCTGGCTACCACTATGCGTCTCCTGGTTGGGGCGTATCGCAGCTGTGAAAATGTCCCTATTGCCAAAGCTTTTATACTTGTACAGAGTGCTCCCTGTCATAGTCCCGCCCTACTACCATAGGATTATACAAAACAAAGTTTTCAAATATATATGGGGTCCTATTAGAGTAGCGAGACCGGTTCTCCTCCGTAACAAGCTCTATGGCGGCCTGGGCATTCCCAACTTCTCACACTATTATCATGCAGCCCGTCTAGCTCAGTCAATACTATATCACGCCAAATCGGAGACACCACTTTGGGTTGCCCTCGAAGCCATTGATCTACACCCGATTAATATAGCTAATTTACTATGGCTCCCTACACCAACACGAGGACCCATATCTAACCCATTAACACTACACACACTTAAACTATGGGACAGACTAAAAACCCCCTTTAAACTAATCTCTCCACACTCCCCACTTCTATCTTATCTAGGTCACCCTCAATTCTTCCCAGCTCACACAGAACCAGCCTCATTCCATGCCTGGGCCCAGGCAGGTCTGACTCGCATCTGTGATCTAGTTAGTGGAGACTCTGTGAAATCCTTCCCAAATATCCAGGAGCAAGCACAGCTCCCCCACAGAGAATGTTTCCGCTACCTCCAAATTAAACACTTTGTGCAAACAATCATAAAATCTAACTCTGGACTGGATACTCTAACCGAGTTTGAGCATATGTGCGAATCGGACCCGCATACCCCAGGTATTATTTCCCGTCTATACTCCCACCTTACATTACCACCCCCAGATCTACCCACCTATGCACAGAGATGGTTAAGGGACCTCGATATTACCCTTGAGCCAGACGACTGGTCGACCATATGGTCTAACACAAAAAACTCATCCCAAAATGTTGTTGCTTCAGAAGCGAACTATAAAGTGTTAATGCGCTGGTATCTTGTCCCAGCTAGAATCGCTAAATTTCTACCTGAGTCCTCTCCGAACTGTTTCAGAGGATGTGGAGACAGAGCCACGCACTTACATATATGGTGGACATGCCCTCTGGTGCAGTGCTTCTGGGCAACGATATTTCAGATGGCAACCACCCTCCACCAAATTACCTTATCTCCTAGCCCTACAATAGCCCTCCTCAATCTTTTCCCACAAGACTACACCAGATCACAGCTCCGACTCCTCCTACATTTATTTACCGCAGCCAAACAGACGATTGCTAAGGCTTGGAAAACACCCACTCTTAACATAGTCGAAACGAAGAATAGGATTACCCAAGCAATGATACATAGCAAAATAGAGGCAAGAATTCTTGATAAAGTCACCCAACACTCCAGAACTTGGCGACCCTGGGTTGAACACTTTCTGCCAGCGGATATTGACGAAAGCCTAGTGTCGCTTTAGGTGGGCCTTAGCGCCACCTGGAGACTCTGGAATGGTTCGAAAGAAACTATGTATGGAACTTAATGTAACAGTTGTATGTGAAATTACCAATAAAATATTTGAAAGTTAAAAATATCATTTTCCAGAATTCCTGGGCTACCGGACATTGCCACCATATGTGAAAATGTGTACCTGGCGAATCACAGCCTCTGAAGCAATTAGGTGAATATGTGGGAACAAATTTTGCTATTCTAGCCGGTACTAGGTACCACTGTGTAAGAACTTTATAATTTGTTTCTATAGCGTAACAATTTGGAGATTACGTTTTGGTGGCTAACCATATGTTCGACCAATCTTTAGTATCAAACACCCGATTCATATCATGTGCCCATTTAGTAGTATATGAGGGTAAAATTTTGTCAGAATTACCATTGAGTTGTTGATATAATAATGAAATTAGTCCTCTGATGTGTGGGTCACTTATACAAATTCATTCAAATTGAGTCATTTGATTAAGAGATGAACCTGTACTAAGAAATGATTTATAGACATTTTTAATTTGTAGATAACAGAAGATTTCGTTTCTAGGTAGTTCAAAGTTTTCACATAAAACAGGAAAGGAATGGGTTGTGGTAGCAGAAATTAATTTGTATAAGTGATTCAGGTTCATAGAGGACCATACAGAAAATGATCTTGGAAATTTCCAAGCGGGATAGAAGGCTGGATTACCAAGGAATGAAAGTAGGGGATTATGTGGGGATTGGAGATTTTGCGAATTCTTGAATTTATCCCAAATAGCTAAAGTATGTTTAGTTATGGGATTGGATAGATTTAATCTATCGACCGGGCAAAGCCATAACATGTTGGCCACTGATATAGGGTTGGTATCCACTGCTTCAATAGCCACCCATAAGGGATTTTCGACTATAGCATGATATTTGGGAAGGAGTGCTATTTGAGCAGCATTAAAGTAAGAGAAAAAATTGGGTAATCCTAAACCACCTCTTAATTTATTAAGGTAAAGTGTAGATTTGGGTATACGAGGTTTAGTAGTACCCCAAATAAATGACAGGACTCTACGTTATTAAGTCTTAGTTAGTAAGTCTTATAAAATAAGATGGTAATGATATAGGTAGCACCCTGAATAGATATAAAAATTTTGGCAATACAGACATCTTTATAGCATTAATCTTACCTAACCATGAAAGTGAAAGAGAGGCGCATTGCTTCATACAACCTGATGTTCGTTTCAGGAGAGGCAGATAGTTGACCAAAAAACAGATCTCTGAGAGAGATTGTGAGTTGCACCCCTAAATAAGGTAATTGTTTTGGAACCCAGTTAAAAGGTAAGGCAGTTTTTGTATGTTGGAGTTCTGATTGTGACAAAGAAATATTTAAAGCATTCGATTTAGAGGGATTAATATGAAGTCCAGAAATATGGGCAAAGTTATGTAATATGTTAAAGCGGGGGTCCACCTATCTATCGTTTTTTTTTTTTGGAGTTCATTCACAAACTTTTCTTCTCATGATTATCTACTCACATGTTCTGTGTAATAAGTCTGCCTGTGTCCGATTTCATTGTAAAGAATAACTTATAAAATTCACTGAAGGCGGTTTCCATCTTCATTGTGGGCATTTGAAGCCCACAAGCATGTATTTCCTGGAAGCGGTGAATGCTGTGCTCCCAGCATTCACCGAGATGTTGTGATGACCCTGTTGCACAATGCATGCTGGGAAGCCTGAGACTAGCTCCCAGGGGACTGTGGGAGGTCTGGGAGAGGCTAGAAACACGCCTACTCCCATGGGAGGAAAACCAGGAAGTGCTAAGAAGATTAGGAAAAAAAAGGTAATTACGGCGATTTAAATTTTTTTACACAGCATGTCAGCATCTAGGCAAGGAAGAGAATGCATAGAGATAATGTTCAAAATTTGGGTGGAACCCCGCTTTAAGTAGATTTGGGGTAGATATATGGGGGTGAGACAAGAAAACAAGGATATCATCCGCGAAGAGGCATATCTTATGCTGGTGACCACCTAATTTAATACCTTTGATATCTGGGTTAGTTTTAATTAGTTGTGCTAGGGGTTCTATTAATAAGGCAAAAAGTAATGGGGAAAGGGGACATCCTTGTCTGGTGCCTCTACTTATGTCAAACATTGTAGACTTATAGCCAGCATATTTGATGTATGCTCTCGGATTATTGTAGAGAGAGGAGACCCAGGTTAGAAAATAATTACCAAAACCCCATTTTTGAAGAACATATTCAATATATGGCCAAGTGACAGAATTGAATGCCTTCTTTATATCTAAGGAAACAAGGCAGGCTGGGATATGTCTAGTTTTAGCTGCGTGAATGAGTAAGAGTGCTCGCCTTATATTGTCACCTGCCTGACGCTTTGGTATAAAACCTGTTTGGTCTTTATGGATTAGGTGGCCAATGATAATATTCAATCTAGTAGCCAGGATTTTAGCTAATAATTTAATGTCTAAATTAAGAAGTGATAAAGGACGATAATTAGTCCAAGAAGAAGAGTCTGAATGTGGTTTGGGAATCATGGCTATGATAGATGTGAGTGTCTCCGTTCTAAATGAATGTCCATTGAGAATTGAATTAAAGGCCCTAGTAAGGATTGGTGCTAATATATGTGCAAACTGTCTGTAGTATACTGCCGAGAACCCATCTGGGCCTGGTCTCTTATGCAGCTTTATAATTTTTATAGTGTTCAAAACCACAGTATTAGTAATAGGGCCTTCAAGAAGATCTCGCTGTTTTTGATCAAGATTAGGAAGCTTGATGCTAGAGAATAAAGTATCCGCTTTTGTCTTATCAAATGTAGAAGCTGGAGAATATAGTTTAGCCAAATTAGTACGAAAAAATTCTAGAATCTTAACTGGATTACTAGTGTACGCTTCTCGGGATATTTTCAATCGGATAGGTGTCTTTTCGTGTTGTGTAATTCTCAGACTTCTGGCCATAGGCGTATCTGGTTTATTTGCCTTAAGATATAAAGTATGTTGGCGTTTGCGTAAGATTTTGTCTGCTGAATCAGTCAAAAAAAGATCTAAATCCAGGCGAGCTTTTTCAAGTTTAGAGTTATTAATAGCAGTCGGGCAGGATTGAAAGGCCTGATGGCAGTCATTAAAGGTAGTCTCCAGCTTTGAAAACATGAGTTTGCATTCTCTTTTAAGTATAGTAGCTTGTTGTATCATTCTACCTCTAATGACAGTTTTATGGACCTCCCATAGCGTAAGGGCAGAGATGTCATTTGTGTCAATATCTACAAGATAGTCGGAGATTGATCTCTCAATCTCTATACTAAGAGATGGATGAGTCATAATGGAATCTTTCATGCACCAGGTTGTGTCATGAGATCTAGGAAGCATGGAAGCAATATTAGTGAATACTGCACAATGATCAGTCCATGGGAAGGGTATGATTTTGGCTGAGATTATTTCTGGCAACATGCTAGATGGGATAAGGATATGATCTATCCGTGAAAAAGATTTATGCGGGTAGGAATAATGAGTAAATCGTCTACTGGTAGGATTAATTTCGCGCTAGGTGTCAACCAAACCATGAGAAGTGAGTAAGCGTTGAAAAGTTAGGTTTGTTGTGCCTGTTGTAGGCCCAGGAGGAGATTTATCTAAAAACGGGAAGACTGTTGCGTTAGAATCCCCACATATGACAACTGTACCAAATTTATGGGCCTCTACAACTTGAAAGAGGTGAGATAGGAATGCTGTTGGGCGCTTATTGGGAGCATAGTAGGATACAATAGTAATAGGGTTATCAGAAATATAACCTGTTAAAAGTAAGTATCGTCCCTCCGGATCTATCACTTGTGTTATAAGTTTAAACGAAGTGGAACGATGGAAACCAATAAGCGTACCCCGCTGTTTGACTCCAGCAGAGGCAATATAAAATTGTGGGTATGAGGGCGAAAGAAATCTTGGTTGAGCTTTATCTGTGAAATGTGTTTCCTGTAAACATATACTATGAGCTTTTTTAGATGAAAAGGATCGTAGTGCTTTTGTGCGTTTATGTGGGATATTAAATCCCTGTACATTTAAAGATAGAACATTTATGGGAGCCATAGACCAACTAGGATGATAATTCTATCAGAATACAAACAGTACTTACTGTGAGCCAAAAACCACCGATCGGAGAATCAAAAAGAAATAAAAGTACAAGGAGGAAAAAGAAAAAAAAAATAGAGCAATCGAATTAACCCATTACTTAAGCAATGCAGCCTAATTATAAAGCAGCATAGTAGGGTTTGGCAGCATCTCATAGGAGGTTTCTGAACTCCCTGAGAGGATCCGAGCCCACCAGCAGAGTCTGCCATGAAATAGCATGAGTCTACAGGTGGAAAAACAAAGGGGGCAGCAAGAAGTTCTTATGGGAAGGACAACACCAGAGAACTACAGGAACCAATTAAGAACTAGCGTGGAAATGTTTAACACTTTGCTATATTATTATGTTATATGCAAAAAAAAGGAAACAAGAGAAAAAAAAAGGAGAAGTCAAATACATTTTACAAGTTAAACAGAACCATCACATCAGAGCTCAATCTAGTCAAGAATAAGGGTTAGGTTAGAAACTCAACCAACACCAATAACTGAGAACCTGTAATATGAGAAGGTAATTAATGGAAGCTTTTAGGTCAGTCCATTGAATCTTCATTTTTGGGTGGTGAATGTTCATATCAGCCGCGCTTGTGGAGATTTTGGTATGAAGAGGAGGAAGAGCTGGATCCTCCGCCTTTGTTATGCTGTGAAAAACGAGTGGTTGAACGTCTGCGAGACTGATTTTTAGGTAAGGCTGTATCCACTAAGCCTATTTCCATTAGAGCTGACTGTAAGTCTTCTAAAGAGTGACAGACATATCAAGTTTCCAAGTGAGTAAATCGAAGACAGAAAGGAAACCTGCAATTGGGGTTTGAGTGCACGCCTTTTTGCCACTGTAAGAGGGGACAAAAAGCTGATAGATATTTTATTTTATTTTATACAGGAAGGTGCTGGGGTGAGTTACCTTCAGTTCTGAGCTACTTTTAATGCCGCTGGGACCTGTAGTTCTCCGGTCTGAACTCCCGAGGTCTAAGGCGGCATAACCGTTCCCTCAAGCACCCGCGCATGCACCTCAGAGATCTCTTTTATTAAAGCCAACAGGCTTGTTGCCATCAGTCCCAGTCTACTTTCTCTGAGCTCCCAGCAGAGGTGCTATGCAGTACTGCTCCAACTGCCCCAGGAGACACAGGACAGAGTGGCTCAGCAGCATCTGAAATACTTTTCTTGTCAGCACTATACTTCTCAACAACATTATCAGAAATACATTGCTCATTAGCATTCCTGACTTCCACATTTGCTAGGGGCAATGGCATCCATCTCTCAGTGGTCACCCCTGTCCTAGCTGACTGCAACACCACACTTTCACCACTATGCACTGACAATGCTTCATTAGCTTTATATGTTTCAGCAGGTCACATTAACCCCTTATTTAGCACATGATTTTTAATCTCCTCATTAAGCAACACATTATCAGTTTTAAATGTAACACTTGCCTCCCCACTGAACAGGGCACTGCAGCATGGCAAGTCCTTTTTAGCACAACCAGTGGATCTCCCATTTGGGGTCAATGCCACTCCCTTGTGTGCAGTCACATAGTCAGTCTGTCGCTCCTTCCAGGCACTCAGATCCAGCTTCCAAAATGCAGAAATTGACCTTTGGCTGGTCACATCCCTTTGCATTGACAGCGGGCACTTGGAAACAACATGCCCTCACTCACTGCACCGCAGACAGAGCACATGGCTCCATGTCTTGTCAGGGCTTCTTACACTGTATCTGCTTTTAAGCCTCTGCACCTCAGTAACTGGTCTCCTTGCACCAGCAATGCTAGGGGCAACAGCAGCCCTCCTAGGCATCACAGACTCTTGGATATCCCAGCCCTCTTTGTGGGAATAGTGACCCACCTCTTCATAGGAGCCCCACCATCCAGATTACTTTTCTCGGGCATCCCAGCCCTCTCTGTGGGAACAGTGAGCAACCCCTCATAGCAGCCCCACCATCCAGATGACACTTCACCTCTGGTTGCCATGGGAGACCGCACTCTCCCAGCTGAACTTTTCCAGCACTCTCCACTTGGCTGTAATGGTTCCTCTTGAGCCCACCAGCCTTGACTCTCAACAGGATCACTCCTTTCTTCTTTTAGGAGCTTTGACTGCCCCATATTCATAGCCACTCCAGACCAACTTTGCACAGTCCAGCAAAAAAAAATTAGAGCACTGTCTCTTTAAAGCACGTTGCTTTTCTCTTGCAGGTTCACACAGATTGTGCAGTCTCAAGCTCTAACACACACCGTTCATATAAACAGATGAACTTACTTGATTGCAGGGATCTCGGATTGTGCCCCAAAGCACTTCTCCACCAACTGTCAGGGGTTCACTCCAAGTGTAACTCTTTAAGGACACCACCACTCTCTTTTATCCATTTCAGGGCTGGTTTTGCCCACTTTTATTTAAAAGAAAGTTAAAAAAAAACACAGAAAATTCCCTTGCAGGGGTATTCAGTATTTCATTTCAGTCCTGCTACCAAAGTAAATGATTTTCAGCCCTCCTGGCTTGTAAACGCAGTTCTCCAGCTCAGCTCTCCAGATATGTTTTATAGCAGGAAGTAAAAAATATTGTTGGTCTTTTTTTTTGGTTATAGTCAAAAAAAAAAAAAAAATGCAGAGGTGATCAAATACCACCAAAAGAAAGCTCTATTTGTGGGGAAAAAAAGGACATAAATTTTATTTGGGTACAGCATCGCACGATCACGCAATTGCCGGTAACAGCTTGCCGCCCACCCACCATCAAATAACGTTATCCCAGAACAGCCGCTCTCATGTTGCTAGGACACGGTGCGACCCCAATCTCTGTAAAGAGCCCCGGATCTTTAACCATGTGTCCAATCACAGCCGGTCATATGTAAACAGGGAAATGCCGGTAATCGTATCTCATCGCCTCACACTGACAGAGTGTGTGGTGAGCAGAGCCGATCAGTGGCATCTCCTCGCAGGGGACATCGAGGCTTGTAATCAACAGTGCCATGCTTACAATAAAGTGCCACAAGTGCCAACAATCAGTGCCCACCTGTGCCAGCAATCAGTGCCCACAAGTGCCACCAATTGGTGACCATTAGTGATGCCAGTCAGTGCTGGCTATCAATGCCCATCTTTGCTGCCCATCAATGCCCATCAGTGCCACCCATCAATGCCCATCAGTGCTACCTATCCCTGCCACCTATCAATGCCCACCAGTGCCACCCATAAGTGCTGCCTATCAGTGCTCATCAGTGTCACATATCAGTGCCACCTATCAGTGCCCATATGTGCGGCAAATTAGTGCCTCCTCATCAATGCCACCTAATCAGTGCCCATAAGTGCCGCCTCATCATTAATCATAAGTGCCACCTCATCAGTGCCCATCAGTGCAGTCTATCAGTGCCCTTTGGTTGTGCCTCATCAGTGCACATCAGTGAAGGATAAAAATGACTTATTTACAAAATTTACTGACAGAGAAACTTTTTTTTTTTCAAATTTTTCAGTCTTTTTTGTTTTTTGTAAAAAATAAAAAACCCAGCAGTGATTAAATACCACCAAAGAAAGCTCTATTTGTGTGAAGAAAATTATAAAAATTTCACACGGTTACAGTGTAGCATTACCGAGCAATTGTCATTGAAAGTGTGACAGCGCTGAAAGCTGAACATTGGCCTGGGCAGGAAGGGGGTGAAATTGCCCTGTAGGCAAGTGGTTAAAGTAACGCATTGCTGTATCACAAAAAATGGCCTGATCATGAAAAGGGGTACAGTAAATCTTTCAGAGGTCAAGTGGTTAATTGGTTTGTGTGAAAGTTATAGCATCTTCAAACTATGGTGTATATATATATATATATATATATATATATATATATATATATTTGAAAATTGATCAATCCTGATGTTCAGCATCTGTTTTGATCTGTTTTATACTATCTTTTTGCACTGGTATATTTTACTTTTTATAATCCTGATGTACTGAAGGCCTCAATTCTTAAGGCCCTTAAAATGCATGGACAGTATAAATTTCCCCCCAAATTACCCCTTTTTTGAAAGAAGACAGTCTGAGGTATTTAGTAAGAGGCATTTGGAGTTTTTTGAAGTTGCAATTTTTTATCACAATTTTATGAATTTTTAAACTTTTTTTTTAAAACTTTCATCGAGAGAAGTTTAATGTCACCATAGTAACACTGTACTACTCTGGGGGGGTGATCAGGCATTTTTTTTTACACTTTGATATCTGTTTTACAATGACAATCACTGTAACAGCAATGTTTTGAACTGTCATGAATGGGTTACATACATAACAGCTGTGATTACTAGTGAAATTTGAAAAAACCTTGTGAGCTGCTATTTAATTCCTATAAGCTGCCCGCACTTCCCATACTTCCAAATATGTGATAGTACAAAAAGATTAAAAATTAAGTGCAGGGCTATACAAACATAATTAATACCCAATGTGCACATATAAAGAGTATACTATTATATATATACATACTCTATAAAGTGCAATATGCTGTAAATTAATAATACAAAAATCAAAAAATGTATGCCATAGACTGATAATAAAGTGTAATGTGCTCCTTATTCATCACGGTGTCCTTATAGATTCTAATCAGTAGTGCAACAAACATTCCATTTTGTGATTTGTGATATCACTATAATTGAAAGTAATTTATTCACATTAATCCACCTCTGTGCATATACAGATATCCGCATGTAACCGTCACCAGTTGTGCCCTCACCTTATAGGATTAATATCTGCGCCTTAGATCACAAACAATTCTCTGATTAGCTTCTTTGAAATTTTCTCCTTCTTATAGCTCAGGTGTCTCATATCACAGGGTGTGCTCCTTCCTCCATTGATCTCCACTCTCATCGCCCACATGCAAAGTAACAAAGCTTGCAATAGTGCTTTACTGTTTTGGAAGGATTTATTTGTATAAAACATAAAACAAGTATCACTCACATTTTCCAGATTAAAACCAAGCCTTAATGTGCATATCCACAAGTGCCGGGACAAAAGTATCACCTCAAAACTGGCTCTGCAGCCCTGGTAATCAGCGCTCCCCCGTCCTTTACACTGACTCTCTCTTCCTTGGTTGCTTCCTAGTTCCTCGCACCTCAGCCCCTCAAGCCCCTCCTACTAGTTTCATCACTCCTCGTGACTTCCTCTGGGAGATATCTCAGATGGATTCCAGGAAGTTAATGCTATATGAATCATGTAAAAGTGATTTCTCATCAAAGCATGGAGACATGGATGGATGGGTAAGTTTTGCTTTGAATAATAAAAATGAATTAAATAGCGTTTTTGGTTTGAGGTGCTCAGATGCAGTGTAGTTTTGCTTTAAGAAGCCATGCAAATACAATGGTGTTTTATGAGATTCCCTAAGCCTCAGTTCTTAGCCTTACCTTTACAAGGAGGCTATAAGGAGGGACATGATTTACACATATATTGTTCAGAAAGAAATGGCTTACTTACTAGAAAAACTTCATATAAGAAAAATGTCAATGATAATTCTAAAAATTGCAAAGTGACATTGCTGGAACTTGCAATTGCTGCAAGGATCTATAATGTGAAAATAAAATTTTAATAAAGTAACCAACTTTGTTTCACAAGTAAGATATTCATAATGTCAATGACATGCTTATGTTTGTCATATGAAAAGGTAGCAAACTCAGTTTGTGTTCATTGCAAAAAGACAAAAGATATATGTTAAGCTTTACGTATATGGTTATGATAACATGGCATCTATTCCTGCCTCTATGCAAAGCAAAAAGATTTTTTTTTTTTTTACGAACTGAAAAATTTGCTAGAGATCTAGGTATTTGTTAACATTTACCCATTTTTACCCAAAGCTGCTATAAATATGCAAAGAACATCAAAGAGTCATCTTGCCTAAACTCATTCAAATCAAATCTAAAAGTGTTTTTCTTTAGACAAGCTTTCACTTAATTTTCCCTTTTTTTTTTCTTTATGTTATCCTGAAGCTACCTATAAAGTCACTATATAAAATAAAGTTTATTATTATTATTTTATAGGATATGTCTGCATAACCTCTTTGCCTATTATATTCATAATAGAAGATGGGTTTGTATTTCTTGCCTGCTTTTGAATTGTAGGTGGATAAAGTGGCGCAGATAAAATCATTGTGGCATTTTTTTTATCTTGGAAAAGTACTTTCTACATGAAGATTATAAAAACACATTTCTAGCAATTCTAGTTTGCAACACATCATGACAAGAACATTCTTGTCCTGAAAAATATATTTTTGTAACCAGAAAGTGTTAACCAGGAGGAAAAGCCATAGAAATTCTGAATTATATTCAGGGCTGGTGCTAGACTATTTTGCGCCTTAGGCAAAAGCAGCTACTTCCACCACTCCAAGGGGGGAAAAAAAGAAATAAAATACACACTGGAACCCCTTCACCTCCTACTACCTCCTTCAGACATACCAATCACAGTTCCTGGACCCTGTATTGTGATGGTGGTGTCAGGTGACCCCCTATTAGACATGTGCAATTAGTTTCGTAACGAATCAAAATTCGGCCGAATTTTGCATTTTTCGGACATTCGGATGCATCAGAATGTCCGAATAAAAAAATTACGAATTTCAACTAATACGAATAAACAAACGACTTTCCAAACTACAAATCATTAGCACGAATCAATATACATACGTAAATATCGAATTTCAACTAATATGAAAGAAATTATAGGGGATATAACGAATGAATTTGTCATGATTCGGTAGTTCGTTAAAGATCTAATGAAACAAAAGGTCAACTTAAAGTAAATCTTACAGTCCAATCAGCTTATTAATTTTGTGCTGGAGGTTGGATTACTGGCAAAGTGCATTCCTGAGAACAGAGTGAGAAGGGTGCTGTATTGTATTTGAGCAGAGGAGAAGAGATATTGTCATTGTGTGTGTTAATGGATTCAATAAACAAACGACTTTCCAAACTACGAATCATTATCACGACTATATATATGTAGCGCTGGTAGATTTTTAATCTACCGCTGATAGGTAAATGTTGTGGGTTACTTGTTAGGTGAAGTTAGATTTGCCTCTGTTCTAGCTTGGCTGAGTTGCGTGTAGTTCCACACTGGGCCGGTGGGGGTCGTTGTCACCATGGGCTGGTGTTGGAAAGGCAACATGTTGAAGCGTATGAGTGCTCCTCTGTCCCGGGGACAACTCGGTGGAGGTGGTCCTCCGAGTTGCATTCTGGGAGAGGGTATTTATGGGACAGACGCCATGTTTAGGGGTTAGTTTTCAGCCACCTGCTGGCCCTCCTGGCCGACAGGTATGCGTTAAGAGTACCACCTCGTGGTCCTCCTCCGTGGTCGCTGCGGCGTGTGGGTGGGCTCAGAAGCCTGTCTGGGGCCTACCACAGCAGCAGAGTAATGGTCCTGAGCTGTCTATCCTGAGTGAAGAAGCTGGACAACCGAGGAGATCCCAGGGGAGGACCCGTCATGGAAGGATCATGCAGAGTGCTGGTCTGGAGAGGGGCCTGGTGACTCGGTTGGAGGACGTATCCTGAAGTAATCTTACTGCATAGTACTGCCGGGTTGGCTTAAAGGTTCAAGTACTGTATCTGACATTCATCGCAAACCAATACATCCTGTGGCAGAGGATCGTACGGGTTTTATTCCAAACAAGTTTGTGGCAGAGACTTTTGTTCGTGCTGCGTACTGGCTGCTAGGCAAGTGAGAGAGGCCTATCCAGGCGGGCAAAGATTGAATCCCACGAGGGGAGTGCATTCAATTACAAGTGTTCAATTCCAAAGAATGTTCTAAAGAATACTAAGAAAAGGTATTTGAGCTTCCCTGCAACTTTCCTTCTGCCTCTTTCCTGCTACTTCCTTTATTACTTGTTCATTAAGGCATTGGAAAATATACTAGTGTTTGGTGCCTACATCGTCCAGAGGTAAACTCAACAGGACACTAGACCCGGTGCCGGTGAAACAGAGGTATCGAGAGTGAAGGTAACAGCCCGCTTTAAACCAGCAGCTCCACGGAGAGTTAGTGCTACATATACATACATACATATCAAATTTCAGCTAATATGAAAGAGAAAATTGAGTACTGTCCGTGATACTTTTTTTATTTGCACTAACATACAATTTTTCAGGACAAGCTTTCGGGGTATGTCCCCTTCTTCAAGGTCCAAGCAGTACTGATTCACACATTTTTAAGCAGAATGTTAAAGAAAAAAAGGAAAAAAAAAAAAAAAAAAAAAGAAAACAAAACACATACAAATCAATGGTAATAAAGATAGCAGCAGAGTTAGTGAGATAAGACAGAGGGAGAGCTAGGAGGGAATGCAAGGGGGGGAAATACTAATCACAGAGCGGTCGTAAAACTTTAGCATAATGTGTAAGGAAACCAATGTCTAAATTCAGGCCATTATTCTTTGTGTCAAAAAGAAGTATCATTCTTAGTTCAAACGTTTTCCTTTCCTGGATAGTTCTGAAATTCCCTTTAAGAACTAAGACATTGAGGTCTTCTATAGTGTGGTCCGATTGTGAGAAATGATGTCCCACAGGTGTGCATAAACTGTCTTCTTTATGTTCTTTGATGGTATGTCTGTGCAAATTCATCCTCACTTGCAACTTCTGTCCTGTTTCACCAACATAAGATCCTTTGCTGCACCTTTTGCATTGGATGAGGTACACAACATTACTTGAGGTACAGCTGTAAGATCCCATGATATAGAAGGTCCCATTTGTGTGTGTAACACTTTTGGATAGATTTATCTGGTTGCATAGTTTGCAGCGTTTTTTATTGCAGGGTTTGCAACCATTATTTTTGACTTCATAATCAGAGTGAAGTTTCCTGCTGATTAGTTTATGTCTGAGGTTGGGTGGTTGTCTGAAAGCCAATAATGGGGGTTGTTGGAATATTCCTTTCAGAGTTTCATCCTCTGTTATAATGGGTTGTAAATCTTTAATTATCTTTTTGATACCACAGGGTCTCCGGATTAAAAATCCTTGAGCTAATATGAAAGAAATTATAGTGGATATAACGAATGAATTCAACATTCAGAACGAATATCGACACTCTACGAATAATAACGAATTATCGAAAACAAATTAATGTAACATAACGAATATAACAGGACAAAATTATGTATTTTACAAATGACGACAAACTGAAACTAAACTAAATTTCCCGTTGTGCACAAGTCTACCCCCTATGATGGAGGTAGTATCAGGTGACTCCCTATGGTGATGGTGTCAGGTGGTCCTCTTACCAGTGCAGGATATACAGGTAATCTTTGGTATATCCAGAAATTGCAGTGATGGGCAGGAAGGACAGACGAGCTCTGATCCCCTGACCTGACATTGACAGTTCCAACACAGCCTGCTCTGGCCGCTTACACAGAGTCTCCTGATGTGACCGGGGAGGAGAAGAGGAGGGGGCCCTGGACACACATCACCCAGGTCACCTTAGCTGAAGTCTGCACTGCCGCCATATAAGTCCTCTGTGACCAGCACAGTGCCTCCCCACTGCCCGGCATCTGAGTTCACGAATGGAAGAGAAGGCCAGGCCTGGCACACTGGACCCCGCTTACTCCTCCATGGGGCAAGAAGAGACTATGAGTGCTGAGCCCTGGCCATCCATGCCACATGACTCCTGGGGGGGTGAAAGGTAATCACGGCCTGCCCACAACTAACATCAGCACCTGTATTCGGACAGCCCAGCTTAAGCGGCTGTGCCCTAGACGGCTGCCTGGTTTACTTAGTGGTAGCGCCAGCCCTGATTATATTTGGGGAAACGTTAAGAAATACATTTGTTGACAGAGACTTACTTAATATTACTTCCAGAACAAAACAAACTGTGTGACACATCAAACATCTCCAAAGATAAAGCCTCTCTGTGGGTGGTGCTCACTGCGTCCATAAGGGACCTGGAGAGAGCGCTTGCTAGTGCCCCCAAAGGCCGGCTGAGGCAACCGTTTAACATAAGGCTGTCATTAAGCAAGCACTCCAACTCAAAAGCGAAGCAATCACTTTTGTTGTGCAGTATTTCTGAGCTGGTGCTATTGAGCTTGCACCAGACTTCACCAGCCCAGTAAACCATCATGTCACACAAATGGGGAGATTTTTTCGGGCTGGGTTCACACATACATAGTTACATACACCACCCCTGACCATTCCAAGTTCTCCCCATTTATCACCACCCTCTGAGCTCGCCCTTGTAGTCAGTTTTCAATCCATGTACTCACCCTATGGTGCATGTCAATGGATCTTATTTTGTACAGTAAACATTTATGGGGAACTGTGTCAAATGCTTTTGCAAAATGCAGATACACCACGTCTACGCGCCTTCCTTTATCTAGATGGCAACTCACCTCCTCACAGAAGGTTAATAAATTGGTTTGGCAAGAATGATTCTTCATGAATCAATGCTGATTACTGCTAATGATTCCGTTCTCATTAATAAAAATTGTATATAGACCCAAGAGTTTACATGCTATTGATGTTAGGCTAACTGGTCTGTAATTCCCAGGTACCATTCCAGTCAGTAGACTATCAGTAAAAATTAGGAACAATGGTCTGGCAATTACTTGACTGAGTTCCCTAAGTACTCTCGGGTGCAAGCCATCTGGTCCTGGTGATTTATTAATGTTAAGTTTCCCAAGTCTAATTTTAATTCTGTCCTCTGTTAACCATGGAGGTGCTTCCTGTGATGTGTCATGGGGATAAACACTGCAGTTTTGGTTACTGAAGCTCCCAGATTCCCTTGTGAAGACTGAGGAGAAGAATAAATTCAATACCTTCGATTCTTCTTTCTTTATGGGGCCAATATGATCTGTCCTCCCTATTTTACTGTTTACATACTTAAAGAATTTCTTGGGATGTCTTATGCTCTGCTCTGCTATGTGTCTTTCATGTTCTATCTTAGCCGTCCTTATTGCACCCTTACATTTCTTGTTGCATTCTTTATAAAGTCTGAATGCTGATGATGATCCCTCAACCTTGTATTTTTTGAAAGCCTTCTCCTTCGCTTTTATATGCATTTTTACTAGGGTTGTCCCGATACCACTTTTTTAGGACCGAGTACAAGTACCGATACTTTTTTTCAAGTACTCGCCGATACCGATTACCGGTACTTTTTTTTTAATGTTACGTGACAGTTTTTTTTTTTGCTATTTTTTTGGGGGGGGGGGTGAACGTTGTATGTGTGTGTGTTTTTTTGTTTTTTTTTACAATTTTTATTTTTTACAATAATATTTTTTTATTCTTTACTGTTTTTTTTTTTTTTTTTTTAATCAGCCCTGTTGGGGGGCTTTGGTGAGATATCATGGGTCTTAACAGACCTCTGATATCTCCCCCTTGAGACAGAGAAAGAGACAGAGGATAGAGATTCCCCAGTCCCTTTCTCTGCAGCGTCAGCTGCACTGAGAATGAATGGAGAGAAGACAGCGGCTTCTCTCCATTCATAAACTGACACATCGTAATCACAGGAGATTACAATGTTTCAGTTATGTGAATGGAAAAGGTCAGCTGACTCTATCCATACACAAAGGAAGGAGGGGGAGGACGGAGGAACTGAGGGGGAGAACGGAGGGGACAGATAAGGAAAGAGGAATGCAGGGGACAGATAAGGAGAGAGGAACGGAGGGGAGAACGGAGGGGGACAGATAAGGAGAGAGGAATGCAGGGGACAGCGGAGGGGGACAGAGGAATGGAGGGGGCATGGAGGAGGATGCAGTGACAGTCAGCTGTGAGCGATCACTGCTGTATGTCACTAAAGCTGGTGAAAGCCGCTGGGGAAGAATCTTGTAACTCCCCCACGCGCCGATCACAGCTGTCCTCTAGGTATCGGGGGAAGCATCGGGAGCATTTGCCCGAGTACAAGTACTTGGGCAAATGCTCAGTATCGGTGCCGATACCGATACTAGTATCGGTATCGGGACAACTCTAATTTTTACATTGGAGTTAAGCCATCCAGGACTTTTGTTCGCTCTTTTAAATTTATTACCCAATGGGATGCATTGGCTAATGCCCTTATTTAATATGCTCTTAAAGCAAACCCATCTCTCCTCCTTGTTCTTTGTTCCTAAGATTTTATCCCAATTTATGCCTTCTAGCAAGGTTCGTAGTTTAGGGAAGTTGGCTCATTTGAAATTTAGTGTCTTTGTATTCCCCTTATGTTTCCTATTTGTGTGATCTATACTGAAGCCAATTGACATGTGATCGCTGTTACCTAAATTGTCCTGAATTTCCACATCCATGATCGGGTCTGTATAGTTGGTAATCAGTAGATCCAGTAACGCTTTATTTCTAGTTAGTGCGTCTACCATCTGACCCGTAAAATTGTCCTGCAAGACATTTAGGAACTGGCGAGCCTTAGATGAATGTGTGATTCCCTCCGCCTAGTCTATGTCTGGATAATTAAAATCCCCCATTATGATAACACTTCCCATCCTTGCTGCTAATCCAATTTGTGATAGGAGATGTGTCTCCCCTTCCTCCCTCAGGTTAGGGGGCCTATAGCATACTCACAGTATTATTTTCCCGTTAGCTTCATCCCTTTGGAGCTCCACCCATAAGGATTCCACCTCCTCCTTAGCTCCCTTAGTGATGTCATCTCTCACATTCCCTTCTACATTATTCTTAATATATAGGCATACCCCTCCCCCTTTTTTACCCTCTCTATCCTTGCGATAAAGGGTATACCCTTGAATAGTTGCCAGCCAATCATGAGAGCTGTTGAACCAGGTTTATGAAATTCCTACAAAATCCAAATCCTCCTCGTACAACAGTATCTCTAGTTCACCCATCTTGTCCCCCAGGCTCCTGGCATTGGTGAACATGCCACGTAGTTTAGACCGGTCGCATATTATCCTCGTGGATTTATGTGCTTTGGTCAACCCATCACTAATGCCCCCAATACTACCCTCTGGAATATGTTCCGCGTTGACTATCTCTACCTCTGGACCCTCCCCCCTGTTGCCTAGTTTAAAAACCCCTCTAACTTTTTGGCCATCTTCATTCCCAGCTGATCTGCACCCTCCTCATTTAGGTGCAGTCCATCCCTTCTATAGTACTGGTTATCGGCTGAGAAGTTGGCCCAGTCCTCCAGGAACCCAAACCCCTCCTTACTGCACCAGCTCCTCAGCCACTTGTTTACTTCCCTAATCTCCCTGTGGCTCGATGTACCGGTAGTATTTCTGAGAATACTACCTTGGAGGTCCTTTTCCTCAATTTAGCTCCTAAGTCCCTAAAATCGTTGTTTAGGACACTTCATCTGACTTTGTCATTGGTGCCAACGTGCACCATGACAGCCAGGTCTTCCCCAGCCCCTCCCAGTAATCTGTCCAAAAGGTCCGTGATGTGCCGAACCTGAGTGCCCAGTAGACAACATATAGTTTGGCGCTTCAGGTCTTTGTTACAGATTGGCCTCTCTGTCCTTCTAAGAATTGAGTCCCCTACCACCAGAATCTGTCTTTCCTTTCCCTTCACTTCTCCCTCACTCAAACTGAAGGAGTTCTTCCCCCGGCAGCTAGGAGAGTCCCTCAGCTCCAGCAGTGCTAGTCCCTGACTGGTTTCACCAATGTCACTCAATGGAGCGTACTTATTGGGATGCTCCAGCCCTGGATCGGCCTCCCTGGCACTTCCCCCTCTACCCTTCCTGACTGTCACCTATCTACTCTTTCCTAGTGCCTGCACCTCTTTGTCTCCACCCGCCTCTGTGCTAGCCCCATGCTATGCCTGCTATATGTTCCTGGCTCACCTTTAGTTTGGACGGACTTCTCAGTGCTGACAGTTGCTTCCCCAGTTCCAGAACCTGGGTTGTCAGGGAAACAATGTGCTTACATTTTTCACAGCAGTATTCACCCTTAATCGGATGATCAAGGAACGCATACATGCCGTAAAATGTACAACGAGTTGCCTCTACACACCTGCCTGGCATTGTACATATTAATTTAATGAGGATTGGGGATTATACCCTGTCCAAATGACCTAACAACTAGCTTCCTGACACCAATACTCAACAAGACAATACACAGGTACTCAACAAGACAATACACAGGTACTCAACAAGACAATACACAGGAACTCAATAAGACAATACACAGGCACTCAACAAGACAATACACAGGTACTCAACAAGAAAATACACAGGTACTCAACAAAACAATACATAGGTACTCACACTGATACTACATGACAGTCATACGACTATAATCCTACTTTGCTCTGTGACATCAGTACTACATCGGTCCTACATTGGTCCTACCTCCATCCGACTTCAATGAACAGGGATCCGACTTTGATCCCCGACAATACCAGGCACCGTGTCTAGTATGAATCTTTAGGGGAACTCCACGCCAAATTAAAAAAAAATGGCATATGTTCCCCCTCCAAGAGCATACCAGGTCCTTTGGTCTGGTATAGATTTTAAGGGGAACCCCCAAAATCCATACCAGACCTTTATCTGAGCAAACAGCCTAGCAGGCCAGAAAAGGGGGTGGGGATGAGCGAGCGCCCCCCTCCTGAACTGAACCAGGCATGGGGGGTGAGTGCTTTTGGGCAGGGGGGCCCTGCGCCCCCCCACCCCAAAGCACCTTGTCCCCTTGATGATGAGGACAAGGGCCTCTTCCTGACAACCCTGGCCGTTGGTTGTTGGGGGGCTGTAGGCGGGGGGCTTATCAGAATCTAGAAGCCCCCTTTAACAAGGGGGCCCCCCCACCCTATATGAATGAGTATAGGGTACATTGTACCCTATGCAATCACTTTAAAAAAATGTGAAAAATCAAACACATTGCACATGTTTTTAAAGTAATTTATTAAGGCGTCGTCTCTTCCCCCCTTTCTGGCTCTTCTGTGTCCTCCGCTGATGTCTTATGCCTCTTTCCGGTTCTTCGCTACTCTCTCTCCGGTTCTCACTCTTTTGCTGGGTCTTCTCCGCTGTGTTCTCCCTCTGTTATTCTTCCAATGTTGACTTGACGCTCTCTACCACTTTAATGCTAAGTGCACGGTGTACCATTATTTATATTGCATGGGGCGGGGTCACCAGGTGATGTCATCCAGAGGCCCCGTCCCTTATGACGTCACCGCCCGGGGCATGATGGAGCGGTGAAGTCATAAGGGGCGAGCCTCTGGTGACCCCGCCCCATACGAATATAAGTAATGGCACATCGCTCACCCAGCATTAGAGTGAGAGAGAACATCGAGTCAACATCAGAAGAAGATCAGAGGGAGAACACATAGTTACATAGTGTGTGAGGTTGAAAAAAGACAAGTCCATCAAGTCCAACCTATGTGTGTGATTATATGTCAGTATTACCTTGTATATCCCTGTATGTTGTGGTCATTCAGGTGCTTATCTAATAGTTTCTTGAAACTATCGATGCTCCCCGCTAAGACCACCGCCTGTGGAAGGGAATTCCACATCCTTGCCGCTCTTACAGTAAAGAACCCTCTACGTAGTTTAAGGTTAAACCTCTTTTCTTCTAAATTTAATGAGTGACCACAAGTCTTGTTGAACTCCCTTCCGCGAAAAAGTTTTATCCCTATTGTGGAGTCGCCAGTACGGTATTTGTAAATTGAAATCATATCCCCTCTCAAGCGTCTCTTCTTCAGAGAGAATAAGTTCAGTGCTTGCAACCTTTCCTCATAACTAATATACTCCAGAGCCTTTATTAGCTTTGTTGCCCTTCTTTGTACTCGCTCCATTTCCAGTACATCCTTCCTGAGGACTGGTGCCCAGAACTGGACAGCATACTGTAGGTGCGGCCAGACCAGAGTCTTGTAGAGCGGGGGAATTATCATTTTATCTCTAGAATGAATCCCCTTTTTAATGCATGCCAATATTCTGTTTGCTTTAGCAGCAGATTGGCATTGCATGCAATTGCTGAGCCTATCATCTACTAGGACCCCCAGGTCCTTTTCCATCCTAGATTCCCCAAGAGGTTCACCCCCTAGTGAGTAGATTGTATTCATATTTCTGCAACCCAAATGCATTATTTTACTACATTTCTACATTGAACCTCATTTGCCATGTAGTTGCCCACCCCATTAATTTGTTCAGATCTTTTTGCAAAGTTTCCACAACCTGCGGAGAAGTTATTGCCCTGCTTAGCTTAGTATCGTCCGCAAATACAGAGATTGAACTGTTTACCCCATCCTCCAGCTTGTTTATGAACAAATTAAACAGGATTGGTCCCAACACAGAACCCTGGGGGACCCCACTACCCTCCCCTGACCATTCCGAGTATTCCCCATTTATCACCACCCTCTGAACCCGCCCTTGAAGCCAGTTTTCAATCCATGTACTCACCCTATGGTCCATGCCAACGGACCTTTTTTTTGTACAGTAAACGTTTATGGGGGACTGTCAAACGCTTGTGCAAAATCCAGATACACCACATCTATGGGCCTTCCTTTATCTAGATGGCAACTCACCTCCTCATAGAACACAGCTGAAAAGACCCAGCAAAAGAGCGAGAAGATAGCGGAGAAGACCCAGCAGAGGCAGAAGACAGCGGGCAGAGAGACAAGAACCAGAGAGGGCTAGAAGACATCAGTGGAGAGCGGAGAAGACCCGGAGAGGGGAGAAAACGTCAGCGTAGGAGGCAGAAGAGCAGGAGAGGGGAGAAGAGATCCGAAAAGACAACAGAACTGCCTTAATAAATTACTTAAAAAACATGTGTAATGTGTTTTATTTTTTTAGATGAATGAGTAGGGGTACAATGTACCCCATGCTCATTCACATAGGGTGGGGGGCCGGCATCTGGGGGCCCCCTTTAATAAAAGACCAGGCCATAGTTGACAGGAAACCTCTAGTGACCTGACTTGGTTGCATGGTTATGTGCTCATAGTGCCGCATCTCCAATGTACTGTCAATTACCATGATGTAGGTTGATATAATGTATTGTGATGATTTTTCTTTGATTTGAAAAATAAAAACCTTTTGAAAGTAAAAAAAAACCTGGCTGAACCTGCCTGGCTATACCCTCTCCCCTGTAAACTGACCACGGTATACCATGGCTGCTGAGCTCTGACACCGTGGTCAGTTTACGTGCCTCCGTCATCCGCAGTCCTGCTCTGTCCTTCTCTGTCCTCTCCTCTATCCTCTCCCCCTCCCTCCCTGCCTGTCTGTTTGTGTCAGCGCCTGCCCCCTCTGCTCCTGCTGCTCTCATAATTACTATAAAATACTCCAATTCCCTCTGTAATATAACGTTATGTGCCCCTGTGCCTGTGTTATATAAAAAATATGCTGATCTGTACCTATATCACAGCAGCTCCCGGCGATCACGTGACTCCTCTGCTCTCTCTCTTCTCTCTTCTGGAGCTGTCAGCCGGGCAGAGGAGAGAGCCGCAGAGTCGCGGGAGCTGCTGTGATATAGGTACAGATCTGCATATATTTTATATAACACAGGCACAGGGACACTTATTATTATAGAAATTAATGGGAAGTTTGGGACTTTGAGTAAGGTCATGGACAACGTGAAGGTGACTAAAGTGTGAGTACAGATTTATTAATCAAGTAAAATGCATAAAAACAATTCAAAACATAGCCACATATAGAAAGACATTATAGTAAATATCATTTCAATAATCACAAACACATATGTATGTGCATATGCGATAGGCATCAAGGGTACATAGAACTTGGCGCCACACAGTGGTCTCATTGAATAATTAATGCATATACAAAGATTACATATACGTACAAATGACAATACCACAGCACAATAGAGGAAATAAATTATGTGGTGTAAAAACCATATGGAAAGATGAAGATTATTCTAGAGGTGTTGTACTGTGAACATATGTCTGTATTCCAAATGCCCGACGCGTTATGTGTAAGACACACTCATCAGGGGCCAGATGATCGGGGATTGCTAGTAAATATAATAAAACATATGGTGAATCTAACTGAAAGCTATTACTAACAGAGAGAGATGGGTGGACCACCCTAAAGTACTTACATACGGTCAGTACAAAGAGACCAACAAGTATCTGTCCCGGGAGCTGAGGTATTGCAGAGTGCGTGCTGGCGGGTCGGGTACACCAAGTCTCCCCCCCCTTTTGAAATGTGGGAGCCCACAGGGCTGGTATGGAAGAAGGAAGTAACCAACAAAAAAGGAGCGCCAATGTAAACTACCTGGGGGAAAATACATAAAGCAGTGTGTCAAAATTATGCTAGTATAATAGACAATTAATGTCTATCTGATAAGAATGGTGAGGTACGGGAGTCTGCGCAGGAAAGAAAAAATATATGAATCATGAGGTATAAATAATGAAGAAACTCCTGCGCTGTCAGAAATACCTATGCTAAGGGGCACTGCTGCAACACCTAAATGGCTGATCCAAACAGACAAAAGTGGTATGAATAAAGTAAATGGTGATTGCGCTGTGATAAGAGGGGAAGGAAGGAGGAGGAAGGGGAAGGGGCTAGCTCAAATGTATAGAGAGGTGATTGAAAAATGAAAAAATATACAAAATATAAAGGTATAATGAGCATGAGGGCTAGTATCATACTAGCACATAAAAAATATAATGTAAATACTGAAACAGAAGAAAAGAAAAAGCTCAGTGCAAAAGGGCTAGTACCATACTAGCACATATGTGGTAACTCAGCAAATACTTATCAAAAGAAAAATCTCAGTGCAAAATGGCTAGTATCATACTAGCACATATGTAGTAACTCAGCAAATACTTAATGGTGACTCCAAGTAAATAAATAAATGGTGAACAGTCCCACCGCCTTGTAGTACAAAGTGCTCAAACAATGAGTCATCAGTTCCAAAAGACAAAATGGAAAAATTATACAAAATATAAAAGTGTGATGAAATGTAATAAAGTGCAGTCTAATGAGCACTGAATCCGAATAAACTGAAGAAACAAAATAGCCTAAAACGTATAAAAAGCTATGAAATGAGTGACAAATACAGTGTGGGTACAAAAAAAAAAATTGAACAAAATAAAATATATAAATCAAAGTCCATGTGCATGAGGGCTAGTATCATGCTAGCACATAAAAAAATATTGTAAATACTGACACAAAAGAAAAGAAAAAATCTCAGTGCAAGAGGGCTAGTATCATAGTATCACATATGTGGTAACTCAGCAAATACTTATTGGTGACTCCAAGAAAAATAAATAAATGGTGAACAGTCCCACCACCTTGTAGTACAAAGTGCTCAAACATTGAGTCATCAGTTCCAAAAAGGCAAGTCCACAAGCCACAGGAAAGGAAAACAAAGTCTTCAGTGGGGACACCTCTGTGCTCGCAAGCAGCTCACCTTACTGCTGCAAGACAACAGCTTGTAATCCAGTAACAAATCACCAGCAAGCAAGGGTCCCATCCAGTAGTTCAGGCGATTCAAGTGGTGGGTGTGCAGGATGGTATATAAAAAACATAAGCAGACAGTATATAGTATAACTCCGTGGCGTCCAAAGTGGAAAAAGGGACAGGATACAGAAGGGGGATGCACTCACTTCTGTAAAATGAGTGTGGGCGTCAATCCAACGAACGCCGAGTTCGTATACCTCAAAAAGGGTGTCTTCAAAACGTCCCCATTTCCTCAATGCTCGTCACAATGGGATGCATATATGTGGAGTCACCATTAAGTATTTGCTGAGCTACTACATATGTGCTAGTATGATACTAGCCCTTTTGCACTGAGATTTTTCTTTTGATAAGTATTTGCTGAGTTACCACATATGTGCTAGTATGGTACTAGCCCTTTTGCACTGAGCTTTTTCTTTTC
This sequence comes from Aquarana catesbeiana, assembly GCF_042186555.1. Lineage (NCBI taxonomy): Eukaryota > Metazoa > Chordata > Amphibia > Anura > Ranidae > Aquarana > Aquarana catesbeiana. Next base: position 454,197,999 of record NC_133327.1, read on the forward strand.
TTCTGTTTCAGTATTTACATTATATTTTTATGTGCTAGTATGATACTAGCCCTCATGCTCATTATACCTTTATATTTTGTATATTTTTTCATTTTTCAATCACCTCTCTATACATTTGAGCTAGCCCCTTTCCCTCTTATCACAGCGCAATCACCATTTACTTTATTCAATCATGAGGTATAACCACATCCAACCAAAGGTGGACTGTGGTATGTAAACAAGTAAAAACTAAAAAATAATAAAATTAAACAAACAGCAGAGATGTACCCGATTTTACCAAAAATGGAAAGCGCTAGTTAGCAAAAAGATGGGTAAAGTAACCATATGATGGCTTACATGCATCCCAGGCAGGAAAAGGGGCGCTGTGCTAAGGTGTGATCATATGACATCTCTAATCAGAGGCACCCACACTGTTTCAAGGGAGGCAAGATATACCCGGCGCGCACACGTGCACGCTGGCCGCGCCACCATTGTCACCCGAGCACGGCAGGAAAAGTGGAGGGGCTCTGACACTGACGGTCAACTTCGTCAGTCAGAAACGCCCATATTCCCCACCTGACTGGCTGGATGGAAGAACTCAAGCACCACGCCGTGACGCCAAACTTGGCGTCCCACGTGGGGCAGGGAGGGTGGCGCTGATGCGCTGTGGGCTCCTGCACAACCCCCCTTGAGCAACAAAGTGCACTCCCCCCCGCACACCAAATGGGGTGGAAGGGAGGGGGAGGTGGGGGGGACACACAAGGCACATCGCAGCTCCCGAGTGTCAGGTACAAAGGCAGTCCTGGATAACCTAACCACGTCTCATCCCTAAAAAGGGTGAAATACCAACAGCTGTGCTGTCTGATCTCATGAACAACTAAATTGTGTCCAGATTCAGCCAGACCTGGACATGGTACCTAACCATCCAGGTCATAGAGACCTAACACATGGGCAGCAGGGGAGCACTGCCAAAACCTGCCCAAGAACCTCCATCCCTATGCAAAGGAAAGAAAGGGGGGGGGGAATTGGGACTTTGAATGAGGCACATTGAAGTACCTCCATCCCTAAATACGGAAATTAATGGGAGGTTTTGGACTTTGAGTGAGGTCATGGACATCGTGAAGGTGACTAAAGTGAGAGTACAGATTTATTAATCAAGTAAAATGCATAAAAACAATTCAAAACATAGCCACACATAGAAAGACATTATAGTAAATATCATTTCAATAATCACAAACACATATGTATGTGCATATGCGATAGGCATCAAGGGTACATAGAACTTGGCGCCACATAGTGGTCTCATTGAATAATTAATGCATATACAAAGATTACATATATGTACATATGACAATACCACAGCACAATAGAGGAAATAAATTATGTGGTGTAAAAACCATATGGAAAGATGAAGATTATTCTAGAGGTGTTGTACTGTGAACATATGTCTGTATCCCAAATGTCCGACGCGTTTCGTGTAAGACACACTCATCAGGGGCCAGATGATCGGCGATTGCTAGAAAATATAATAAAACATATGGTGAATCTAACTGAAAGCTATTACTAACAGAGAGAGACGGGTGGACCACCCTAAAGTACTTACATACGGTCAGTACAAAGAGACATGTCAGGCACAGAGCCAAGACCAACAAGTATCTGTCCAGGGAGCTGAGGTATTGCGGAGTGCGTGCTGGTGGGTCGGGTACACCAAGTCCCCCCCTTTTGAAACGTGGGAGCCCACAGGGCTGGTATGGAAGAAGGAAGTAACCAACAAAAAAGAAGCGCCAATGTAAACTACCTGGGGGAAAATACATAAATCAGTGTGTCAAAATTATGCTCGTATAATAGACAATTAATGTCTATCTGATAAGAATGGTGAGGTACAGGAGTCTGTGCAGGAAAGAAAAAATATATGAATAATGAGGTATAACCACATCCAGCCGAAGGTGGACTATGGTATGTAAACAAGTAAAAACAAAAAAATAATAAAATAAAACAAACAGCAAAGATGTACCCAATTTCACCAAAAATGGAAAGAGCTAGCTAGCAAAAAGATGGGTAAAGTAACCATATGATGGCTTACATGCATCCCAGGCAGGAAAAGGGGCGCTGTGCTAAGGTGTGATCATATGACATCTCTAATCAGAGGCACCCACACTGTTTCAGGGGAGGCAAGATATACCCGGCGCGCACACGTGCACGCTGGCCACGTCACCAGCGTCACCCGAGCACGGCAGGAAAAGTGGAGGGACTCTGACACTGACGGTCAACTTCGTCAGTCAGAAACGCCTATATTCCCCACCTGACTGGCTGGATGGAGGAACTCAAGCACCACGCCGTGACGCCAAACTTGGCGTCCCATGTGCGGCACGGAGGGTGACTCCGATGCGCTGTGGGCGCCTGTATTTTCCCCCAGGTAGTTTACATTGGCGCTCCTTTTTTGTTGGTTACTTCCTTCTTCCATACCAGCCCTGTGGGCTCCCATGTTTCAAAAGGGGGGGGACTTGGTGCACTCGACCCGCCAGCACGCACTCCACAATACCTCAGCTCCCGGGACAGATACTTGTTGGTCTTGGCTCTGTACCTGCCACGTCTCTTTGTACTGACCGTATGTAAGTACTTTAGGATGGTCCACCCATCTCTCTCTGTTAGTAATAGCTTTCAGTTAGATTCACTATATGTTTTATTATATTTTCTAGCAATCCCTGATCATCTGGGCCCCTGATGAGTGTGTCTTACACGAAACTTGTCGGGCATTTGGGATACAGACATATGTTCACAGTACAACACCTCTAGAATAATCTTCATCTTTCCATATGGTTTTTACACCACATAATTTATTTCCTCTACTGTGCTGTAGTATTGTCATTTGTACATATATGTAATCTTTGTATATGCATTAATTATTCAATGAGACCACTATGTGGCGCCAAGTTATATGTACCCTTGATGCCTATCGCATGTGCACATACATATGTGTTTGTGATTATTGAAATGATATTTACTATAATGTCTTTCTATATTTGGCTATGATTTGAATAGTTTTTAAGCATTTTACTTGATTAATAAGTCTGTACTCTCACTTTAGTCACCTTCATGTTGTCCATGACCTCACTCAAAGTCCCAAACTTCCCATTAATTTCCGTATTTAGGGATGGAGGCACTTCAATGTGCCTCATTCAAAGACCCAATTCCCCCCCCCCCTCTTCACTTATTGTTATATTACAGAGGGGATGGGAGGATTTTATAGAAACGGCTTAGCAATCACTTTTCTCCCTCAGTACCAGCAGAAGCAATACACACTGTAATTACAGCATAAGCATAAGTATGATGCAGAACAGCAAATACAGTAACAATATAAAAAATATATTACTTTTATGACAGTAAACAGAGCTGTATGCCACATTACCATGTAGGCACCTGCCTGTATCTCTACTGACTTAAAAAGTGCAATGATTTACTGGAAGAAGCTATTTGCCAAAAGAAGCTTTATGGTCTATATGGCATAATGAACCCTTCAATGAGACCACTATGTGGCGCCAAGTTATATGTACCCTTGATGCCTATCGCATGTGCACATACATATGTGTTTGTGATTATTGAAATGATATTTACTATAATGTCTCTCTATATTTGGCTATGTTTTGAATTGTTTTTATGCATTTTACTTGATTAATAAGTCTGTACTCTCACTTTAGTCACCTTCATGTTGTCCATGACCTCACTCAAAGTCCCAAACTTCCCATTAATTTCCGTATTTAGGGATGGAGGCACTTCAATGTGCCTCATTCAAAGACCCAATTTCCCCCCTCTCTTCACTTATTGTTATATTACAGAGGGGATGGGAGGATTTTATAGAAACGGCTTAGCAATCACTTTTCTCCCTCAGTACCAGCAGAAGCAATACACACCGTAATTACAGCATAAGCATAAGTATGATGCAGAACAGCAAATACAGTAACAATATAAAAAATATATTACTTTTATTACAGTAAACAGAGCTGTATGCCACATTACCCTATAGGCACCTGCCTGTATCTCTACTGACTTAAAAAGTGTAATGATTTACTGGAAGAAGCTATTTGCCAAAAGAAGCTTTATGGTCTATATGGCATAGTGAACCCTGCAAATTATGGCTAAACTAATTAAAGGGAAGAGAGTGTGGAATAATTTGGAAGGACAGAAGTGACAGGGCCAGCTCAGTCCATTAGAGCCAAAAAATGCAAGGCTATATTAGGGTACGGAAAGGAACAGCTGTAATGGGTGTTTGGAGCAAAAATTCTCTAGCAGAGAACTCACTATCCCTTTTAAGTAGTAAAGATAACCAAGAGGTTACCAGAAATTGCCTTTTCTGGAAACCCTTATAGAATGTTGGGGAAATCACAAGTCAAACAATTTTTTAACTGGACGTATGCCTTTTAAAAGAAAAAAACATGCGCAAATAGAAGAGCGCCAGACCAAAGGATAAAAGAGTACAAATTCATTTGTACTAAAAAAACAGCTGTGTTTAAGAGGGGTCAGAAAACCTCCAATCTCCCCCTCCTCCTCTCATTATCAGGGCTTCAGGTAATATAAGAACCTTAAATAGACACAAAATATAGCTTTCCTGTTTGAATTTGTGCAGGGAGGCTAATTGCTGGATCAGGAAAATTACTGGCCATTTGTGCATGTTTTTTTTTTCTGCTAACTTGCTGGGGTACCCATTGGAGTATAGCCTTGTCTGCTGTGAGCAGCCTAACCTGAGCCAGTGAGCTCTTCAAATGTTGTTGCCCTTTCACTACTTTGTATGAACTCACATCACAGACCCAGCACTTATTGGATGCTTTTTTCTTCATATGTCTTTTAGTAGACTACAAAGTTTTAGCACATTGGAAAAGTTAGGGTGTGTGAACTACAGCCTTAACTACTTAACCACTTCCCGCCCGGCCTATAGCAGATTGATGGCTGGGTGGTGGTTCTGTTATCCTGACTGGGCTTCATATGACGTCCAGCAGAATAACATGCCAGCATGCGCCCACGGGGACACGCAGCGCAGCGATCGAAGGTGCTGTGTCAGTCTGACACACTGCATCTCCGATCGTAGTAAGGAGCCTCTGACATAGGTTTCTTACCATGTGATTCCTGCCTATTAGTGCCCATCAGCTGCCAGTCAGTGCCCCATCAATAACATCTGTCAGTGCCAAAGTGCCAATCAGTGCCCACCACAGTGCCAATCATTGCCCATCACAGTGCCAGTCAGTGCCCAGCAGTAACACCTGTCAGTACCTCATCATCAGTGGTGTCCATCAATGCCACTAATCTATTAGTGTTCATCAGTGCCGCCTATCAGTGCCAATCAGTGCCGCCTATCACTGCCCATCAATGCTGCCTGTCAGTGCCCATCAGTGCCGCCCATCAGTGCTGCGTATCAGTGCTTCAACCACTTGCCGACTGGCTCAAGCTGATATACGTCGTCAAAATGGCACATTCACACGAATCACCGTATGGGTACGTCGGCTCCTTTAAGAGCCATAGCAGGTGTGCGCGCAATGCGCGTGGCCAGTGGGCGTGATCGCCACCTGCCACTCGTGCTCATGGATACGAGAGCCAGAATGGGGATTTGTGTGTGTAAACACACAAATCCTCGTTCTGACAGGAGAGAAGAGACAGATCTGCAGTTTGTAGAAATTACAAACAATGATATGTCTCCTCCCCCAGTCAGTCCCATTCCCCCCCCACAGCAAGAAATACTTACAAAGGAACACATTTAACCCCTTGTTTGCCCCCTAGTGTTAACACCTTCTCTGCCAGTGACATTTACACAGTAATCAGTGCATTTTTATAGCACTGATCACTCTATAAATATCAATGGTCCCAAAAAGGTGTCAAAGGTATCCGATCTGCCCACCGAAATGTCACAGTACCACTAAAAATCGCAGATCACTGCCATTACTAGTAGAAAAAAATAAAAAAATGCCATAAAAACCCATTAATATATCCCCTGTTTTGTAGCCGCTATAACTTTTGCGCAAACCAATCAATATACGCTTATTGCGTTTTTTTTTTTTACCAGAAATATGTAGAAGAATACATATTGGCCTAAACTGATGAAGAAATGTGTTTTTTAAAAAACATTTAATTACACCCATTTCTCAGCCCCGCACAAGACATATGCCAGAATAGATCACATTTTTATCCATTCCTCAGATATCCACTTGACCTCCGGTGCCACTATCAGTGCAATCCCCTGGTCGGACCACTCATTGGTCACTATCAAGATTGCAGGTTCGGTGACCCTGGTAGGTCTTCGTCAGTGGCGTCTTAATGAATCCATCCTTTCCAACCCCGTACACTGTACCCTGATTGAAAAAGATCTCAAGGAATTTTTTAGTATTAATAACTCAGGGGAGATCTCCCCGAGCTCGCTAAGGCGGGCACATAAGGCAGTTGTGAGGGGCAAATTAATCCAGCTAGCTTTCCGTCTGAAGAGGGAACGGCAGATGGATCTAGTCACCTTAGAAAAGACTTTTCAGTCCCTCAGTAAAGCTCATAAATGCAAACCTACGTCTAATTCTCTTGCTAGCCTGGAAGCTGCCAGAATAGAATTGAATCTGGCCCTCACTTCCAGCGCTGAAAAACACCTATGTTGGACAAAAGGCTGATACTATCTCCACACAAAGTAGGCCCCCAACTAGCATCAAAATTATCTCCTAAACATAGGACCTATATTTTTCCCAAAATTAGATCTTTATCTGGCTCCTTGACCCAGAACCCTGAACGGATCCTTGAGACCTTCCACTCATTTTACTCTAACCTATACTCAGGGTCTGACCCCAACACCCAAACCAAACTGAACACCTTCCTGAATGACATACCCCTACCCAAAATATCAGATTCACACAGGGCCATAATGGAATCCCCAATAACTGAAGCTGAGGTCCGGGCGATCGTCAAAGGTCTCAAAAAGGGGTCAGCCCCTGGGCCGGATGGCTTCTCTTCACATTACTACAAAACTTTTATAGAGGTCCTCTCTCCTTACCTGGTCCGACTCTTTAATTCTCTTAGACAGGGCTCCCCCCTAGAACCGGTGGCAAATTTAGCATACATTTCTGTAATCCCCAAACCGGGCAAGGGTCCGAGCGAAGTATGTAACTATAGACCAATCTCTCTCATCAATAATGACATGAAGATTATGACAAAAATGTTATCCAATAGATTAGCATCTTTTGTAGGGAGCTATGTTCACAGAGACCAGGTTGGGTTTATCCCAGGGCGACAGGGGTCTGATCAAGTAAGGAGAGCAGTGGATGTTATCTCCCTTCTCAATTCAGGCTGGGACGGAGGTCCTCCTCAGGAGGGTTTTCTTCTATCCATAGACCTCCAAAAGGCCTTTGACACCGTGACCTGGCCCTACCTATTTACAATACTAGAGAAATGGGGATTTGGGACCAGCTTCCTTAATATTTTAAAAGCCTTATACTCCCTTCCAAAAGCCCAAGTTAGACTTCAAGGGCACCTCTCAGACCCATTCCTAATCACAAAGGGTACTAGACAGGGTTGCCCCCTGTCCCCTCTCCTATTTGCAATAGCAATAGAGACACTAGCAATTGTCATTAGAGGTCACCCGGACATCCATGGAGTCAAATGCGGTCAATTATCCCACAAATGTGCGCTTTTTTGCAGATGATGTCCTACTTTTCATCACTTCTCCTCTCATTTCCACCCCTAACATTCTCCAACTTCTAAACAAATTTGGACAGGTTTCAGGCCTAATAGTCAACATGTCCAAATCGGTCGCCCTCAACATATCGACCCCCCAGACATTATTAGAAGGATTGAAAAAACACTTTCCATTCACTTGGAGTGATAATTCCATACCATATCTTGGCATACATCTAACGCACAATATAAATCGACTATATAACAGTAACTACCCTCCCATGTATAAAAAGCTTAAAGAAGACCTGGAACAATGGTCGTTGTATAAGATGTCCTGGCTGGGGAGAATCCATGCGATTAAAATGACTCTATTACCAAGAATCCTCTACTTTTTCCGCTCACTACCCATACCAGTTACTAAACTTCATATAGACAACCTCCAGACGGCCATAATCCGCTTTGTTTGCGGGAATACAAACCACCGCCTAGCAAAAACAGTCCTCCCTTGGCCCACATCTTTCACAACCCCCAGTTCCCTCCCGGGATGGACATTAACGACTTGACCACTTGGCACTTAAACCCCCTTCCTAACCAGACCAATTTTCAGCTTTTGGTGCTCTCACACTTTGAATGACAATTACTCAGTCATGCGACACTGTACCCATATGAAATTTTTGTCCTTTTTTTCACACAAATAGAGCTTTATTTTGGTGTTATTTAATCTGGGTTTTTTATTTTTTGCGCTATAAAGCAAAAAAGACTGAAAATTTGATAAAAAAAAAAAATTCTTTGTTTCTGTTAAAATTTATTGCAGAGTATTAGCAAATATTGGCAGAGTATTGGGGAGTATTGGCAGAGTATTGGCGAGTATTGGTAGAGTATTGGCGAGTATTAGCAGAGTTTTGCAGAGTATTGGCAGAGTATTGCACAATGTTGCAGAGTATTGCACAGTGTTGCAGAGTATTGCACAGTGTTGCAGAGTATTGGCAGAGTATTGCACAGTGTTGCAGAGTATTGCAGATTATTGACACTGAGCAGCGCTGTGGGCACTAAACATTCAGCCCACAGCACTGCTGCAATCTCTCCCCCTCTCTCCTCGCACTGTACCCATCGGTACAGAGAGGGGAGGGAGGAACCCGCGTCATGACGTGACTCCAGGTTGTTTGAAGTGATCGCTCCATCATTTGACGGAACGCTCACGTGGTAAACGGGCACGATTAGCAGCTATTTACCGTGATCCGTGATGCGCCGGGTCCGGTCACGAATGTTCCTGGGTGCGCGCCCGGGGGCGCACGGGAGCAACATTCTGGAATGACGTCCCACGGACGTGCACCCAGAATAAGCCGACCGCGCTGTAGCCGTCTTTCGGCTATGGCCCGGTCGGCAAGTGGTTAAGGCCTTCCAATGGTGGCTAGATAAAGGCATTTACCATATAGGACACTTCTTCAACTCAAATGGACCTCTCACGCTAGGCTTTTGTACCTCAAAACTAGAAATGTCCTCCTCTGAGAAATTTCGCTTCCACCAAATATCCCACTTCCTACACTCTATACTAGCTCAACATTCACACCCCATATCTGTCACCCCGTATGAACAATGGTGCTCATCAGCCACAGATACTAAGGGGGAAAATTTCCCTGATTTACTCGGCCCTAGCTGAGCCCTCTGGGAAAGCGTCACACATGCTTAGCTGGGAACGTGACCTTGACATTGACTGGGACCTGGATGTTTGGCACTTCCACGTATCTAGCGCCTACAAGGGGATGCTAAATATTTCCTTAATCAAGGCCAATCTCAATGTCCCGCTGGTGCCCACACGCCTAGCAAAATATTACCCACAATCCTTACCTTTTTGCTTCAGGGGTTATGGTCACCTGGGGACTGTCCTACACACATGATGGCAATGCCCCCGAATTAGAGGCTATTGGAATAAAGTATTTAACTTGATTCGGAGGACCACGGGGATTGTGGTCAACCAAGACCCGACAATAGCCCTCCTCATTCACAAGTTTCCTCAAATTCCCCAAACCACCTAGATTCTTATTCATTATATTCTCCTAGGAGCCAAGATCACAATGGCATGGGCCTATAAATCTCCCTCAGTTTCCTTCTTTACAACTAAGCAAAATATCTCTTGGATTATGTCTCAAGAGAGAATTTCCAATATCATAATTGACACCTTAGAGACCTTCAAACGCGTTTAGGAACCCTGGGCCTGTTACATTGGGGTCTCCTTATAGATGTGAGGCCTTTCTGTAGTACTTGGGACCCACAAGCAGTCGGGCTCCATGCCCTCCTCATGATCTCTGTGTGGCCATCACTTCCACCCCTCTCCCCCTCTCTTTTCTCTCTCTCTCTCTGCTGCTTCTCTCTTTCCTTTACCTCTCAATCTCTCATGTCTACTCCTGTTCTTAGGACTCAGACAAGCCTCTGCAGGCAGTCATTACTATTATGATGGCAACATATCCTCTCTCCTTTTACTTCTTAATGTTATGATGCAGTCTTAGTTTGGTGTTTCTACATGGTCTATCATTCTTTGACAGGACACACTACCTTGGACAATTACGACCTTAAACCAAAAATGTTGACCCAACAGGTCCTTAAGGCCCGGTTCACACTGATGCGAGTTCATAACGAATGCGATGCGTCAAAAGCACTTTAAATTTGCATGTCATCCCTAAAGTCATTGTTCTCAATGACGGTCGTTCACATACATGCGTTGCGATTCCTCTATGAATGCGATGTGATAAAAAAAGGGTCTTGTGCGAGTTTACTGTGTTGCGAATTTAGTCTCCATAGACATCAATGTAACTCGTTCTTGAATCACATTGATGGTTTACATATGTGCGAATTCCACCACACTACTCTCCACAAAAACCAGGAAGTACACAGGAAGTTAACACCTTTTTTTTTTTTTTTTTTACATTATGATTCCATTGGCTAGAATATCAATTGCAGCCATGTCCAACTCCTGAAATTCGCTGTAAAATCACGGTACCTCCCACAGGACAAAAAACTGAACAAATTCACAGCGCAGCAGTGTGAACCGAGCCTAAAGGTCTCCTTGAGATTCTCTTGTTATTTTCGTAGTAGTTTTAATGGATTGAGGCTGAGGGGCTCGGCTGCCCACAGCACAGCTTGGTCCCATACGGGGTGCGGTGGGCAGTGGGGTGATTCGCTGATAATAAGAAATGTATTCCACTTGATACTGTTGCTCGATCTCATTGGTTGATCCCATCTGTTTATCCTTAAATCTGTATTTCTGTCAATGGTCTCATTTCTGTATACTTATATTTACTTAATAAAAACAAATTAAAAAAAAAAAAGAAAAGTGACATGGAATAGTGAGGATCAAAGTATAAGTTCAGGTGCCAATATCTTCCCGCTGTAAAAGCACATATGGAATACAGCCAAAACCCTAAAATACTGTAGCCTTAGATCCATAGAATGTAATTGATAGCAGTATTATTGACAAGTGGGTCAGAAAACCCCTTGTGGGTCCCATAGAAAAGTGAACAAAGTCTGCATTGAGAGTTGTTACTAAGGTATTGTGAGTTTGCCTAGGGACTGTTACAAAACCACCTTTAGTTCCTATAAAAGAACTGTTGGTCTCAAGTTTATGTATAAAATAGCAACTGGGGCTAGCAAAACATCCCAATGTTTGTAGAACATATGTATTGGTAACATACCATATTATCATAATTACTTAGTTCAATTAATTTTTTACCTTGCAGAATTACACATTTGGAGGCTGATTAATGAATAAATGAAGACTTGGTCAGGGTCACTCATTTTTGATATTTCAACTTGTAATGCGGTTAGAACGCAAGGGATATAAAGGACAGGTTGCTTTAAAGCAGAGCTCCAGCCCCCCCCCTTCCCTCCAAGAATTAAAAGTTAGCAGCTACAAATACTGTAGCTGCTGACTTTTAATATTTGGACACTTACTTGTGCAGGGATCACGCAATGTCAGCACCCCAGCTGATTTTCCGATCGGCTCTCGGGTACTGTCGCCACCATTCATGGCAAGGGAAACAGGCCATGAAGAAAGAATATTGCTAAGAACTACCTCTAATATGAATCAACGCATGTAAATTATAGCATATACTGAGATCTATACGGTTCGTCATATGACGGACTCCCTCCCAGGTAAGTTAATTGGACAAAAAAGAAGAAAGTTAAGGGCTCCAAGATGGCCCCAGAATTGTCAACAGAGGGAGAAGCTGCAACGTAGTGAGATCAATGACAAAAAGGAAAAACTTTATTGAAAAATTGTATAAAAACAAAACACTCTGGGCAACTTGACCATACGGTACCCACCATGGTCTTTGTCCCCTATGACTGGAAATTGCAGGCTCATGGCTCCAAAAATACTTGGAAACTAAGCTCTATGTTTAGGCCCTTAGGCTGAAGTGTCTGAAGTCTATATATCCATGTTTTTTCTTTTTTCAATAAGACCATATCAAAGTCACCTCTACGGTCAGAGAGATTAAGGGCACAGAAGCCCTTAACTCTGAGGCCGGTTGTCTTACCCTGATGAACTTCTAAGAAATGTTGAGCTATCCTTGTCTCTTCCTTGAGTCGAATACCTTTCAAATGTTCCATGAATCTGACTCGCAGCTGGCGCTTTGTTTTGCACACGTATAGCTTGTGGCAGGGGCATTCTAAGATATATAAAACCCTGGATGTACTGCAATTAATGAATGAATTGATGGTGTATTCATGGCTGGAATTCGAGTCACGGAACATTTTAGTGCGATCAACAAACTTGCATGTAGTGCAATGGCCGCACGGAAACATCCCACTCACTCTGGGCATATCTGTGAGCCAATTCTTATTAATAGGGCATCTAAACTTCGATTCCACAAGTGCATCCTTAATATTTCTTGCTCTTTTAGCAACCATCAGAGGTCTTTCCCCGACGATCTCCTTCAGCTTATCTGATCTGGTAAGGATGTGCCAGCTATGAGTAAGCACTTGGTGTAAGTGCGAAATGCGTCAGCTATTTTTGTACCACCCCACAGTCGTGTTCTGTGTACCCCATGATCCTGTATTTTGAATAAAAAGACGGATTTATCCATTCCGGTGTGCGGCTGTCCAGGTCTTGTTCTCTTCTACAAGGATGTGCCAGTGTTCGACCAGTATAGAACGCACCTGTTGCCACTGTATTCCAAAGGGAGTGATGAACCGAACTGGCTCATTTCCTAAGTCCGTGTCTTTGTTCTTTGGTGTAAGCAAGTCAGCTCGTTTTTCGTCCTGCCAACATTCTAGCCCTCCTAAGTGTGCGGTGTGAATTCAGAGAAACTGTCCCACCGGGATGCCCCGTATGAGAGATCGGGGGTGATGACTATCTGCCCGCAACAAGGTATTGGCAGCTGTTTCCTTGCGAAATGTAGTGGTGACTAGTTGGCCTTCAACTACCTTTATACAAAGATCAAGAAATGAAATTTCACATGGATCAGCAACAAAAGTCAGCCGTATGTTACGTGTGTTGTTACCCAGTTCTTCCATGAACTGTAAAAGCTCATGGCGGGTGCCTGTCCACACCATGAGCACGTCGTCGATATACCGCAGCCACACATAGGCGTGGCTGCGGTATAGCGACGAGGCGTAGACCGTCTCCTCCTCCCACTATCCAAGGTGGAGACAGACATACGCCGGTGCCCATGGTGCCCCCATGGAGGTCCCACGGAGTTGTTGGTAGTAGTGTTCAGCAAATTGAAAGAAATTATTCTTAAGGGTCATGTCCAAAAGCTCCAAGATAAATTCATTTTGCGCACCCATAAGGGGGAATCTCTGATCAAGGAAGTGGTGCACCGCCAGGATCCCCCATTCATGTGGGATGGATGTGTAAAGAGATTCCACGTCTATCCCAACAGGAAGGGCATCCTGAGGGATGTGTAAATTAAGAATTTTATTCAACACATCTCCGGTATCCTGGACATATGAGGGCAATAGTTCAACCAGTCCCTTGATCAGGCCATCAATGTATTTGCCTATTCTCTCTAAAGGACCTCTTATTGCCGAAACAATTGGTCTCCCCGGGGGGATTCTCCAAACTCTTATGTATTTTAGGTATTATATAAAATACAGGGGTATGGAAATCTTCCACCTTCAAGAAATCATATTCCCTTTTGGAAATGAGTGAGGCTTCAAGCGCCCAGAACAGGCAATCATTAATAAGTATCACCAAGGGGGCAAATGGATTATGGTCAAGGTTTTGATATGTGGATTGATCAGAAAGTAAACGTCGTACTTCTGCTTCATACATGTCAATAGGGAGCAGTACAACATTGCCCCCTTTATCACTAGGTTTAATAATGATCTCTTTAGATGTACGAAGTTACCTTAGAGCTTGGCGTTCATGAGATGGTAAATTGCTGGGATCACTGATATGCCAGTTGATCTTAGCCAAATCTTCCTGGACCAAATCCAGGAAGGTCCCTAGTCTTTTGTCTTTCCTAAACTGGGCCATTTTGGTGGACCAGATGCATAACCCTGCCTCCCTCCTCCATGTGCAGCTGGGAGGGCTATCCTCTTCATCAGAGGGGGCCTCCCCTTCTTCAAATAGAGATTCTAGTTGTTTAAGGGCTAAGGTATCTCTTGGATTAAGTTCCCCGGCTACATTAGGTTCACTTGGTCTGTCTGAATATAAGGATCTATAGTAGACTTTTCTAAGTAACAAATTGAGGTCCTTAAAGATCTCAAATTCTTCCATGGTTGCTGAAGGAGAGAAGGATAATCCTCTGCTCAGTAGCGCTAGATGTCTATTCTCCAACTTGAATTGGGAAAGGTTGATAATTGTAAAATCCTGACCTTCAGCATTCACTGGCACAGGGCCAGTCAATGATGCTGTCTCTGACTCCTTGTGATTGTACGATCCTCTTTTCCCTTCTCGTGTGTCCCCTTTGGTTTCCCTTTTCCTTTGCCGTGACCTTTTCCGCCTCCTGTTGTTTCTGCTTTGCCTCTCTTTAGGATACCCTTGATTGGAGGGGAATACTCCCCTGACCCCAGTGAGTCTTTGTCTAAAAATGATACTGTATTAGATGCCTCGTCTTCACTCCCAGATGATTGGGCGCTAGTGTCAGTACCTGCCTGAGAGGGATGTCTGCGTTGGCACGACCCGCCTCGGTGTCCACCTGAAGTCAGGTCAAAAATGTTGTCTCTGGCCCAATCGTCCAGATCACGTTTAAATTTACTTTGTTTGGTAAGCTTAAGATTTCTTTGTGTTTTGTCTACTTCTTTTTTAAGAATATCGTTAAGCTTGTCAAATTCAGCACACTCCTTGTAGGGCTCTAGTTTTGAGCCACTCACAGCTATCTGTTGCTCTAAGATCGTTAATTGGCCTTTTTCCTCCTCCACATTGAGCTTCATAACTTCCAGGCCATGCTTAATGCATTCTGCTTTCCATTTAGATAGAAGGTTTTCTGTATGGAGGTGAGCTGCAGGCACGACTCTTTCCCGCGGGGGATAATCTCTCTCTGGATATAAGATTCCAATGATAGGACGTCCCACTTGCGGTTCAAAGATTTAATTATCAATTTTTTTGTGCTCCTTGAAAAAGGATTTAATTTCGTCCTGTGCCTGCAGTCCTGCCCCAGACGCCCCTTCATCAAATGTAGCCCTGATTTCCTGATCAAATTCTTCCCCGAGTACAAATGCCATACTATAAGCATATATATAAATGTCCGGTTGTCTATGCCTGTATAAACCAAGATATTGTGGTGATGAAAGAACACTGCAACGTCAAAAAAGTTTTACATGGGATCCACGGTGGTAAAGTGATCCAAAGGGGATCAAAAAATAAATGTAGAAAGAATATTGCTAAGAACCACCTCTAATATGAATCAACGCATGTAAATTATAGCATATACTGAGATCTCTACTGAGATCTATGCGGTTCGTCATATGACGGGCTCCCTCCCAGGTAACAAGAAGTTAATTGGACAAAAAAAGAAGAAAGTTAAGGGCTCCAAGATGACCCCAGAATTGTCAACAGAGGGAGAAGCTGCAACGTAGTGAGATCAATGACAAAAAGGAAAAACTTTCAGCTCCACGACCGGTTCCCTACTGTTCATGTGCAAAGCACGATGCGCTTTCTAACTGGCCCGGCGGTGAAGGAGGGGGCCAAACTTCCAGGGGACCTCGCCGCATCTTGCCGCAGCTAGGTATCCCGGAATTTGGGACAGGTACCTGTCAAAAATAGGTACTTGTTCCCCCCCCTAAATGTGGCACCAGAGGGGGGGAGCAAACAGGGGAAGTTTCCACTTTTGAGTGGAACTCTGCTTTAACTAGTTGAGGACACTGGGCAAGCTACACAAGCCCCCAAAAAATTCTTCAAAGTTATTCTTGATGAAGGCCTGGTATGGATGTCAAGGAAGCACCATGCAAAAGAAAAAAAAAAGGTGTGGGGCCTCCCAAAATTCAATACCAGACCCTGGGATGAGTTTTAAGCTGGATCCACAGGCAACAATGGATCCACAGGCTCTGAAATGTCAGGACAGTACAAATACCCCTTTTTAAAAAGTAGACAGTCCAAGGTATTTAGTAAGAAGCATGGTGAGTTTTTTTGAAGTTGTAATTTTTTCCCACAATTTTTGGGAAAATGAAGACATTTTATTATTTTTTTTTCACAAAATTGTCATAATAGCAAGTTATTTCTCACACACAGCATATGCATACTTCCAATTACACCCGAAAATACATTCTGCTACTCCTCCCAAGTATGGCGATACCACATGTGTGTGACTTTTACATGGCCTGGCCACACAGAGAGGTCCAACATGCAGGAAGCACCATCAGGGGTTCTAGGAGCATAAATTACACCTCTAATTTCCTAACGACCTATTACATTTTTGAAGGCCCTGGAGCACCAGGACAATGGAATTACCCACAAAATGACCTCATTTTGGAAAGCAAACACCCTAACGTCTATTCTATGAGGCATTCTGAGTCTTTGAACGGTTCATTTTTTTCCACAAATCTTCGGAAAACGTGGAAAGAAAATGAAAACCTATTTTTTTTTACACAAAGTTGTCAATTTATAAGATATTTCTAACACATAGCATGTATATAGCAAAAATTACACCCCAAAATATATTCTGCTACTTGTCCTGAGTATGGCAATACCACACGTGTGAGACTTTTACACAGCCTGGTCCAACATTAAAGTAGTACCTTCAGGCGTTCTAGGAGCATAAATTACACATCTCATTTCATTCCTTCCTATCACACTCTTAAGGTCCTGGAGCACCAGGACAGTGCAATTACTCACAAAATGACCCCATTTTGGAAAGCAAACACCCCAACGTATATTCTATGGGGCATGGACTGCAGATAGGTATTCGGTTACTCTGATGGGCTGCAGATAAGTACTCAGAGGTGCTCTGATGGGCTGGAGACAGGTACTCGGGTAACCTGATGAGCTGCAGATAGGTACTCTGGTACTCCGATGGGCTGGTGACAGGTACTCCGGTACTCTGATGGGCTGGCGACAGGTACTCTGATGGGCTGGTGACAGGCACTTGGGTACTCTGATAGGCTGGTGACAGGTACTCTGAAGGGCGGTGACAGGAACTCAGATGGGCTGTGATGGGTACTTAGGTACTCAGATGGGCTGTGACAAGTACTCAGGTGGGCTGTGACAGGTACTCAGATGGGCTGTGACAGGTACTCAGGTACTTAGATGAACTGTAACAGGTATTCAGGTACTCGGGTAGTCAGATGGACTGTGACAGGTACTCGGGTACTCAGATGCGTTGTGACAGGTACTTGGGTACTCAGATGAACTGTGACAGGTACTCGGGTACTCAGATGGACTGAGACAGGTACTCAGGTACTCAGATGGACTGTGACAGGTACTCGGGTACTCAGATGGGCTGTGAAAGGTACTTGGGTACTCAGATAAACTGTGACAGGTACTCGGGTACTCAGATGAACTGTGACAGGTACTCAGATGAACTGTAACAGGTACTCAGGTACTTGGGTACTCAGATGGGCTGTGACAGGTACTTGGGTACTTAGATAAACTGTGACAGGTACTCGGGCACGCAGATGGACTGTGACAGGTATTCGGGTACTCAGATGAACTGTAACAGGTACTCAGGTACTCGGGTACTCAGATGGATTGTGTCAGGTACTCGGGTACTCAGATGAACTGTAACAGGTACTCAGGTACTCGGGTACTCAGATGGATTGTGACAGGTACTCGGGTACTCAGATTGACTGTGACAGGTACTTAGATGGGCTGTGACAAATACTCAGAAAAACTGTGACAGGTACTCAGGTACTCGGGTACTCAGATGGACTGTGACAGGTACTTAGATGGGCTGTGACAAATACTCAGAAAAACTGTGACAGGTACTCAGGTACTCGGGTACTCAGATGGACTGTGACAGGTACTCGGGTACTCAGATGAAT
Source organism: Aquarana catesbeiana (assembly GCF_042186555.1). Classification (NCBI taxonomy): domain Eukaryota; kingdom Metazoa; phylum Chordata; class Amphibia; order Anura; family Ranidae; genus Aquarana; species Aquarana catesbeiana. The sequence goes on from NC_133327.1 coordinate 454,216,035, forward strand.
TTGGAAGTAACTCAGGTACTCGGGTACTCAGATGGACCGTGACAGGTACTCGGGTACTCAGATAGGTTGTGACAGGTACTCAGGTGGGCTGTGCCAGATACTCAGGTACTTTGATGGCTGGTGACAGGTATTTTGATGGCTGGTGACAGGTCCTCTTTATTAGGGGGAGCAATCAGTGTGTGTTGGTGTGCACTGTAAAGGGTAACAAGCTGTTACAGCAATCTCCTTCTCACACACGATTGGTGTGTGAGGAGAACCCGGTAACATCTCGTTACCGCGGTTTGTTGACATTCTGTGACCGGCTGTGATTGGATACAGCAGGTCACGTGGTATAGAGCCAATTTCATTGGCTCTTTACCGTGATCGGGGTTGGGCTGTGTCAGGATGACAAGCCTTGTCCCCGATTGGCACTCTGCATGCCCCCCCCGTGGATAGTGCATGTGGTCCGCTGTGATTGGACACAGCCGGTCACGTGATAAAGAGCCATTTTTTTATTGGAGCAGCGAGAAGCCGAGGACATCATATGATCCCATCGGAGTCATAAGACTATAGCCCGGTATTAAAGCGGCTAATAAAAAAAATGTAAATCCATAGTCATTCATGGTTTCCAGTGATGCAGATCCATGTCGCTCACGATGAACAATGCCCACTGGATCCCCGGATGTCACAGACTAAGACCCCTTTCACACTGGGCATTTTTGCAGCGTTTTAGCACTAAAAATAGTGCTATTAAAACGCACATAAAATGCTCCCCATGCATCTCAATGGACCCTTTCACAATGAGGCATTGCGCTGGCGGGGCGTTGAGAAAAGTCCTGCAAGCAGCATCTTTGGAGCAGCTTTTGGGTGTTGAAAAAAATGCTTCAAAAACGCCCCTCTCCATTGAAATGAATTAAAAGTGCCGTAAAAATGCCTGAATAGCGCCTATAATCCGCCCTGAGCTGTAAAAAAGTCACATGATCTCACAAAAAGGTAAACATGCAAGCAGAAAAGAGAGCATCTCCAACAACAGGACTGAAATTGTGATGTAGGGAGGTGGTGTTGTTCTTTGACGCCCATGCTTCAATAACGCTTTAAAAACTCAGTTAAAACGCCCGCAGCTTTGCGGTAATTTTACCGCTAGCACCCCAAAAACGCGATAAAAACGTGGTAATAGCGCTAAGGCATTTTTGAAGCGTCTCAGTGTGAAAGGACTCCAAATATGGATATTTCCATATTTGGTCAATGAAATCACCTATAAGACCCTGTCCCTTTGTTTTCTTTCGCGACATGGACTGGGAGATGTCATGCGGTGCAAGTAAAATTATGTGATTGAAACTTTAGCATTTTTTTTCTTTTGGTGACGTGGCTCTGCATCACTTGACAGCGTGATTGGTAATTGATTTACATTGTGGGAATTTTTTCTTTTTATTAAAGGACTTGTCAAAAACTGTGTCTGTGCTTTTTACTTTTCACTTTTTTGTGTGTGAAGCAGTAAGGGTACTATGTACCCCAGTGGCAGTTGGTGGGTTCTTCTTTTGGGGGGGCGGCAAACAAACAACACCCCCCGGGTGGTCCGGAACATACCCGCTCATGTGGCGGGGCTGTGGTCTCCTCACTTCCTCTCCTGGAGTGCGGGCAGTGGCAGCTCCGGTGTCTGCTCCTCAAGCTTCCTCCGCCGTGTGTCTCTTCTTCCGCATCCAATAGGATCGCCTGAGGCTTTGGCCAATCGGAAGACAGGTTTCACGACCTGCCTCCTGATTGGTGGGGAGGAACTTTAGTGTTAAAATAGCGAAATTGAATTCGCTATCGTCACACAACAGGGTGGGATCAGATCGCAGTGCTCTGAGCCCACCCTTTTTTGAAGCCTATTAGAGCCTCTGGCTGTAATCAGGTGCTTCAAAAAACACCCACCTGCATAGGAATCCATAGTCCGGTGCCCTATATAGATCAGGGGGCCGAACACATGGATAGGGGAGGCGGTGCCCATGCGCCCCCAATGGACAGGCCGCTGATGATGTATCCCTTATCTATACATATGGGGGCAGTATCGAGGCCCTCTTATTGTTTTAAAGGCGTTTCCAGATTCCGATAAGCCCCCCACTCAAGGAACTGCACAACTGCCTGGCCAAGGTTGTGAAGAAGAGGTCCTTGTCCTCCTCAACATGGGACAAATTATTTGCCAAGGGGTCCCAGTTTAACCCCCATGTTGAGGGTATTTAGCCTGGTATCGTTTAGGAGTGGGAACAAATGTTCATATCCCCCTTTCCTGGCCTGTCAGACTGCACGCTTGGATCAGAGTCTGGTGTGGATTTTCAGAATCCCCTTCTGACAGCTCACTGTGGCAGTCAGAGATGAGTCATGGTTATTAGGATGCTGGTGGCTGACGACTTTTTAACAACCAGCCTGAGGGAAAACTGTCACATTTAGCAGTAGTACTAAAACCTCTGCTAAATGAATCACTTCCCACTGCCACCAGAGGTTCGACTTGGCTGCACACCAATTTAGTTTGGCTGTTTGCTAAACCTCAGAACAAGTAAAATGAACCGGCAGCTCATCCCTAGTTATCACCCTAGGTTGTTTGCTATACTACAGAACATCCCCCAGTGTAGCACAGACAGAGTGCACAGAAATTTATTGATTCCTTAAGTTTATGACAGGATCAACATGTATTTTATTCACTTATTAAACAGGTATAACAAATTGCTTTCAATAGTATATTTGACAGACCGAAAGGAAGCAAATAAGAGAGGTAAATACTAGGGGCTACACACACTTTCAGAAACTGATTGAAGCAACACAAGACCAATATTAATCTTTGCAGCAATTTACTGCTAAATGTAAACCATATTGAACATGTTCTATGTACAATGTACTTAAAACTATGAAGGGAACTGGTCTCTTGTTAGGGCTCTTTCACACGGGGAGTCCGTATGTCCGTTTTTCATCCTTCCGTTTTCGGATGAAAAACGGACATACATGTATCCCTATGGAGCGTCGGATGTCAGCAGTGACATGTCCGCTGACATCCGACCCGCTCCGATCCGAAAAGTGTAACGGAGGAAAACCCTACTTTTCCATCTGTTTTCGGATCGGATCGGGTGACGACGGACACTACGGTCCGTCATCATCTGATCCCCCATAGGGGAGAGTGGCGCTCTGACAGGTCCGTCGCTGCAGTGTGCAGCGATGGACCTGTCATCTTCCTGCTCAGCGGGAATCGGCGGAGCAATCCCCGCTGAGCAAGCGGGTGTTCACGGGGCGGATCATCACTGATCCGCCCCATGTGAAAGAGCCCTTAGGCTTTACATAAGACCTTTTATGTTAGGCTTTTTAATAATTTAGTGTTGTGTTTTGTGTGCTTGGCTTTTAAAGACCATCAGAAGACAAAGAACGTGTACACCAAAACAGCTCCGGTCACACCCCTAACCAGTACAAACTTGATCGAACTTGAAAGGACAGTACATAAGGTGCTCTTATGTTTATATTAAATCAATGTTTAAAAATATTCTCTTGCACATGATTGGTACAGCATGCCAGCATGCCATTTAGTACCTTGCAGTGCCATTAATTTTGAATAGCACCCCATCTGACCTCCAAAATGCAACTGTTTCAACAAGAGAACCGACTAACCTGGTTCAGCATGTCTGTATGTGTTGCTGTGCACCACAAAAAATTGACTAGGCTGCCTAAAGCAATATATCTCAATGCATGAAAACATGTTGCTATGGTTTGTCCATCTGGGTATGTTCAGGTGTGCATCGGAGGCCCTCTAAAATTACCAAGCTGACCACCACTGCTTTAGATGGACTTTAATGCCGCGTACACACGGTCAGACTTTTCAGCTACAAAAGTCCGACAGCCCGTCCGACAGACTTTCGACAGACTTTTAACGGACTTTTGGCGGACTTTCAACAGACTTTCTAATGACCGGACTTGCCTACACACGATCACACCAAAGTCCGACGGATTCGTACGTGATGATGTACACCGGACTAAAATAAGGAAGTTGATAGCCAGTAGCCAATAGCTGCCCTAGCGTGGGTTTTTGTCCGTCGGACTAGCATACAGACGAGCGGATTTCTGGGTCCGGTGGAGTTACGATGTAAAGATTTGAATCATGTTCCAAATCTAAAGTCCGTCAGATTTGCAACTGGAAAAGTCCGCTGAAGGTCCGGTGAAGCCCACACGATCGGATTGTCTGCCGGATTTGGTCCGTCGTCATCCGTCGGACAAGTCAGGTCGAAAAGTTCAACCGTGTGTACGCGGCATAAAGAGGAACTGGATATAACAAAAGTCCTTTTTTACTTTACATTGCAATCAGTGTTTCTGTTTAGATTTCACATTTCAAATACAGTTTTCTGTTTAGTAAAATATAAAAATAGAGTCATGGTGCCATCTAGTGATTTACAATAAAACTACAGGCTACTATTCTCTTGAGCTATAAGTGTAGTTAAGTGGAGAATTGCTATCCTGTGTGTACCGCATGTCCCTTTTTTAAACATATAATTTAAAAGAATGACTGTCTTAGACCTGTTCTTGTGTTGAGAAATGGACACTCATTAGCCCCATTATTTAATTTGACAGTAGAAGTAAGAATTATAACTTGGCAGTACACCTACATAATTCCTACATAATTGTTTTTTTTTCTGAAGTAGATGAATGTGTGAAACTAAATATACACTATATTACCAAAATTATTGGGACGCCTGCCTTTACACACACATGAACTTTAATGGCGTCCCAGTCTTAGTCCGTAGGGTTCAATATTGAGTTGGCCCACCCTTGTCCACAAGGTTTAGGAGTGTGTCTAGGGGAATGTTTGACCATTCTTCCAGAAGTGCATTTGTGAGATCAGGTACTGATGTGGACAAGAAGGCCTGGCTCACAGTCTTTGGTGTAATTCATCACAAAGGTGTTCTATCGGGTTGAGGTCAGGACTCTGTACAGGCCAGTCAAGTGCCTCAACCAAACTCACTCATCCATGTCTTTATCCCCTTCCCGCCGAGCGTACGCAGATTTGCGTACTCGGCTTTTGGGGGTTATACCGGGATAATGCCCGCAACTGCAGGCATAATCCCGGTACTGTTTTTTAGAGCCGGCGATCGGCTTTCCAGGTATAACAACCGATGCGGCTAAAAGCTGCTCGGCTGTTTTACTGGAGGAACGGGAGGGGATGTCCCCCCCTCCCGCTGCCTACCGCTGCCTCCCGCCGCTCTTAACGGCCTCCCCGGGAGGCCCGATCACCAATCCACCGCCTCTGGCAGCTAGTGACAGTCTGGAACGAAGCCGCAAGTGGCTTTGTTCCAGCCTCCTAATAGTAAACACAGAAGCGATGTCATGATGTCACTTCTCGTTTACTCGGCTACCAATGGCGCTGGTTTAAAAAAAATATACAGTATTCAGAATCGCCGAAAACGGCGATCTGAATACTTTGAAGTGCAAAAGAGGGATCGGGGGTCTTTTGGACCCCCGATCCCTCCATAAAGAGTACCTGTCACCACCTATTAATGTCACAAGGGATGTTTACATTCCTTGTGACAGCAATAAAAGTGATCAAAAATGGATTAATTTTTTTAAACACAATTTATAAATATAAAAATAAATGAAATAAATAAGAAAAAAAATTTTTTAAAGCGCCCCCGTCCCTGCGAGCTCGCGCAGCAAAGAAATGCATACGGAAGTCACACCTGCATATGTAAACGGTGTTAGAATCACACATGTGAGGTATCACCGCGATCGTCAGAGCGAGAGCAATAATTCTAGCACTAGACCTCCTCTGTAACTCTAAACTGGTAGCCGTAAAAGAAATTTAAAGCGTCGCCTATGGAGATTTTGAGGTACTGTAGTTTGTCGCCATTCCACGAGTGCGTGCAATTATAAAGTGTGACATGTTTGGTATCTATTTACTCAGCGTAACATCATCTTTCACATTATACAAAAAAATTGGCTAGCTTTACTGCTTGGCTTTTTTAAAATTCATGAAAATGTCCCTTTTCCCAAAAAGTTGCGTTTAAAACATTGCTGCACAAATACCCTGTGATATAAAATATTGCAACAATCACCATTTTATTCTCTAGATTCTCTGCTAAAAAAATATAGATTTTAACTTGTAAACACCAAATGTCAAAAATAGGCTTAGTCATGAAAGGGTTAAGGGCCTTGCTTTGTGCACTGGTCCAAATCATTTGGTAGAGGGGGGGTTATGGTGTGGAGTTGTTTTTCAGGGGTTGGGCTTGGCTCCTTAGTTCCAGTGAAGGGAACTCCTAAGGCGTCAGCATACCAAGGCATTTTGGACAATTTTATGCTCCCAACTTTGTGGGAACAATTTGGGGATGGCTCCTTTCTGTTCCAACATGACTGCGCACCAGTGCACAAAGCAAGGTCCATAAAGACAACTGTATTCATGCTGCAGCACAGCATCTTTTTTAAGCATTTCAGCTTTTGGACCTGTGACAAAGATACAGCGGATAAAATATGTATTGAACACATCACCATTTTTCTGAGTAAATATGTTTCTAAAGGTGCTATTGACATGACATTTTCACCACATGTTGGTAACAACCCATGCAATCCATACTTATAAAGAAATAAAAACAAATACATTCAGAAATAAACTTATGTGTAATAAAATGGAATGACACAGGGAAAAGGTATTGAACACATGAAGAAAAGGAAGCGTAAAAAGGCATGGAAAGCCAAGACACCAGCTTAAATCTATCAGTAATTAAAAAGCGCTCCTGCCCTTTGTCAGTGCAAATTAATATCAGCTGGTTCAGTCTCAACTGATGGCCTATAAAAAGTGCTCATGAAGGGTAAAAGCAAATAGCTCTCTCAAGACCTTTGCAACCTTATTGTTGCAAATCATACTGATGGCATTGGTTACAGAAGGTTTTTCTAAACTTCTGAATGTTCCAGTGAGCACTGTTGGGACCACAATTCGGAAGTGGAAAGAACATCATTTCACCATAAACCAGACACTACCAGCTGGTCCTCGCAAGATTTCTGGCAGAGGAGTGAAAAGAATTATCAGAAGGACCACTTCTTCAATAAGGACATTCTCACACTGAACTATCACTAGATTCACACTAAAGTAAAAATGAATGGTCGCTCACTACACTCACACTGACTGAACTATCACTAGATTCCCACTATTGTAAAGATGAATGGTGGTCACTACACTCACAATGACTGAACTATCACTAGATTCACACTAAACTGATATTCTACACTGAAAATAGAATCTGAATAGCACACTAGAGCACACTATCTAGTAGCACTGGACAGAGCCCCTTTCTATCTCTCTCCACACCAATATCACACTACAAATGGTCGCTATTGTTACTGTTATCGTGTAGGGCAGGACTAAGAACAATGCGCCATGATTGGATAGCGCCATCATGACAGTGCTGGTCCAAATCACTCTGACTCTGACAGTGCTCTGTGCCCTGATTGGGCAAAGCGTTCATTGTTTCAGCCAATCAGGGATTCTAATGCACTGTGTGGCGGCGAAGTGCTTTGTGGTCATTTGGCGGTCCGAACAAACAGTCGAACGCCCTGATAATTCAGATGTTCATCGAATGGGCGAACAGCCAATGTTCGGCCCAAACTCATGCTTGGTCCGAACCTTTTGCCCATTCCTAATACAAACATGATGAAGTCAACAATTTTCATGTGGTATACTTATCTTTCACATGACTTCACATTTTTTTGGGGACAGATAGGGCTTTAAAATAGTCTTTCATCCTTTCCTCATCTATTTCACCCAAAAGCAGTGATTTGTGTGCTTTGATAAGACAATAATAAAATTAAGTTAAGGATGTGTTCCCAGCCAATGGAACAAATCCCAGGTTCTATTTATTATAGTCATCTTTACCTGCCCTTGTTTTATTATTCCAATGCTCAAGCAAAGCATTCTTTCAATTATTCACTAAAACACTAACTGGTCACAAAAGTTAGAAAACTCTCCCACCTCCAGAAAACATAAAAAACATTACTGGTTAGGTAGTATGATTTTTTTTTTTTTTTGCAAACACCTGAAGGTTATTGGCTGTCTTATTTTCCAGTGATCTTTTCTATAAATAAGCATGGTTATGGGTTTTAGCACACCACATTCCTAAATTTTAGGCACTTAACATTGAAAGAATGTGGGATAATTAAACTGGTTCTGGCTCTAATGCCCTGTACACACGGTCGGATTTTCCGACGGAAAATGTGTGATAGGACCTTGTTGTCGGAAATTCCGACCGTGTGTAGGCTCCATCACACATTTTCCATCGGATTTTCTGACACACAAAGTTTGAGAGCAGGTTATAAAATTTTCCGACAACAAAATCCGTTGTCGGAATTTCCGATCGTGTGTACACAAATCCGACGGACAAAGTGCCACGCATGCTCAGAATAAATAAAGAGATGAAAGCTATTGGCCACTGCCCCGTTTATAGTCCCGACGTACGTGTTTTACGTCACCGCGTTCAGAACGATAGGATTTTCCGACAACTTTGTGTGACCGTGTGTATGCAAGACAAGTTCGAGCCAACATCCATCGGAAAAAATCCTAGGATTTTGTTGTCGGAATGTCCGAACAAAGTCCGACCGTGTGTACGCCCTATAAGAGACAAAAATGATATGTACAAAATAATGATAAAATCCAGTGGTTTATTTACACATCATTTTTAACACAATATTTCATTAAAAACTGAGAATAGAAAAAGGGATGGTATCCCAAGTGAAATTAGAACATATAGATATGAAAGACATGTTTTATATGTTTTGCCCAATCATCTCAACACATATTGACACTCAATAACTCTAAAAATTACTTCAATAAATTTGTGTTACAAAGTATTTAGTTGCGTTATTATAGTGTGTTTTAACATATCTCAATACAGGCATACACCACTTTTAAGTACACAATGGGGTTTATTTACTAAAGCTGTAAAGTGCAAAATCAGGCTCACCTCAGCATAGAAACCAATGAGCTTTTAACCCCAGCTTGTTCAATTAAGCTTTTGTAATAAAACCTGGAAGCTCATTGGTTTCTATGCAGAAGTGAGCTGATTTAGCACTTTCTAGCTTTAGTAAATAAACCCCAATGTGTACTTAAAAGTGGGGTATGCCTGTATATAAAAACAGTGCGGTCCGAAGCTAACAAGAGAAGAGGAATGGACACTGAGCACGGGATCCTCACAAGGAAGGAGGAAAACACTGAAGGAGCCAGAGGTAACTGTTTACACAGGCTGATGATCTGCATTCACATGCAATCCCAAATTATGTTATTATATAGTATCTATTCAATATCTTTTCATCAGCAGAATCCCCAATGTGATGCTTACCAATTACCATTAACCACTAGAGAGATTTGTCTCTTCCAATGCTTGGAATTTGACTATGAATGCATATCATTAGCCTAATCTAAATCTAAACATTTACCTCTGGCTTCTTCAGTGTTTTCCTTCTTTTCTGTGGGAATAGTTATAAAGATAATTTATTGTGTTTTGTCAGTATGTGTTGAGATGACTGGGCAAGACATATAAAAGGTGTTCTAATTTCACTTGGAAAACCCTCCCTTGTTTTTTATTCATTATTTTAATGGTATATTGTGTTGAAAATATTATGTCAATAAACTATTGGTTTCTAAAACTATTTTGTACATATGCTTTTTATCTCTGAGAGTCAGCACCTGTTTAAAAGTCCCACATTCAAGTGCGCATGCGCAAAGTTCTGGGGATGGCTTCTTGAGCTCGCAGCTCCGACCCGCCCCAGCCTTCTGAGCCACACCGTAGCCATCAGGTCAAGAGATCCTGCTCTCCACTGCGCGCTGTATAAAGCTGGGCACCCAGGGACCACCACCATGGCAGCCAGTGGTGCGCGGAGGAACCTTACTCGCCAGAAGCCAATCCTCGAGCCCCAGGCATTTCCAAGATGGCACCCAGCACACAGCATGAGGAAGACACAGGACTAGAGGACACAGAAACAGGCATGGAGCATTCTCCTCACGAGGCCCCTCTGCCAGGCCTGAGTACCTACATGTCTACTGTCCTCTCCCCAGCCTCCACAGGATATTTATTAGAAAGAACTCTGGGTGAACTTCTGTTAACCACTATGGGGGTCATAGTGAGGAGCCCAATAACGCTGGGTATGCCTGCCCAGACCCCCCCAGGAGACCCCCTTGAACCTCTCTGCAATAATGGCCACTTTCGCTAAGAAGTTATCCTGGGGCCTGGCACAAACAGCCACACAAATCACATCATACAGGCTGATCTCCACAACCTGAATTCCAGAATAGAGGCCATAGAACAAAAGGTGGAGCATACAGTAGCCAGGGCTAATCAGAACACTGCTTGCATTGAGGATTTGCAAGATCAGCTTAAACTGCCCTTGCTAAGATTGATGATCTAGAATATAGATCTGGACACTACAACTTTAGAATTAGAGGACTCCCAGAATACAATAAAGATGTCCACGCAGCAACATGTTCCTTTATCAAAGAACTATTCCTGGACATTCCTGATCACCGTCTGGAATTGGACAAAGTTCATAGAGCACTGCAACCTCCTTGCTCTGATGGATTGCCCAGGGACATTGTGGTGAAGCCTCACTTTTATAGCGTAAAGAAAACATCATGGGAATTTCCTGAGACACGGATCAACTTTCAATACAGGGTCACCTGGTCCAAGTTTTCGCTGACCTATCCCCTCGCAAAGTCATATAACCCCGGCTTGGAAAAAGCAGCAATCTAGGAAGTCCAGAGACTCCCATCTTCCATGATTTTGAATGTCATGCTCAGGGCCTTAACATCTTTTGCTACCCACCTCAGTTTTCTGTGGACTGCCCCCTGGAATTTTTTCATCTCCCAGTTTTTCTAGGATTGATGGAAATCCCCATTGTCCCCTGTTCTTTCTACCAATTTTTGAACTAAACATAATTTTTATGCTGTTCTCTTCCTGTTAGTTGGATCATCTTGGATCGGAATGACCTTGGGAGGTTTCCTTTTTGCCTCCCAGGCTCTCTCTCGCCCTAGTTTTACCGTTATTTCCCTTGTTTGATCTAAGGTTCCTCCTTTTGGAGCTTCTTCATGCGATGTATATTTCTCCACTGCAAGTACAAGTTTTGTATTCATGTCTTGTATACATGTTATATATTCATGTTCTTGGCTCCCCTCACTTCGGAGATGTCACTCGGGTTGGGTCCTGCCTTGTTGCGTGGACTCAAGCCCTGATTGGCATCCCCAGGAGGGAAAGCCTTGTGGGTATGGGATCTAGGACCCCTAAGGGTGAGTTTTACCCTCAGGGAATTTTCAATGAAATAATTTTTATAAAATTTTCATTATACAACAAAACTTTTTTTTTCCATATTTGCGCTCATCAGTTTGGGCTACAATCTTTACTCAAAACCTTTCATCACATTATTACTCCTTAATGGGTTAAATATAATGACCCCCCTCCTATATCATTGTTGGTTTTCCTCAGTATCATTAGATTACTCAACTGAATATTCAAGCAAATCAAAAACCGCGCCTCTCTATGGGCATTGTTGCCATCATGGCGCCGGCCTCGCATCATCATGCGGCACATCTCACGTCATATTGACGTCTGCCGTTACATCCGGCGTGGCTTGCGCATGTGCACTGACTTATCACGGTGTCCGCACTTCCATTGGCACCATTGGACACCTTTGGAGGTGGAGGGGGTATATAAGCACCCCGCCAGAAGACAGCTGCCACAGTCCAGCATAGGAGAGGAACATTGGAGACCGTTCCTTTGGGAGGTAATGAATCATGTTTTACCAATGGTTACTTAGTCTAATTAGTGTCTTGGATGTTGGTAGCCTCTAATGTTTTTGTACTGTGGTATCTGCCTTAGATTTCCTACGGTAATTTCTGAGGAATTTGGAGCCCCATTGAGAACCTATATGGTCTCTCCACCCACTTGAGAAGGGAACTTTAATTTTGGATTCCTTGATGTCTATGGTGTCTACGATTTACTGCAAATGTGATTCTTTACAGGTAGGCAGGTCTTCGCCATCTATCATGGTTGGATTACTTTAGAATTTCCATATATTTCCCAGACTTTGATTACTTTTATCTACCTCATAGATGGACCATTAGGGGGCGATTACATACCCCTCTCTATAGTTTCACCGAATGATCCAATTGATACATCCCTATGACTTTGGAGCCTTTAGATTTTATAAATGTATACATTGATTGAACATACAGGTAAATATAGACTCTGGATTTGTTGCTCGATCTCTTTGCCTAATCCAGGCAAAGATTTAAAGGTGTATTTGTACATTAAGTATTTGATTGATGTATTATCTTTCTTTGTCTAAATCTTTTTATGCTTTAATCTATAGTGACCATATGTACAGTGCTTGATAACAAGTTCTCCTGAAGAAGCCATCGGTGTGGCAAAACATGTAGAGATTCAATCAGTTGCATCTGTCTATGTATTGTATGGTTATATTGAACATGATTATGTAAATTTTTTATGCTTTCTTAAATAAAATTTTGATATTTTTATAAATATTTTTGTTGTGTTTTCGCACCTTAAAAATCCCAATTCCTTGTTTTTTTTTTTTTTACTATGTATATACAAGGGATGTGGTGCAAATGACTCTCAGATTCCTAGCATAATTTTCTCTAATTGAATATTCAAGCAAGTTGTAAACTAGCCACCAATGCCAAATTTCTGCAATTTTTTTAGGGCTCCCCCTATGTTTATATATCAATTCCTCTTGTCTTAGATTAAGGTTAATCGCTGTAATCCATTGATCTATCGTTGGCGGATATTTTTATATCCATTTTTGTAATATATATACATAGCTCTCACCCACATCACACGCATTTCAACTGGGAGGGTGTCTTCCGGTATAATCCCTAACAATGCTATTTTTGGGTCAAAATGAACCTGTGTTGAACTGAAGGAATGTAAAGTCTTAAATATACACTTCCAGTAGCAATGCAGTTTGGGACATCGCCACAGCATATGTATAAGTGTACCTGTATCAGTAGTACACCTTGGATAATTTGGTGTAGCTGCTTTACCCCAAGAGTATAACTTTAAAGAAGTATAAAGGGCTCTGTGAATGATAAATAGCTGAGCATCCTGTGAGGAGGATAAGCATACCTCAAATAAATTCTTCAAAACTTGTTCCCACTCCTCATCACTAAGTGTCTCTAGATCTCGACACCACCGCCCAAAGCTACCCACTCGTGGATTATTTCTGGCTGTCATTTGTAAAGAAGAATATATACTCCCTATAAGTCCCTGTTTAGAGCATTTTGCAGTTACTGCTAAGGTTAAAATTGATGAAGGATTATATTTTAATAAGAGAGTCCTTGCTTGAATCTGCAAAGAATGCTATAGTTGTAAGTATTGAAAAAATAATTTATTAGGCAAGTGATATTTTTCTGCCAGTTTATCAAATGGTTGCAAAACCTAATTGTTAAAAAGCTTACAAATAAGCAGAATTCCAGCCTTCGTCCATAAATCTAAATTTTCAAGCGTCGCAACCTCAGGCAATTGAGGATTATTCCATATGGGCATGTATTGAGTATATCCCTCATATTGAGTATCTTGTTGAATGGTAGTCCAAATCTTATGTATTAAATTAAATGTAGGATAGCTACAGTATGTTTGCTATAAAAATGGTAAGCTACTATTGACTGCACCAGTGTCTCTTTAGGCAACTGATAAAAAATAATTTGCTGTATGGGATCCTCATAATCTGTAAGATTCCATCCATTTAATTGCGGAAGTTGGGATGCCAGATAATACAATCTGGCACTCGGAACAGACAAACCTCTTTTATCTTTGGGCAGCTGTACATTGCAAGAGGGTCTTGTAAGGTAAGATAATGACCCTTTGGTAAGTTTGTATAAGTTGTTTGTAACCAAATTAAGAATGGGTAATGGCGACAGTAAAGAATACTCCCCACCTAGTCCTGGAGAGAAGTAAAAAAAAAGACTATGTTGTCAGAGTATGCGAAACTGATTATTTTTTGATAAATCCTTTCATATACGATCTGGCTGGATAAACTGAAAGTATGTGCAATAGCTCACCCTTCCCGCGACAGACGCAAATGATCCAATTCCATATGGATATGGTCAGGGGACGGATAAGAAAGCTTTCCCATGGTACACAGGGGATCCTGAGTGGGATATAAAGTACATGAAGAAAACAGGGACCCCCCACCACTAAAATAGGTCAAGAGGAAGCTACCTCTTCAGCAGATACGATCCTTGATAGTGAGTGACTTTGTCACTGGAACTGTCCCCTTATATCATTCATTCAGGATAATACCTTCATGCCCGGTAAATCTTTTGGAAAGAGATTTAATAGGAGTCTTAGAAATTTACATTTTCTTGACTCAAAGAGGGGGAGTAGCCATAGAATTACCACTGTTCTTTCAAACTGAAGTCCCTCCCCCATTTCCACAGGACCACCCCCTCTGGGCTAAAGACAGTCTTGATGTAGGATACATTTCCTGTACCCCTTACAAAGCCAGACTAAAACAAGGAGTATCCCCTGTTTACCACAAGCAGTACCATCCTTCTAAAGAGAAGGAGGAAGGCATCAGACCCATAATTGAGCAATTCCTGAAACAAGGAATTTTAAGACGCATCATATCGCATTATAACACTCCCATAAACCCAGTCAAAGAGTGATGGATCACATAGGTTTGTGCAGGATCTCTGAGCCATAAATAACCTTGTGATTCCAATTGCCCCTATTGTACCTGATGTGCCATCTCTCATTACCTCCATACCTGCCTTGGCAGTGTGTTTTTCAGTTGTTGATTTAAGTCATGTTTTTTTCTCTGTCCCTGTTGATGAAGAGACACAACTACTACTAGTTTTATTCCTATAGAGGGCGCCAGATAACCTGGAATCGCTTGCCATGGCTATATAAACTCAATGGCAGTCTACTCAAATAGCTCTCCAGGCCACCTTACAGTCTTAGGCACCTAGCCATGGTTCCGTCCCTCTTCAATGACCTACTGTTGTGTAGTCCTTCCCAGGATGCCTGTCAGAAAGACTCTGTTTTACTGTTAGAACATTTAGCATAGACAGGCCACAAAGTGTCTAATGCAATGGTGTCAGGAAACTGTTGAGTGTCTTGATTTTACTCTGTACTATGGTGAAAGGAGAATCAGTCACAAGTGAGCTGCGGCTCCATGGGTCTGCCCCGCCCACATACCAAGAAGGAAGTGTAATGTCTTCTATGTCATGTGATGAACTCTGTCCTCCCACTCTCCCTCCTTTTCTTTAAGTTGTGCAATATTCTTTGTTCATAATTTGTATAAAGATGCAAGTCTTACCATTAAAGCCAAGCATTCATTCAATGACTATCTTGTCTTGTGCACTGAATGCTTCCGGAGCTCCAAAAGAATTCTACTGACTGTCCAGGTCTAAGCAGAATTAACCCTTACAATTATCGTTAAAAGGAATTTACTCCAAATTTTCCCCACTTGCTTAAATAGTGGGGCTAAATTCCTCCCCACATATGTATTTACTTGTGATGTAACTTGTACCCCTAGATATATAACCACTTAAGGACTGAGCCTCTCTCTGAGATTTGTTGTTTACAAGTTAAAAACAGTTTTTTTTTGCTAGAAAATAACTTAGAACCCCCAAACATTATACATTTTTTTTATAACACCCTAGAGAATAAAATGGCGTTGTTGCAATACTTTCTGTCACACTGTATTTGCGCAGCAGTCTTACAAGTGCACTTTTTTTGGAAAAAATACACTTTTTTGAATTAAAAAATAAGACAATAGTAAAGTTAGCCCAATAGTTTTTTTTATATTGTGAAAGATAATGTTACCTCGAGTAAATTGATACCCAACATGTCATGCTTCAAAATTGCTCCCGCTCGTGGAATGGCAACAAAATTTTACCCTTACAAATCTCCATAGGCGACGTTTAAAAAATTCTACAGGTTGCATGTTTTAAGTTACAGAGGAGGTCTAGGACTAGAATTATTGTCTACCGATCGCGGCAATACCTCACATGTGTGGTCTGAACACCGCTTTCATATGCGGGCACTACTCACGTATGAGTTTGCTTCTGCACATGAGCTCGTCGGGAGGGGCACGTTTAAATTTTTTTTTATTCTTATTTATTTTACCTTTTATTTTTTTATTTTTACACTGTTTTTTAAAAGAAAAAAATGTGTCACTTTCATTCCTATTACAAGGAATGTAAACATCCCTTGTAATAGCAAAAAAGCATGACAGGACCTCTCAAATATGAGATCTGGGGTCAAAAAGACCTCAGATCTCATATTTACACTAAAATGCAATAAAAAAAAAAAACTGTCATTTAAAAAAATGGAAAAAAAATGGCCCTTTAAGAGCTATGAGCGGAAGTGCCCTGCAATAATATGGAGAATGGTGGAGGCCATCTCCCCTCACTCGTCTCCATGCCAGGCCACAGGAAGGATCCGATCGCCTCCACTGCTGCCGACAGCTCTGGTAAGCGGCAGAGGGCACCGGATCGCGGCGAGAGGGGGTCCCCTCTCCCGCCACCAATAAAAGTGATCTTGCGGCGAATCTGCCGCAGAGACCACTTTCATCTTAAAACGGACCGCTCACTGAAGAAGAGGATACCGGGGTTATGGCAGCTAGCTGCTGCCATAACAACGATATCCTCCTACATTTAACCACTTCCGGAGGTTCGGAAGTGGTTAAATGTAGAAACTACAACTATTTGAGAAGCAGAGTTTGGCAGATTGGTCACCAGGGGGTCCACAGGTAGAAGAACTGATTTATCCCAATTAATTGTAAAACCTGAGAAAGAGCCATATATATTAATTAATAACATCACTGCCTTTAGAGAAGATGTTGTATCCCCAAAAATAAAAGTTTATCATCTGCATATAAGGCAATCTTATCCTCACCTAAGGGTCTATGAAACCCAATAATATTCGATGATTGACGGATAGAAGCAGCCAATGATTCCAGGGCCAAAGCAAAGGTGATAATGGACATCCTTGTCTTGTTCCTCGTTGCAGTGAAAAAGGCGCCAATAAATGTCCATGTAGCTGCACCCATGCCACCAGTGCAGCGTAAAGTTGTATCCAGCTTATAAACTGGGATCCAAAATCAAATTTTTCTAAGCAATGCCATAAATAATACCATTCTATACTATCAAAGGCTTTTTGGAATTATTTACAGGGCGTCAGCTTCGGCTGGAGTGGTTTACATGCTTCTCCATCTGTCTCGGTGTTGGGGATGTATCTCAAGAATGAGACAGATTCCTGTCTGCAGTTCCAGCGGATACTTTTTTGGTTTGTAGATATAGTGGGATGGGACTGGTTCTCTCCTACCCCTCTGGGTTCAGGGAGGGACACGCAGGGGTTACCCCTATGCCTCCTCGCCTTCCTCTTTCTTTTGTGTTTACTTTCTTTTTTTCATTTTTTTCTCTCCTGCAGACAAGGTCCCGTTCTTAGTCCTCATGGACTACACCTGCACCTGCCTCATGGAAACATTTACTGTATGCTGGGAAGGGAAAGTTTCAGAATTGTAGAGTGCTTGACTTCCTCTCAGCTTCATAATGCCGACAGACACTACCTAATTTCCTTTGTGCATTGCCTCATATAATGTTCAGGGATTTAACTCCCGGATAATACACAGAAAATTCTTTCAGCACTATCACTCTCAGAATTTAGACATTTAGACAAACAGGAGACTCACTTCCCTAAACAATTCAACCCTTCCTTTATCCACCACAAATACCCCCAGTTCTACTTGGCTAACGCAGAAGATAAAACTAGAGGGGTTGGGATATTCTTTTCCAAACACACTACTTTCTCCCTAATAACCCACACCCATTCCAGGATAGATCACATCTTTACGACTTCACCAACCATCCCCTTTGTCTCGAAGTCAGATATTAGGGACTCCCCCCTCTCTGACCATGCAATGGCCCTGATGCTTCTTTCGATGCCTCTTGGCCTGAGTGGCCCTTGCCATTGGCACATCAATGAATCACTGTTGAGTGACCCCGTACAACGTATATTGTTAAAAAGGAAACTCGGGGAATATTTCAAGGTCAATGGCACGGGGGGAAATCTTACCTGAAACGCTTTTGGCAGCGCATAAAGCAGTCATTAGAGGAAAACTTATTCAGTTTGCTTCTCAGAGCAAACATGAAATAAGGGTCGAGATCGCTCGTCTCCAACACAAATTTCACATTCTGTCCAAAAACCACAAATGTAATCCCACAATAGTGTCGCGATCCCTTTTGGACTCAGCTCGATTTGCACTGAACTTTGACTACCGAAGCTGAAAAGAGTCTCCGCTGGACTAATGCCCGGTTCTATGCATTTATGGACAAAATTGGCTCCAGGCTGGCAGCTGATGTGATTACGCTTCTGTGGTCGAGATGGGATGGAGACCCCCCAGGAGGGCTTCCTTTTATCCATCAACTTAGAAAAGGCTTTTGAAACAGTGGAGTGGCCTTAGCTATTCAAGGTTTTGGCTAGTTGGGGATTTGGCCCTCATTTTCTTCAGATCCTTCATGCTTCATACTCCAATCTGAGTGCCCGAGTGAGATTGTAAGGCCACTATTCTAAACCGTTCCATATTTCCAAAGACGCAAGACAGGGATGTCCCCTTTCTCCCCTGATCTGAGCAATCGCAAATCGAGACTCTAGCCATAGCAATCAGAAACCACCCTAATATTCATGGAGTGCAATGTGGACCTTAGACCCACACGTGTGCTCTTTTCGCAGATGATCTGCTTCTTTTTGTTACCTCCCCCTAATCTCTATCCCGAATATTTTAAAGCTTTTACATGATTTTGGGATGGTTTCAGGCTTACAAGTAAATATGTTAAAATCCTCGGCACTAAATGTCACCATTCCCGCCTTCCCCTTAGTGGAAAGGCTCAAGAATAATTCCCCCTTCTCTTGGAACTCTCTCTCTATCCCTTATTTGGGTGCAAATTTGGCAGCTAATATAGACCAACTTTACACAGTTAACTATCCATCAATTTACAAGAAATTAAGTGAAGATTTAACTCATTGGGCCCGTAGTTATCTATCCTGGCTGGGCAGAGTGATTCTGTGCAAATGATGTTATTGCCACAGCTGTTTTATCTTTTCCGTTCTCTCCTTATACCAATTCGAAAATCCCATCTGCAAAAGTTTTATTCAAAAATTATTCAGTTAGTTTGGATAAAACAAAGGTCATCAATGTTCCAAAAGCGTATTATTTAGATTCAGAACTCAAGAGGGTCTGGGCCTGCCTAATCTATGGAAGTACTATCAGGCGGCTCAACTAGCCCAGATCTCCATTGTTTAAGCACGGGGTAATAGACCGGATTGGGTCGGCATGGAATGACAGGCTGTCCCCAGGAATACTATAGATTTCCTTCTATGGTGCCTTGCCAAGAGTAGACCCCCAATCCTAGCACCTACTATTTCTCACTCCTTGGCCTTATGCGATTCTCTATATCCTCTCCCCTCGCTCACTTTGGAGGTCCGCCCCTTAACCCACCTATTTCATAATCTAGGTTTCCCCCAGGCCTTGACATTAGGGTCTTCCAGTGGTGGCTAAATAAAGGGTTGTTTGGAATAGGACATTTCATATCCCCTATGGGTCCTTTCTCGGTTAGCCATTGTATCAATGAACTGGATATGCCCCATTCAGAAAGATTTAGATTGACCCAAATTTGTCACTTCCTGTTTTCTCTTTGGAAGTCTAAACCTGACCCTCTAAGGATTACTTAATATGAACAGTGGTGCTCTCACATTATGGACCAGAGAGGGGGTATCTCAATAATTTATGCTTCATTGGCGGAATCTGAGAAACCCTTATATGCTTGGGGCTGGGAACAGGACCTTGAGATGTGTTGGGATCTGGACACCTGGCACCAGTGTTTTCAATGCTCCTTTAAGGAAACAGTGAATATTTCCTTAATGGAGGCCAGTGTCAAACACCTCACTCACTGGTATCAGGTCCCTGTACATCTAGCCAAGATATACCCGGGAACCTCCCCCCTTTGCTTTCGAGGTTGTGGCCATGTAGGCTCCCTTCTTCACACATGGTGGCTCTGCCCTCGAATATGGACTCTTTGAAATAAAGTCTTTCAATTGCTGTGCAGGGTTACAGGGTCTGCAATTCCCAAGACACCCCAAATTGTTCTGCTAAATGAAAGCATAGCCAAAACCTCTAAAAGCTCCTGGAAACTCATGCACTTTATACTATTAGGGGCTAAGATTGTAATCACCAAAGTGTGGAAGAAGCCATCAGTCTCCTTTTGAACAGCGAAGAGAAAGACAGGGAGCAGTAGATCTCTGTCATGTTGCTAGGCAGAACAGGGAAATGCCTTGTTTACATAGGCATCTCCCCGTTCTGCCACTCTGTGACACGATCGCGGGACACCGGCGGACATAGAGTCCACGGGACGCACGGGTATGCAGTACCCACTAGCCCGCAAATTAAAGGGGACGTGCAGGTACACCCATTTGCCCACCGCTGCCATTGTGCCGACGTATATCGCAGTACGGTGGTCGGCATGTGGTTAAACATAGCATCATTATTTGTAGCCTAGCTGAAACAAATGCAAGATATTTAATTATTCCCAAGGGCTTGTGATCTGATTCTACAGTTACTTGCTGCCGATGTATTTACTGATGGAAATCACATCAAAACACATGACACATGGCATACATCTCCTTTAAATGTTTTGGGCATAAGTAATCTTTAGCCCTCTGAGTGACAATCAGAAGCATAACTAACTTTTTGCAGCAATACAGAATCTATACTGGGAAGGATTTGGGGAAAGAGCTCTGTAGTGGTGGAAGGGATTTAGGGCAAGGTAATTTTTGGTTGTATCCTGGCCTCTTACCCACTCCTGAGCCCCGAACCCTGTGCATGATGCATTACTGAGCCCTGCACTCTGTGTGTAATGCACTTCCAAACCCTATGCAAAAAGCATCCTGGGCAATCCTGAGTCATAAACTCTGCATAATACACACTGAGCCCTGTGTGTTACGCATACCTAAAACCTGCACTCTTGGCATTATGCACTTCTGAGCCCTGCACTATATGTGCTTTGTTGTACATTTCATACTCCTGACCACTGCAATCTGTGTATGGAATAAGGCAAACAAAGTGTTTGTACTTATTCCTTTCCATTTATTATGCATCAAAATATTCAATGGGTAAAAGGGGGGGGGGGGGGGGTAATTCTTGAGCACCTCTTAAGAAATATTGCTTCCTGCTTTACCGTTCCTTAAATTCAATGTTGATAGGAACATATTCTAAAGAAAAACCTTCACATATCTTACCTTTTAGGTTGCCTAAAGCTGCCTTTATCACCTACAGCAGCCCCTTAAAATACCAAATACCAATTCAAAGCATCTTTTGGTAAATGCAAAGAAAGCAGGCACATGGGGTGATCTGAAGGGTACTACATATGCAGCTGTGACCCTGTAACATGTTGGGTTTAACAAAAACCAATAGACATTGGATGATTATTTCGAGCTGTATCAGGTAACAACCTTGTGTATGTAGGTGCCACCAGATAACTCTGGCCGACTGATCTTGAATGGCTGAGTTTGAAGGATTTGTCCAATTGCTATTCCTTGCCAACAGATAAGCTAACACATAGAAAGCTTGGCCCATTTTACCGCCTGTCCAATATACAGGCATACAAATGTATACTCACGTGAGTTAAATGCACATGTTTATGAGACAGCTGATCGAGAGACAAAATATGAGTAAAACAAGTGTTTAATCAATGGTCTTTAAAAAAATTTCAATGCTTGCAAAATTGACTTCCTATTTATTTAAATATATTTAAATCTCACCAGACTATATGACTCCTGGTTGTGGGGGTCAAAGAAAAGTTTGAAATCCAAAATGGCTATAGTGTCTTCTTTTTATTTGGTGCCTTTCATCTCCTCTTCAGAAAGTTGCACCCAAAAAACAAAAGAAAGCCATATGGTGTAGTATGCCCAAATATATACTATTTTTTAATAAGTAAATTATTGTGCCCACATATATAAATAGATGCATGCCATGCAACACTCATTGATGTTTGTTCTTTTTACTCCCTCGCATTTATTTACTCTTCCCAGTTGCACTATGCTCCAGATACAATAAAATTTCCTTCTTCCTCCACTGATAAAAACCTTCCAACAACCAGGTCCTTGCAGTATTTGCAATGTGAAAATAAACCAAAACATTTTTTGATAGAGTAATGAAGTATCAAAAATGAAATAAAAAAATCATACAAATGTGCTCACATTTATCCGTGACTAAAACTGCAAGCCAATAGAACCCCACGCATCAAATCCCACATGCCAATGTACCTTACCAAAGCAACTACCCGCGAATCACAGAGACAGAAATCACACATTAACCACTTCATATGACATCCTGAACTTGAAGTGGAGATATCTGGATCATTTCTGCAGCTACACGCATCATCCAGATATCTTTGTTTTCAGTCGGTGATTCCCTCTCTTGTAAAAGCTAACCTAGTGTCTCTGCCCACCCAACAGCTCCTCTCCAGGCTCTCCCATGCGATCAGGGAGCAGGAGATCTGATCCAACGACAGCAGCATGTTATCATAAAGCTGGTCGTGGACCGGATGGTTCCCAGCGAGCTCTATGATCTTGGGAGGCTGGAAGCGACACCATGACGTCACTTCCAGCTCCGGGAGATGTAAACACTGCCATTTTTTCCCCTGGAAAGCAGAGATCGATTTTTTTAAATTGTTTTTGATCTCATGCTTTTCAGGGTAGAGGAGATATCTTGGGTCTTATTCGGGTCTGATTGCAATTTTAAAGTGTGGTATTTTAGGTATTTACTTGGCATACGATCATCTTTTATATTTTACCAAAACAATTGGTTTATATATTGTGTTTTTTGCATTAAAATTCATTAAAGTGTATTTTTTTTTAATGCATTTGAAAAAATTTTGCACAAATACCATGACATAAAAAATTGCAATGGCCGGCATATATCTATCTATATATCAATCTATATATATATATATATATATATATAGATCTCTATCTATCTAATATATATATATATATATATATATATATATATATACACACACACACACACACATATATATATATTGGGGTTCTGAGCAATTTTCTAGCAAAAAAAGAAATAATGATTTTTACATGTAGGGGAGAAATGCAAAAATTGGCCCGGTAGGGAAGTGGCTAAACATTCTCCTCCAAAGCTCCCTCCAGATTAAGCATTTCCACCATTAAATACCAAACACATCACATGAAAAGATACAAAAATTGACAACAGTGCAGTAAATTCCCCCAACGAGACATTTATTCTACAACCAAATGCTCACATATACATAGATATGCAGGGAGACCAGACTCCACTATGGCGTAATGGGTAATTCTGGCCCCAGCATGCATCTGATGTCACTGACGCATTTTGTCAGACTTCTTCAAAGGGTACATTTCTGCATCATATGCAGAAATGTATCCTTTGTATTCTGCATTTATGATTAAGTGCTGTGACAGCATGAAACGTGTCAACTTTTCCAGTCCCACAGTGTCTGTGTAGCTGTAAGTAGCAGCTTTTATATTACATTAAATGAAGATGAAGATTCTTGGAGTGCAGCTCTCCGGATTGTTTACATGCACATGCACCTGGAGGAGTGTACTGGCAGGCTAACCTGGAGCAGCGTTACACTGATAAATTACCCAGTTGACTGAGAGGAACCCAAGAGTCTGTGTTGACAGGTGTGCATTCGACCTGCAATTGATTGCCTTATGACTTGCATTTGATTTTCAAATGGGAATGTGAAACTGCTTGATGCAAGCAAAAGCCTCACACAGTCTTATAGGTGGTCAGATCATGTCTGCACTTCTAGCCTCCATCAATTCTCTAGCAATGCACAAACTGTTGGTGCTATATAAATCCTGAATAATAATACTGTCCAGTTTAATCTATTGTACATTTTGCAAACTTAATCAAATGCCAACAAATATTCAGATGTCAGTAATATTTCTTCAGATTATTCCCTTAGATTTCTTTTATTTATCCCAATAAATGGCTTCCACAACCTATTCAATTGTATTTAAAGACTGGCCACAAATTCACATCTCTCCAAATTTTAAGAACGGTTCCACCAGGCGTTTCATTTCTCTGAAAAGAAAAAGGAATAGGTATGGTTTGGATTAATATAGTATATCATATATCTAGTATGCATGCCTGAAAACAATAGGTGGATGGTCACACATAAAACGTCATAAAATGTCTTGGTAATAGATAACTTATTGTAAACATAAGGGATTTTTTTAAGGAACATTTTTAGCTGATATATAATGCAGGTACCTCCCAGTGACTGCACATGTCCTCATTTGTTTGAAGAAACCCAGTATGCCAAAAGGCCATGACCCTCTGTTTGGGAAACATCAACCACAGATGTCATGACTAAGCCAACACCTACCCTCTCCCCACATCTCTTGCTACACATAAAGATTAGACTACAGAAAAACTAAATAAAAAAATCTTAACAAGATACCTATTAATAGCAGCTAAAGTCCTAATACCAAGATATTAGAAATCTACCTGCATTAAAGAATGGATTAAGGCCCCATTCACACTAGCGCGTTTTTTGATGCATTTTGCATTTTGCAGAAATGCATGGAAATTTTTTAACATGGGTTCCTATGGAACATGTTCACATCAATGCTTTTTTGTATCTCTGCGTTTTTGGAAAGGGTCAGGGACTTTTTTAAACGCAAAATGCAGCGTTTTGCATGTAATAGAATTCAATGGGCATGCAAGAAAAACGCAAGTCCATAATTTGAGATGCGTTTTTGATGCGTTTTTGATGCGTTTTGCATTTTGCTTTTTTGGAATCACCATGTGATCAAACACCTGCCCTTTAAAAATAAACTACCCAGGATGCCTTGAGAACCAGCAAATCCCAGTTTGGACTCTAGCAAAAATGGTGAGAACTGAACATCTTATCAGCTTGGTGAGGCCAAGAACATATCTTTATACTCCTTCTGATCCCCAACACAAGGATCGTAGAAAACGGGACCAGGGGTGGCTTAAAATTGCCAAGGAGCTGTATCCACAATGGGATATTTTCTCCAAGAAACAAGCAGACCTCAAATGTAAGTAATAGATAAAAAGTTTACACACACTTGTTAAACTTTGAGTTTTCAGTGATGTTGAAAAATTTGACAAAGAGAAATCATTGCTAGAAATGTTTAAACCTTAATGTGACCTATAAACTGTACAAACTCAACAGAAAACTTACTAAAATCTTTTATTGGGTAGTCAATATAAGAAACTCAAATAATGTTGTTTTATAAGTGTGCACATCCTCTTCTAACTGGGGATGCAGCTGTGTTCAGAATTAAGCTATCACATTCCAAAACATGGTAAGGAGTCAGTCCACACCTGCCATCATGTGCCTCTGACTAACCCCAAACAAACTTCTGAATTAATTAAAGATGGAACAAGTTCATCAATTATATATGTTTGTTTCATTTTTAAACATCACATAAACCTGACATTTTACCAGGGGTCTGTAGATTATTAGATCCACTGTAATTATGTATGTGTTCATGTGCATGATCCAAACATTTTTGACAGTTTATGTTTTTTAAATTATTTACTGACCTAAATACATGTATTTAAATTAGCTATTTTTTTGAGGATCGAGTTAGTGGAGTTCTGCTTTAGATTTTGGCCAATATCCCTTAAATTGCGCGAATTTCCCTCAAATTGGGTTAAATTTCCCTCAAATTGGGTCAAATTTCCCTCAAATTGGGTCAAATTTCCCTAAAATTGGTCAAATTTCCATAAAATTGGGTCAATTTTCCCTCAAATTGGTCAAATTTCCCTAAAATTGGGTCAATTTTCCATAAAATTGGTCAAATTTCCATAAAATTGGGTCAAATTTCCCGCAAATTGGGTTAAATTTCCATAAAATTGTGTAAAATTTCCCTCAAATTGGTCAAATTTCCATAAAATTGGGTTACATTTCCATAAAATTGGTCAAATTTCCATAAAATTGGGTCAAATTTCCCGCAAATTGGGTTAAATTTCCATAAAATTGTGTAAAATTTCCCTCAAATTGGTCAAATTTCCATAAAATTGGGTCAAATTTCCCGCAAATTGGGTTAAATTTCCATAAAATTGTGTAAAATTTCCCTCAAATTGGTCAAATTTCCATAAAATTGGGTTACATTTCCCTCAAATTGGTCAAATTTCCATAAAATTGGGTCAAATTTCCCGCAAATTGGGTTAAATTTCCATAAAATTGTGTAAAATTTCCCTCAAATTGGTCAAATTTCCATAAAATTGGGTTACATTTCCCTCAAATTGGTCAAATTTCCATAAAATTGGGTCAAATTTCCCGCAAATTGGGTTAAATTTCCATAAAATTGTGTAAAATTTCCCTCAAATTGGTCAAATTTCCATAAAATTGGGTTACATTTCCCTCAAATTGGTCAAATTTCCATAAAATTGGGTCAAATTTCCCGCAAATTGGGTCAAATTTCCCGCAAATTGGGTTAAATTTCCATAAAATTGTGTAAAATTTCCCTCAAATTGGTCAAATTTCCATAAAATTGGGTTACATTTCCCTCAAATTGGTCAAATTTCCATAAAATTGGGTCAAATTTCCCGCAAATTGGGTTAAATTTCCATAAAATTGTGTAAAATTTCCCTCAAATTGGTCAAATTTCCATAAAATTGGGTTACATTTCCCTCAAATTGGTCAAATTTCCATAAAATTGGGTCAAATTTCCCGCAAATTGGGTTAAATTTCCATAAAATTGTGTAAAATTTCCCTCAAATTGGTCAAATTTCCATAAAATTGGGTTACATTTCCATAAAATTGGTCAAATTTCCATAAAATTGGGTCAAATTTCCCGCAAATTGGGTTAAATTTCCATAAAATTGTGTAAAATTTCCCTCAAATTGGTCAAATTTCCATAAAATTGGGTTACATTTCCATAAAATTGGTCAAATTTCCATAAAATTGGGTCAAATTTTGAGCGTTTTGAGCGTTTGAAACGTTTTGCGCGTTTGGGGGCGTTTTGAGCGTTTTGAGCGTTCGAAACGTTTTGCGCGTTTGTGAGCATTTTGGGGACGTTTTGAGCGTTTTGAGCGTTTGAAACGTTTTGCGCGTTTGAGGGCGTTTTGAGCGTTTTGAGCGTTTGTGGGCATTTGGAGCGTTTGAAACGTTTTGCGCGTTTGGGAGCGTTTTGGGGCGTTTTGAGCGTTTGGAGCGTTTTAAGCGTTTGGACCGTTTAGGATCGTTTGTGAGCGTTTGGAGCGTTTGGTGAACGTTTGGAGCGTTTCAGCCGTTTTTGTATGTAAAAACGCCTATGCCATTTGCATCTCAAAAATGCCTAGGTGGGCATAAAGCCATAGACTAACATAGACAGGCGTTTCAAAGCTGGCCAAAAGGCAAGAAAAAAATTGTGTACATGGACACATAGGATAACAGTGAATTAGTTCAGGTGCAGTTGGAAAAACTGTCCAACTGCCTCTGAATGCACGTTTAACAGCGCCTCATGGGCATGAGGCCTAATGTTCATTGAATAAAATTATTACACCAAAAAATGGACAAATTAGGATATTTGTTTTTAATAGTATCTTAATGTCAGATACACATTTTTCAATGCATAAAAAAAGTACAGCATACGTTGCAAAATTTGACAAACATAAGCTTCAAAAAAACACACATTTACAATGTTTAGAAGATCTGTTACATTGGGTCTATCTAGGCTATTGCATCTAGCTGCCATGGCAGCTGACCTTCTGGAGACATGAAATATGAACATAAAGTTTCACGTAAAGCAGCACCACTCCTGCTGCCCCGAGTGGATGTCATTTCAGCTCTTGTCATGGCCTGATTGGCAAGGGTGTCCTCAAATTGGAAACCGTCATGCTCTCTAATAAAATTATGGAGAGCACAAATAGCTTTCACTGCCTGTATAGCGTGTTGCATCTTTAGATATATTGGTGTGTGCAACAAACGCCATTTGTTGGCCAGTATGCCAAAAGCACATTCAACAACTCTCCTGGCCCGAGTGAGTCTGTAATTGAACACTCTTTTTTCTTGGCTCAAAGAGTGGCTTGAATAGGGTCTGAGAAGGTGTTCCCCTAGCGCAAAAGCTTCATCAGCCACAAACACATACGGCATTGCAGGCCCAATCGTTCCAGGGAGTGGTGTATTGGCTGGTAGTGCCAGCCTATTTTCTTGCAGAAGATGCCCTAAGGTTGAGTGGGTAAATATACTAGAGTCTGAGCTTCTGCCATAGGACCCTATATCAACATATATAAAACGGTAATTGGCATCTGCCATTGCAAAAAGCACAAAAGAAAAATATTTTTTATAGTTATAAAAGCTGCTGCCACTGCCTACTGGCTTCTGGATGCGTATATGTTTTCCGTCAATAGCACCCACGCAATTTGGAAAATTGCACTGCTGCCAGAAGATATCTGCTATCTTTGCCCATTCATCAGTTGTAGGTTTCGGGAAGACAACCTCTTTAAGAACGTCCCAAATGATGGAACACGTGTCCCGGATTAGGTAGCTAGCAGTTGATTTCCCAATCAAGAACTGATAATGTAAACTAGAAATGGAGTGTCCAGTTGCCAGGTATCTGAAATTAAAACAAAAATATTTTTTCATTGTTTTGCAGTAAAAGCTTTGCAAACCAGATGGCGGAGCGCAAAGGATAGTTTTAATAGTCATTTGAAAAAGGAAAAGAGTATGAGAAGTGGTTCAGGTGCAATGTCTTTCAAACCATACTCCTATGCGAAAGACCTTGAGTTTTTGAGACCTATTCTGGAGATGCGAAGGTAATTATTTTAAAAAGGATATTATGATTCTGTGTTTCTGTGCAATTATTACCCACACACCCTAAAAAAAATGGTCTGTTTTGTTGTGATTTGCAGCACAGACACCTGCTGGGAGGATGAACCTGCAGAAGAAGAATCATCAGTGCAAACACAGGAGCCTACAAACCCACAATCTCCAAATCAGGAAATTGCAGAGATACCTGGAGAAGAGGAACAGGAGGAGGGGGCTGCTGCACCATTGCGCACTACTAAAAGGGGGGGTGCCACCAAACGGCAAATTCAGAAAGAGTCTGATAAAATGTACAGTTTATTAAAAGATCTGTCAGATCGTTTCACAGGGCAATTGACACTCTCACAACAATTTGCCAATACCCTGGTGCCCTATTTTGATCAGGTGCCCGATGCTATGAAAATGGATATGCAAATTTCTGTCATGCAGACCATAAAATCATATATCCCCAGTCCCCAAAATATTTATCACACAGACAGAAGTCTTCCAATGCAACCAACACAGACAACCAATTATGCTTCTTGGCAAAATCCCCCTTTATCTTACCAGATGCCTAGGCACCAAACTTACAGAGCTGAAAATCCTTACGAATCTAGACAAACACTTCGACGGCTTGACCACCACCAACCTCCTCTACCTCCACCATCTGCACTTGGGCCACCAGGATCAGGTTTTGGAGCACCAGATGTGGGCAATAGGGGTCCACCTTACCATTTCCAAAATGTCCCAAGTGTTGCTCAGGAGCAGCAGTATGTAGAAAGTGCTCCTTGTTTGTCATCCCAGCAACCTGAATCATGCCAAGACCCATTTAATTATCATACTTTATAATTTAAAATGCTAGTTATGTTTTTGTTATATTTGTAAAAAACATATGGTGGAAACCTAACTGAACTCATTTGTCTATTGAAATTGCGATGAGCCTAATACTTCGTTACTTATTTTGTTATCGGAACATTGTTATTTTGAAAGAATGAAGCAATTCTACACATTATATGTTTGTGTTCAAAATTACAATTAAAATCATATTTAAATTATTTTGTGGAAATATAAACTTTGTGTGCCTGTTCATTTGATTAACACTTTGTGTGTTAAAGTCTAAAAGCAAAAAGTTTACATTTACCTTAATGTAATTATTAGCCTTTCAACTGGTGGAATACAATCCCTGAAAGATGTGTTCTGACGTTGCAGCTTGCTGCTGAGTAAACCAAGCAAAACATCAAAACTGTGTGGGCAAAAAAGGACATTGAGAAAACCACAAGCACAATGTCACCTAGACAAGCACCTACATTGAGCCTATTTAGTCATTCGATTTCACTTTAAAAATTTGTTTAGGGGTTAAGACTAACCCTAACCCTACTTTAAATCCTAACCCTAACCCGACTTTAAATCCTAACCCTAACCCGACTTTAAATTCTAACCCTACTTTAAATCCTAACCCTAACCCGACTTTAAATTCTAACCCTAACCCGACTTTAAATCCTAACCCTAACCCGACTTTAAATCCTAACCCTAACCCGACTTTAAATCCTAACCCTAACCCTACTTTAAATCCTAACCCTAACCCTACTTTAAATCCTAACCCTAACCCGACTTTAAATCCTAACCCTAACCCGACTTTAAATTCTAACCCTACTTTAAATCCTAACCCTAACCCGACTTTAAATTCTAACCCTAACCCTACTTTAAATCCTAACCCTAACCCTACTTTAAATTCTAACCCTACTTTAAATCCTAACCCTAACCCTACTTTAAATCCTAACCCTAACCCGACTTTAAATCCTAACCCTAACCCTACTTTAAATCCTAACCCTAACCCTACTTTAAATCCTAACCCTAACCCGACTTTAAATCCTAACCCTAACCCGACTTTAAATTCTAACCCTACTTTAAATCCTAACCCTAACCCGACTTTAAATCCTAACCCTAACCCGACTTTAAATCCTAACCCTAACCCGACTTTAAATTCTAACCCTACTTTAAATCCTAACCCTAACCCGACTTTAAATCCTAACCCTAACCCTACTTTAAATCCTAACCCTAACCCTACTTTAAATCCTAACCCTAACCCGACTTTAAATCCTAACCCTAACCCGACTTTAAATCCTAACCCTAACCCGACTTTAAATTCTAACCCTACTTTAAATCCTAACCCTAACCCGACTTTAAATCCTAACCCTAACCCGACTTTAAATCCTAACCCTAACCCGACTTTAAATCCTAACCCTAACCCTACTTTAAATCCTAACCCTAACCCGACTTTAAATCCTAACCCTAACCCGACTTTAAATCCTAACCCTAACCCGACTTTAAATTCTAACCCTACTTTAAATCCTAACCCTAACCCGACTTTAAATCCTAACCCTAACCCGACTTTAAATTCTAACCCTACTTTAAATCCTAACCCTAACCCGACTTTAAATCCTAACCCTAACCCGACTTTAAATTCTAACCCTACTTTAAATCCTAACCCTAACCCGACTTTAAATCCTAACCCTAACCCGACTTTAAATCCTAACCCTAACCCGACTTTAAATTCTAACCCTACTTTAAATCCTAACCCTAACCCGACTTTAAATCCTAACCCTAACCCTACTTTAAATCCTAACCCTAACCCTACTTTAAATCCTAACCCTAACCCGACTTTAAATCCTAACCCTAACCCGACTTTAAATCCTAACCCTAACCCGACTTTAAATTCTAACCCTACTTTAAATCCTAACCCTAACCCGACTTTAAATCCTAACCCTAACCCGACTTTAAATTCTAACCCTACTTTAAATCCTAACCCTAACCCGACTTTAAATCCTAACCCTAACCCGACTTTAAATCCTAACCCTAACCCGACTTTAAATTCTAACCCTACTTTAAATCCTAACCCTAACCCGACTTTAAATCCTAACCCTAACCCGACTTTAAATTCTAACCCTACTTTAAATCCTAACCCTAACCCGACTTTAAATTCTAACCCTAACCCTACTTTAAATCCTAACCCTAACCCTACTTTAAATTCTAACCCTACTTTAAATCCTAACCCGACTTTAAATCCTAACCCTAACCCGACTTTAAATCCTAACCCTAACCCTACTTTAAATCCTAACCCTAACCCTACTTTAAATCCTAACCCTAACCCGACTTTAAATCCTAACCCTAACCCGACTTTAAATCCTAACCCTAACCCTACTTTAAATCCTAACCCTAACCCTACTTTAAATCCTAACCCTAACCCGACTTTAAATCCTAACCCTAACCCGACTTTAAATCCTAACCCTAACCCGACTTTAAATTCTAACCCTACTTTAAATCCTAACCCTAACCCGACTTTAAATCCTAACCCTAACCCGACTTTAAATCCTAACCCTAACCCTACTTTAAATCCTAACCCTAACCCGACTTTAAATCCTAACCCTAACCCGACTTTAAATCCTAACCCTAACCCGACTTTAAATCCTAACCCTAACCCTACTTTAAATCCTAACCCTAACCCTACTTTAAATCCTAACCCTAACCCGACTTTAAATCCTAACCCTAACCCGACTTTAAATCCTAACCCTAACCCGACTTTAAATTCTAACCCTACTTTAAATCCTAACCCTAACCCGACTTTAAATCCTAACCCTAACCCGACTTTAAATTCTAACCCTACTTTAAATCCTAACCCTAACCCGACTTTAAATCCTAACCCTAACCCGACTTTAAATCCTAACCCTAACCCGACTTTAAATTCTAACCCTACTTTAAATCCTAACCCTAACCCGACTTTAAATCCTAACCCTAACCCGACTTTAAATTCTAACCCTACTTTAAATCCTAACCCTAACCCGACTTTGAAACCTAAACGAACTCTAAACAAGATTATGGCTAGGTAATGGTACTAAATCAAGAACTCACCTTTTAATAGACATACGTGTGTAATCCATAAACTTGTCTTCATGGGCTCGGAGGTCGTTGTAAATTATCCAGAATTGACCTCTCTGCTCCCTATTGGCAATCACTGGATGCACCCAAAATCTTCGTTTTCTCCTTTGTTCTTCTTCTTCAGCTTCCTCTTCAAGCAAAACTGCAGCAGCAGCTGTGGCTACTGCTAGAAAAAAGGACATTGAAGCCAGGATAATCTAAGCACCAAAAGACAGCAAGACTAGGGAGGAAGCAGGAAGTACTAATGTCAGCTGACATTCTGTGATATAAGCAGTGATGTTTTCCAATTGGTTCTTTATAAAACGCATAATGAAAACCGCAAAACGCAAAACGCGGCAAAAACGCGTCAAAAACGCCGCAAAACGCGTCAAAAACGCATGTTAAAAAACGCGGCAAGCATGAAAAAAAACCCTCCAAAAACGCTCAAAAGCAACATGCATAGGTGTGAATCGAGCCTAATACCATTCAGGAGCTTTACAACAGCTAACGGATCAATAGAGAAATGGGTTATTTTCAGAAATTCACCAGATTTCACTCAGTTTACAACTTAGGGATACAGTCAATTAGATATGTCTGGACCCTTATTGAAATCTTCATTTATGAATTTACACTAAATCGCTTATTGTTATCTTTATTTTTTTATTATTTTTATTCAGATCTTTCCTTTTTCTCATTTTTCTTCTTTTTTTTTTACTTCTATATCTTAAATGGTTCATATTAAAGCGGGGTTCCACCCAAATTTTGAACAATATCTGTATGCATTCTCTTCCTTGCCTAGATGCTGACATGCCATTTAAAAAAATTTAAATCGCCGTAATTACCTTTTATTTTTCTATTCTTCTTTGCACTTCCTGGTTCTCCCGTGGGAGTAGGCGTGTTTCTAGCCTCTCCCAGACTCCTGGGAGCTAGTCTCAGGCTTCCCAGGATGCCACTGAGCATGTGCGGGAACGAGCGGTGAATGCTGGGAGCACAGCATTCACCACATCCAGGAAATAAATGCTTGTGGGCTTCAAATGCCCACAATGAAGATGGAAACCGCCTGCAGTGAATAATATAAGTTATTCTTTCCGACTAAATCTGACACAGGCGGACATATTACACACAATATGTGAGTATGTAATGCTGAGAAGAAAAGTTTGTGAATGAACTAAAAAAAAAAAAACGATAGATAGGTGGACCCCCGCTTTAATATACTTTCATATTATTATTATTCCTATTAATATAATTTGATTGCTAAATGTTAATTTGGCATTAAATTAATATAACAATGTTGTTTATGTTCAATCCGATGTATACATGTTGTAAAACGTTTGCGATTGCATGTGAAAAAACCTCATGTATGTTTAATAAGTTTAAAAAAATGTCTAAAAAATTGTTGTAAAAAAAAATAAATAAAGATTAAAGGCCCTGCTAGCCAATAAGGATAGGAAGTCAGACTGGCCAGGCATTTGGTTGGTAATGAAAGGTTTTGTTAGTTTACATAATAAATAATCCCAGCTTATCAGTGTACTAGGTCACACTTCAATGGACACATGTAAACACCCAGAAATGCCTTTACAAATGAAAGTGAAAGCTGAGTGAATGTATGTTTTTTCTTTGTAAAATAAGTATTTTACAATATAGTATTTGGATTTTACTTAAGGGTCTTGCAATGGCAGTTCTAATTATATGGCAACCTATTAAATAGGATGAAACACATAATTGATAGCTTTATTGAAATTTCTTCTGGATTGCAAACAGTGATTTATGCTGGCTATACATGGGTCTATTTTACATCAATAAACTGAAAGAACAAGCCTCTTTTCCAGTAGTCATCAAGCAGCCTGTGAAACTTAACCACCTCCTGCCCGCTCTATAGCCGAAAGACGGCTACAGTGCGGGACTTAATTGCCTGGAGGGCGTCCATGTACGTCCTCCCAAGATCGTGGGGCATGTGCGGCGTGCTCTGATCAGCGAGTCAATGAGACTCGGCTGATCACAAATTTGAGTATGGGGTTGATCCCGGCCCCTTACCACATGATCAGCTGTCAGCCAATGACAGCTGATCACATGATGTAAACAGAAAATCAGGAGGAAAAAAAAAGCCGATCACCGGCTTCTGTCAGAGGGACATCGGTCCTGAATAGGGAGAGCCACTGCCACCTCATCTGTGCCCACCAGTGCCACCTGTCAGTGCCTACCAGTGCATATCACTGCTGCTTATCAGTTCCTACCAGTGCCGCCTATCAATGCCCACCAGTGCCACCTATCAGTGCTGACAATCAGTGCCCATTGGTGCCACCTCTCAGTGCCCATTGGTGCCCTATATCAGTGCTGCCGCATCAGTGCAGCCTCATCAGCGCACATCAATGAAGGAGAAAAATTACCTGTTTTCAAAATTTTATAACAAACTATACATTAACTATACTATAACAGCAGTGATTAAATACCACCAAACGAAAGCTCTATTTGTGTGAAAAAAAGATAACATTTTATTTGAGTCCAGTGTTGCATGACCATGTAATTGTCATTCAAAGAGTGACAGGGCTGAAAGCTGAAAATAGGCCTGGGCGGGAAGGGGGTTTAAGTGCCCAGTAAGCAAGTGGTTACATAAGAGATAGTGCAGTGCTAAAATATGAATACTCCCTACTTCCAAAAAAAAAAAAACGCAAGTAGCCTGTACTTTTCCTCCTAATTAAAAATCCTGAATAACAAATGTTCTTTTAAAACAGTGCTGGGATAGGCTATTCATCGCAGCTCCATTTTAAAAAGGTGGCCAGTCTCAATGGCTCCTGTAGGCCCTTTTTTCCCAACACTTGCAATTGAACTGCCAGCTGTCTGTCATAGCCAGCATCCAGTGACATCAGTTTTTGGGCTTCTGATGCTTCTACATATCACTCAACTGCAGAGGTTGTAGAAGCAAATGTACACTTTGTGTAGTGTATACATCAGGAGTGTAGTGAAGTCACTTCTTCTCAGTATGGAGGTTGGGACAGAGCTTTTAAAGCTCGTCCAGCATCTTCCTGTAGCAATAGATCGATACAGTGATCTATTGCAAGCTGATTGCAATTCATTTGAATTTTTAGCAATCACAATTTGTGAGAAAGCTAATTTGTGCCCTCATCAATCCACCTAATCTTTTCTTTTAATACATTAACCATTTATGCCAACTGTTTTTCCCCCTGCATGCTTTGAAATGTACAGTAGCATTAAAATGGGAATAAAAGCTCTCCTAAAGTAAAATGCGTACGTTCATTTTGAGCTTTTCCATTTCACTATTGAAAACATATAAGTCACGTTAAGGTTATGTAACTTTAATCCGCAGACTTTGTTGAATACAGTTTGAGGCACAAGTTAAGTAAACATTGCATTGGGGAAAATTTGGGAAAATGCATTTTCCTCTAGTTTTTTATTTTGCATTTCTGAAAAAAAATAAGAAAACAAAAACGTATTGTATGAATCCAATTTTGCCATAAAAAAGCCATTATCTGTCCCAAAAAAATTAGAGCCTCAAGGGGATTTAAGGGGACAAACGTCAGAGGGACTAAAATGGTTAAGAATACACCAGTTGCTATTTCAACAGCTTTCTATAGTTTGGGAATGGTTTTCCTAATGAACAGGAATGCTCTAGTATGCTAGAAATTTTCATCAACCAAAGCTAAAGTTAATGCTTTAGAGCTGTGAAACACCAAAGTATCATCACCCTTGCATTGCATGATTCTTTATATTTCTAATATTTTGTTTGGGTTAAAGAAGTACAGGGCAAAAATGTGACATGATATAGGTAGGGACAAGTTTCACAATGCTATTAAACATAGAAAGGTATTTTTTCTCATAAAAAGATTAATAAACCAAGCAAGCTTTTAGCTTATGATCCATTAATGGTCAGTTATGAGTAGTGTAGGCAAAGTAAGTCGAGAGCAGGGTTGAAGATGTGATAGGTTTGAAAAGAGCATGAAGTCTCATGGGCAGATGGAGTGTTTGATACATTTGGGTTGTTCTATTATCTTTTATAAGCTTGAGAGTATAATATGCTGCCCATACCTATCACCTTTGCTGGAAAGTGCAGGTAAGTAGGTAGAGAAAAGTAGCATCAGACAGGTCAAAGTATATCTAGGATGGAGAGAAAAAATAATGGGAGGTAGGCTACAGAAATTAAGATCAGGGAAGGAGGGGTGGACAGGCAGTGGTCCCTGTGGCAGGCAAGCTATTAAACCCATTTCACACTTCCAGCGGGCCTCATTAGCGGTAAAGTGCCGCTAGTTTTAGCATCGCTTTACCATTGTATTAGCAATGCTTTTTGGCCGCTAGCGAGGCACTTTTAACCCTCACCAAAGAAAGGGTTAATTGCGCCAGAAAAGCGCCGCTGCTGAAGCACTTTGCAGGCACTTCGGCAGTGCTGCCCATTCGCTTCAATGGGCAGGGGCCATGGAGGTGTGGTGTATACACCGCTCCTAAACCGCTCCAAAGATGCTGCTTGCAGGACTTTTTTTTAATGTCCTGCAAATGCACCGCTCCAGCGTGAAAGCACTCAGGCTTTCACACTGGGGCTGTAGGGAAGGTGTTTTTCAGGCGCTTTACAGGCGCTATCTTTAGCACTTGGGCGCCTGAAAAATGCCTCAGTGTGAAAGGGGTCCTATTGATTTATAAACTTTTAATTTCACTGGCAGCATAAATAACCATAAATCTAAATTTCTATGAAATACTCACTCCTGTTTCTCCAAATTAAGTTTCTGTTTCATCAGCAATCTTTTTATTTCAGAATCCAGGTCCTGGGATGAATTATACAAACAAAATTATTACTATTACTACTATATACCTTTCTCTACTTAATGTTACTTCATTTAAATACTGTCTCCATAAATAACATTGCTTTTATAATTGGCTATTAATAGCTAAATAATAGTGAACCTTAGGTTCATTAGTGTGTCCAGACTGTGAAAGTGCCAGCACTTCCCCACTTTGCTTCCCAGAGCTATGCACCAATAAAGTTTAAATGTGTGCGCATGTACTTGCTACTAAGGCTCAGGTACGGAACTGAGGAATGGGGGAACTTAGCTGGGGGAGAGAAAGAGTCATAAAACACTGTAAATTTTGCATGGGATCGAGTGGCTACAGGCATGACCAGAAATTGATTCAAAGTTACTTATA
Source organism: Aquarana catesbeiana (assembly GCF_042186555.1). NCBI lineage: Eukaryota > Metazoa > Chordata > Amphibia > Anura > Ranidae > Aquarana > Aquarana catesbeiana. Next base: position 454,253,908 of record NC_133327.1, read on the forward strand.
TGTACCACAGACTGCCTAAACTTTGGCATTATTGTTAGTCATTATCTGCCTGTTGTGTCTTTCAGTTGTCCATCCCTCCGCCAGTTACCATCACAGACTGCCAGTTCATGTCCTTCAGTTTCTACATATCCATCACAATCTGTTACTGCCTTCCAATCTGTGTCAGCCAGTCACCTCAGTTTCTTTACAATACAGTATTCATAAATCTCTATGGAGGCAAGATGTGAGGGAATAACAAGCATAACAGTGTAAACACAAAACAAAAACAAATTAGCATGATCTAACCAAGATCACATATTTAAAAACATTCATGAAAGATCTCACTCCAGCACATAACACTTCTAGTCATACGCCTTTCCACCCCACACTCCTGAAGTGAGGGAATGGTTCCAATAGCCCTCCAGTCAACTATTTGAACATGCTTCTATTCCTCTGCCCATAAAAACTCCAATTTTAGCACCCAATAAGCACATACTTGTTTGCTTTTGCCTACTGCCTGTTGTCCCTCACTAAAAGTATTATCTTCCAGCAGGTCAATGCTGACTTTTGGTAACCACAAGGATAGCGTTTCTGCAGAATTGTCTTCTGTTTGGGTCTAAAGTTTTCCCAATGACGTAGTTATGCTTTCTGTGTTTTCAGCCACCTTATTGCTGGTGATCCCCCTCTTATATAGTTACATAGTAGGTGAGATTGAAAAAAGATACAAGTCCATCAAGTCCAACCTATGTGTGTGATTATATTTCAGTATTACATTGTATATCCCTGTATGTTGCGGTTGTTCAGGTGCTTATCTAATAGTTTTAAACTATTGATGCCCCTGTGACAGACTCACCCGGGACAGAGGCTTTTGGAGAGGACTGAATGCTAGCCTCTTGCCTACCGATTATGGGCCCTGGCATTTGGGGGAACGGTGCTCTTTGTGAGCTGTATGCCTGGGGATCCTTGAGGTGGTGTTACTTTACTTTCAGGCCCATGTCCCCCAAGACAAACAGACTCTGGGGACCCTGTATAAGCCATATTAGAAATAGTGACTGATTCATACTGTTGGGACACATATTGTGAGGAGATGCTGATGTCATCAACTCCAGCCACCTGTCTGTTGTCTTCTATAATGTAAATGAGTCTAGTCTGGCTTGCCACAGCTTCTAAGGCTCGATTCACACCTATGCATGTTGCTTTTGAGCGTTTTTGGAGGTTTTCTTTTCATGCTTGGCACGTTTTTGAGCAGCGTTTTTGTAGCGTTTTTGCGGTGTTTTTGCCGCGTTTTTGCCGCGATTTGCGTTTTGCGTTTTTTTTTTTTTTTTTTCATTTTTTTTTACAGTCTTAAAAAAAAATTACAAAAAAAAAAAAAAACGGCAAAAACGCACCAAAAACGCACCAAAAACGCTGCAAAAACGCTGCAAAAACGGTGCACTTGCGTTTTTGATGCTTGTCCATTGAAATCCATTACATGCAAAACGCTGCTTTTTGCATGAAAAAAAGTCCCCGACGCTTTCCAAAAACGCAGAGATACAAAAAAGCATTGATGTGAACATGTTCCATAGGAACCCATGTTAAAAAATTCCCATGCATTTCTGCAAAATGCAAAATGCATCAAAAAACGCGCTAGTGTGAATGGAGCCTTAGAGTATTTCACCCATTGTTGTTTGAGCTAATTAACCCTGCAATTGTATGAAGGAGTTCTGTGTCAATGTTTATGATAATGTGTGTTGTATAGTCAGTGAGCTAGGGGACGTTAAGTCTTACCCTAAAAGGTCATATCTCTGAGTCACCTAGTCTGGGTAAATGATTAGATAACTAGCTCATGTTAATTAAGTTTCTGGTTACATTTTTTATGTAAGCCTGCTGTATATATATTTGTGTGTCATATCAAATAAAAGAGTCCATGTCAGCAGCTAAACAAGCATCGTCTTGTTTTGTGCTTGTGAGCAGTTGGAATATCTGATATCTATATTCAGACTGGGAGGAAGTGGTATATGATGAAAGCACTCAAGCGGAGTGTGAGAGGTTTCGTTACAATAACTAATATCCTCCAGACCCCATATTAGCTTTGTTGCCCTTCTTTGTACTCGCTCCATTTCCAGTACATCCTTCCTGAGGACTGGTGTCCAGAACTGGACAGCATACTCCAGGTGAGGCTGGACCAGAGTCTTGTAGAGTGGGCAAATTATCGCTTTATCCCTGGAGTTAATCCTCTTTTAATGCATGCCAATATTCTGTTTGCATTGTTAGCAGCAGCTTGGCATTGCATGCCATTGCTGAGCCTATCATCTACTAGGACCCCCAGGTCCTTTCCCATCCTAGATTCCCCCAGAGGTTCTCCCCCCCCAGTAAGTAGATTGCTTTCATATTTTTGCCACCCAAAAGCATTATTTTACATTTTTATACATTAAACCTCATTTTCCATGTAGTTGCCCACCCCATTAGTTTGCGCACAACAGTTCTGTTTGAGGAAGTCCAAATTTATCACACAAAGTAGAAAAAGAAAGAATGTATGGAGGCGGCAGATACCAAATTATAAAAATGGGATAAATTAGCTGTATTCCATGCTTTGAAAAAATTAGGAGCGATCCAGGCAGGGTAAAAAGCAGGATTTTTAACAAAAGAAAGGAGCGAGAAGATTGAAGGCCAAGAGAAGTTCTGAATCTGTCCCAGATGGATAAATAATGTTTTGTGATAGGATTGCAAATAAAAGTATGATCAGTTGGTCTTAACATTATCATGTTAGATACTGAAATAGGGTCACAGTCAATAGACTCAATTGTTACTAGACATGTGCGGTTCATTTTGTTCCGAATTAGAATTTGGACGAATTTTCGTTATTCAGAAATTCGAATGTATCCGAAATTCCGAATTTGAACGTATCCGAAATAACGAAAAAAAAATTTGGACGAAATTCAAATCGTTTTCTAATTCAAAAAGTTTTCCAATTTCCAAAGCGAATAAAATAGTATACAAAATAAAGGAACAGAATATAAAAATAAATTATTTTTCTTCTATTCTATTCCTTTATTTTCTATTCTATTTTATTCTTTTTGGAAATTGGAAAACTATTCGAATTTGAAAACTATTCGAACTAATAAAACTAATAAACGAAACGAGGTAGGTCTTATCACCTAAGATATATTATTAGCGGTACACATTTAACCTTATATATATATATATGTTTACAATTAGTCCTACTGTTGTGTTGGCTGCTCACATTTAGGCCCCTTTCACACGATCGGACCGTTCAGGTCTGCCTGTCAGTTTTGAACACTCCATGTTAGCCTACGGAGCGACGGATGTCAGCGGAGACATGTCCGCTGACATCCGACCCGGTCTGATCCGCTGAAAGCAGACGGATGGCCCTACGTCCAGATCCATCGCTGGCGGATCGGATGAGCTCTGATGAAATGGACACGCTGTCCGTTTTCATCCGATCCCTCCATAGGCAGCAGCGGCGCCTGACAAACCCCTCCCCGCTCAGTGAGCAGAGAGGGACCTGTCATCCGCCGGCTCAGCGGAGATGAACGGAGAGATCTCCCGCTAAGCCGGCGGACCGAGGCGGGCTCCGTGAAACGGAGTCCGCCTCGTGTGAATGAGGCCTTAGGGGTTGGTGCAGTATTTTTCTTTTTTTCAATAAACAAAACGAATTCCGAAAACGAATTGAATGAATTAAACTAATTTAACTAAACAAATTAATGTAAATAACGAATTGAAACAAAACAAATTTTTTCGATCAGCACATGTCTAATTGTTACCCATAAAGGAATTTCTTTGATTGCATGGTATTTTGGTAAATGTGTAAGGTGAGCAGCATGATAGTAATCAGAAATATTTGGGAGACCTAAACCTCTGCAGCATTGTGGGAGACAGAGTGGATTTAGAGGTTTGAGGTTCCATTTTACCCCAGACAAAAAAAAGAGATAATTCTGCACTGTATAAGCTGTAAAAAGTGAGATGGAACTGGGATGGGCAAGACTCTAAAAAGATATAAAAAAAATTAGGCAATATAGCCATCTTAATTACTTTAATTTTGCTTATCCAGGATAGAGGGATAGAGGACCATTATGCTAATAATTCAGTAAACTGTTTTAGTAATGGAGGGAAGTTAGCTGAGTATACAGTGGATATAAAAAGTCTACACACCCCTGTCAAAATGTCAGGTTTCTGTGATGTAACAAAATGAAACAAAGATTAATCATTTCAGAACTTTTTCCACCTTTAATGTGACCTATAAACTGTACAACTCAATTGAAAAACAAACTGAAATCTTTTAGGGAGGGGAAGGAAAAATAAAAAAACTAAAATAATCTGGTTGCGTAAGTGTGCACACCCTCTTATAACTGGGGTTGTAGCTGGGTTCAGAATTTAGCAATCACATTCAAACTGATGTTAAATAGGCGTCAGTACACACCTGTCATCATTTAGAGTGCCTCTGATTAACCCCAAATAAAAGTTCAGCTGTTCTAGTAGGTCTTTCCTGACTTTTTCTTAGTCGCATCCTACAGCAAAAGCCATGGTCCGCAGAGAGCTTCCAAAGCATCAGAGGGATCTCATTGTTAAAAGGCGTCAGTCAGGAGAAGGGTACAAAAGAATTTCCAAGGCATTAGATATACCATGGAACACAGTGAAGACAGTCATCGTCAAGTGGAGAAAATATGGCAGTGACATTACCAAGAACTGGACGTCCCTCCAAAATTGAGGAAAAGACAAGAAGAAAAATGGTCAGGGAGACTGCCAATAGGCCTATAGCAACATTAAAAGAGCTGCAGGAATATCTGGCAAGTATTGGCTGTGTGGAACATGTGACAACAATCTCCCATATTCTTCATATGTTTGGGCTATGGGGTAGAGTGGCAAGACAGAAGCCTTTTCTTAAGAAAAACATCCAGGCCTGGCTAAATTTTGCAAAAACACATCTGAAGTCTCCCAAAAGCATGTGGGAAAATATGTTATGGTCTGATAAAACCGAGGTTGAACTTTTTTGGCCATAATTCCAAAAGATAGGTTTGGCACAAAAACAACACTGCACATCACCTAAAGAACACCATACCCACAGTGAAGCATGGTGGTGGCAGCATCATGCTTTGGGGCTGTTTTTTTTAGCTGGAACAGGTTAGAGAGCTGAACATGAAGGGGAACCTCACCTTTCAGCATTAGAATGACCCAAAACACACATCCAAATCAACAAAGGCATGGCTTCACCAGAAGAAGATTAGAGTTTTGGAATGGCCTAGCTAGAGCCCAGACCTGAATCCGATTGAAAATCTGTGGGGTGATCTAAAGAGGGCTGTGCACAGGAGATGTCCTCGCAATCTGACAGATTTGGAATGTTTTTGCAAAGAAGAGTGAGCAAATATTGCCAAGTCAAGATGTGCCATGCTGATAGACTCATACCCAAAAAGACTGAGTGCTGTAATAAAATCAAAAGGTGCTTCGACAAATTATTAGTCTAATGTCCCGTACACACGATCAGACATTCCGACAACAAAATCCATGGATTTTTGCCGACGGATGTTGGCTCAAACTTGTCTTGCACACACACGGTCACACAAATCTTGTCGGAAATTCCGAACGTCAAGAAGGCAGTGACGTACAACACGTACAACAAGCCGAGAAAAATGAAGTTCAATAGCCAGTGCGGCTCTTCTGCTTGATTCCGAGCATGCGTGGAACTTGTATACACACGATCAGAATTTACAACAACGGATTTTGTTGTCGGAAATTTTGAGAACCAGCTCTCAAATTTTTTGTGACGGAAATTCCGATGGAAAATGTCCGATATAGCCTACACACGGTCGGAATTTCCGACAACAAGGTCCCATCGAGCATTTTCCGTTGGAAAATCTGACCGTGTGTACGGGGCATAAGTGTGCACATTTATGCAACCATATTATTTTATTTTTTTTATTTTTACTTCCCTCCACCTAAAAGATTTCAGTTTGTTGTTCAACTGAGTTGTACAGTTAAACAAATGATTGTCGGACAGTATCACACTCCTTTAGTCTCCTAAACATTCTACTATCGGAGCTTCCTAATACTGCATCCTGTATCCTGAGTTGCTGTGAACCTCCTGGTGTATGCCATAGGCGAGGAATGTCCGGATTGCTTTCTCAGTGGATCAAAGATCCAATCAAGTGCTGGGTGACCTCTCTGAGTAAGAGGGGTTGCTGGCTTTCTGTTAAGCCTCCATTTTTGATTATGGTGATGGGTGTCACCCCGTCAGATGTATGATCATTTCCAAACACTTTTTTCTTCTATGGGACTTTCTTTGATGGAATCCAGCTTTATATGAATGTTTTGTTTGCACAATTGCACTTTATTCACATGTAATGTAATTTTGCATATGTGTCTTCAAACTTTATTCACAGTTATTATTGTTTATATACAATGGATTGCCTGCATATTAGTATATTTTGATATTTGTATTCGCACAAATGCACTTTTATTTTTTAGCGCTGCACTCTTTTTACATATATTATCTGTGCCTGGTGTCTGGGTTATAGTGCACAGCTGCTTATTAAATTTAGTTCCTAGCATGGATGCACCCTTTACAACATCAGAAATGTGCCCAATAGGAATGAAGTAACGGCCTTCAGGATCTTTAATTTTAGATGAAAGTACAAATGAGGTTGTACGGTGAATAGCTACAAAAACACCTCATTGTTTAGTAGCTGCCGAGGCTGTATATACCTGTGGATAAGAGGAGTTGAAAAACTTAGGAGTAGATTGTTGAGGAAAATTGGTTTCCTGTAGGCAAAGAATGTGGATTTTAGCTGCGGCAAATGAACGGAATGCTTTAGTGCATTTTTGTGGTATATTAACCAGCCCAAGCAAGTCATATGACATCCTGGAGTTCAAGTGGGGATATCTAAATGATGCCTGCAGGCATCATTCAGATATCATCTTTTTCAGTCGGCAATTCTCTGCACCAGAAGAACAATCATAGTGGCAGTTCAGCCGCTTGATCGTTCTTACAGGTGGCTGGAAGGGACATCCTCCCCTCCTCCTGCCGCCCTACAATGCTTCTACCGACTCGCCCGTGTGATCGGCAAGCCAGAGAATGAATCGGCCACCGCCGGAAGTTGAGCATAGAAATTTCTGGTGACCAGATTGTCCCCAGTCATCTCTATGACCTTCGGAGGCCCGTGTTTGAAAAATTGCTGCGCAAATACCGTGTGACATAAAAAGTTGCAGCGACCACTATTTTATTCCCTAGAGTCTTTATTAAAAAAAACATATATAATGTTTGGGGGTTCTGAGTAATTTTGAAGGAGAGGAGTGCCAGAATAGAAGTGGTTAAGACCTTGGACATTTAGGGTCAAAATGTTTAAGGGGCCATATTGGTAATATAAGGTGTTGCATAATAAAAAGTTATGACAGTAGGATCACATACAATTTAATAAGAAAAAAAGGGGGGTTGAGACCAGGACTGCAATCAATGGGAGAATCACAACAGTATTGATCAATGAAAAATACAACTTTATTGATTATTGCACAGTACTATAAAAATATATAAATCTCAAACCAAGGCTGTATGAGCGAGATGGGTTCCCTCACAAAAAACACCAACACTAACATGTATAGCACACTGTAGAAAAAAAAGGGGTGATAATAAACAACATTGTTACATTAAAAACAAGCATGCTGGCACACCCTCCCCCATATATGCAGATCGGCTCTAAGCGGTGGTCTCCCTGAAATGATATGATAAGGACCCTGAGCGTATGAGGATAAGAGTCCCTTGTTTGGCAAAGTGGTATCAGCAGGCCCCCCAAAAACTGACTTCATGTAACCTTGTACACTAATGCCCTGGCACGGACTTGCTGAATGAAAGGTGAAGGAGTCAGTAGACGTGCACAATAGGCAGTGGAACCGTAGATTGTATGTGATAATAACAAGCATGTAGGTAACACTGAAAGCCAGGCCAGTGGATATGGTCCAATAACAATGTATCCATGTATAAATCGATCAGTAAGTCTCCAGGATTCCAAAGAAAGATAGAGGCACACTTGAATATACACAGTTCATTCAGCAAATGCAACAGACTGTAAACACGTGCCAGGGTGGTTCAAAACACAGTGCTGCTGCAGCCTAGCCTTATAGCAGCAAGCTGTGACCACAGGTTTAAGTGTGCGTAAAGACACAAATAGCGGGGAGGTAACTGTCCCTGTGGGGTTCTTACCCTTCCCTTGTCTGTAGTCACTGAGTCCTTATTGGGGGTGTCTCACATGCTGTGGTTCCGGCTGGTCAGGCAAAGAAAAGCTGCTGACATGCAGACTTGGAGATTTCCATGTGTCCAACGGTGTAGCAACTCATTTGCATGGAAAGCAATGGATCAGTTTGTGTTCGGTTCACTGCACAGATGGTGTTGCTGTGTTTGGCCACTGGAGGGAGCTCTTAGGTAATTCCATGATAACGCTTGTTTCTTCAGTATAAAAATAGCAGGGAACGTCCCACTGCTGTCAGAGATAGAGTGGGGTGTCAGGGGGGGCTGCCAGCATCTATAGCATCACTACGTCGACGCGTTTCGTGCTTTGAACAAGCACTTCATCTGGACGTTTGTAGGAAGGAGTGATGCTGGCTGCCAGCATCTATAGCATCACTACGTCGACGCGTTTCGTGCTTTGAACAAGCACCTTATCTGGACGTTTGTAGGAAGGAGTGATCACTGCTCCAGGAAAAGTTTGTGCTTATGAAACGATCATTCTTTTATAGGGCATACCTGCCAATCAAAAGCACTCACACCTTGGAATGCATATCGTCATCATGTGGTAACAACTTAATACTACAGCTATCTTAAACATAAAAGGAAAACAGGCAAAAAAGGTTAAGAATCATGCAGGGCTGTGACGACAAATAGATCAAGAAAGACCAGAGACTGACAAATTAAGCCAAATCTCACTAACTCAAAAGAGATTTCCCAAACACGGAATCACAGCAGTGTATTGGGATGTGACAGACAGTTTAAACAGGGTTGTTTATATGCAGAGGGATGCGATTCACAACATGTTGAAAGCAGGAAGCAAAACGAATGGAGCTGAAAAGAGCTCAAAGTTCAAAAATGTTAAAGGCAGTATCCTATAATGTAGGAGACATATACCCATCATACAATGAAAGTGGAGAAGGGGGAGAGTCTGCAGGGTATGAACCAATAGTAGATACATGGCCACATTAAAGAGGGTCATTGTACATTCACTTAATGAAAGAGACACTCCCCAGATTTAAGGCTCCAGGAATACCTTCAGACTCAGTTCAACATTGAGTCCCCACGGCTGGAGGGTCTGGAGCCTAAAAATCCATAGTTTTTCTGTTCTCAGAAGTACAGTGTCAAAGTCACCTTCGGTCTGATAAATTGAGGGCAAAGAAACTTTTGACAGAGAGGCCTGAGGGACTCCCTTTGTGAAATTCTAGGAAGTGTTGTGCTATTGGGGTCTCTTCCTTGAGTCTGATACTATTTAGGTGAAGATGAAGCAAGCATACGCTGGAGCCCATGGGGCCCCCATAGAGGTGCCGCGCAGCTGTCGATAGTAGTGGCTCGCAAATTGGAAGTAATTATTCTTTAGAGCCATTTCAAGTACCGTATTTATCGGCGTATAACACACACCCCAAGTTTAGGAGGGAATTTTAAGGAAAAAAACTTTTAGGAGTAAAGTTTAAGGAAGAAAAACTTACATTAAAATGCCCATCAATGCAGCGTTATCGGTGTCCATCTGCAGCCTTGTCAGTGTCAGTGCAGCCTTGCCCCAGTGTCCATTGCAGCCTTGTCAGTGCAGCTTTGCCCCAGTGCAGAATTGTCAGTGCAGCCTTGTCCCAGTGTCCATTGCAGCCTTGTCAGTGCAGCTTTGCCCCAGTGCAGAATTGTCAGTGCAGCCTTGCCCCAGTGTCCATTGCAGCCTTGTCAGTGCAGCTTTGCCCCAGTGCAGCCATGTCAGTGCAGCCATTTCAGTGCAGCTTTGTCAGTGCAGCTTTGCCCCAGTGCAGCTTTGCCCCAGTGCAGCCTTTCCCCAGTGCAGCCTTGCCCCAGTGCAGCCTTGCCCCAGTGCAGCCTTGTGTGATCACCGCGATCCCTGCCGACATACACAGCCGTGTGTAAATTCAAATATGGCGCCGAGACTGCAGGGACTCGTCGGAGCCGAGATACACATACCCGAGAGTCCTCGGCTTTTCTCGGCGCCGCTCACAGTCACGCCCAGTCCCGCCCTATGATGGACATAACACAGGTCCAATGGCGGGACTGGGCGGACTGTGAGCGGTGCCGAGAAAAGCCAAGGACACTCGGGTATGTGTAACTCGGCTCCGCCAAGTCCCTGCAGTCTCGGCGCCATATTTGAATTAACACACAGCTGTGTATGTCGGCGCCGATCGCGGCAATCGCTGTGATCACTCCGATCACACAAAATTGGCGGGGATCGGCCTATAACACGCACCCACGATTTTCCCCTGATTTTCAGGGGAAAAAAGTGTGTGTTATATGCCGATAAATACGGTAGTTCCAAAATAAACTCATTTTGTGCACCCATATGGGGGAATTTCTAAACAAGGAAGTGGTGGACCGCAAAAATGCCCAGTTCGTGTGGGATCGATGTATACAAAGATTCAACGTCTATCCCTACAAGGAGGGCTCCAGAGTGGACTGTTAAATTGTTGATTTTATTCAACATGCCCCCGGTGTCCCGAACGTATGAGGGTAGTAAACATGAAATAAAAACAAGGAGAACCTGCGCTAAAACGCAATTAGCAAGGAACTAAGGTGCAGCTGCAACAAAAAAATACCAATATCTGTGTATTAAATCAATATAAATACAATAAGTGCGCTTGCAATCAAATGATCATAAAAACTAAATTCATATACTGCTTGCATAAAAAATAAAAAATATATAAGTGCATATATATTGTGCATAGTTAGTGAATCACATAACACAATCAAACAGTGCTTGAAAATGGATAAATGAATAAATAATGAAACATGTGTATAGACATATAGAGATCAAAATATCCTGAGTGATGAAAACGAGCTGAGGCAACCCAAGGATCTGGGGACAGTACAGAACCATGGAGCCGACCCTCTCTCTGGTCCCGAAGCCTTAACCGCGGCAGGAGCAGTAAAATCCCAACTGCCCATCGTGTGGCCAACCAAATACCTGATGAAATTTCCCAGATACCTTTACTCATGGAAGCCATTTCTGTACTACCTCAAAACTATAACTTTGAAATTTCTAAGACAATATGGAGGATTCAGCAAGCTGAAGCTAAAAGAGTTGCTTTACAGATGCCAGAAGGGTTGCTGATGTTTGCCTGCACTATTGCTGATATCATTGAAAGCGGGTGCCCCCTTCCAGGTTGACACATTGGAATCATCCCCTATTGGAACGCTGCAAGTATCGGCTGATCCGGACGCCACCATCCAGTTGTCCCTGCAGAGGGCTGTATCTGCACGCTCACGAGACCTTGCTATCAGTGAGGGCCACCATTCCTGGTAAGGGTCCATCCCCTGGAGTCACTGTCTGTCTGGATAACCCTCCACACCACTTTTTCTTCTGTTTCACTCATATTGGTGATTTTCAAAGACCTGTGGATATGTGATCCTCCCTTGAAAGGGACTGATGCATCTTTATTGAACTGCTTTTGATGAACTTGACTTTTCTGTTTAGTTATCTTTTCGTTTTCATCACTCAGGATATTTTGATCTCTATATGTCTATACACATGTTTCATTATTTATTCATTTATCCATTTTCAAGCACTGCTTGATTGTGTTATGTGATTCACTAACTATGCACAATATATATGCACTTATATATTTTTTATTTTTTATGCAAGCAGTATATGAATTTAGTTTTTATGATCATTTGATTGCAAGCGCACTTATTGTATTTATATGTATGAGGGTAGTAGTTCCACCAGACCCTTGATCAGACAGTCAATGTATTTGCCCACCCTCTCCAAAGGGCCTCTGATGGCTGATACAATTAGTCTTCCCGGGGGCCTCTCCATATGTTTATGGATTTTCGGTATTATATAGAACACTGGCACATTAAAGTCCGTGACCTTCAAATAGTCATGTTCTTTTTTAGTTTTAACGTGACTTCCAGGGCCCGGAGCAAACTGTCATTGATGAGCTCTAAAAGGGGGTTGAATGGGTTGGATTGCAGTTTTTGATATGTAGATTGATCAGAGAGCAACCGACGTACTTCTGTTTCATACAACTCCACAGAAAGGAGAACCACATTCCCCCCCTTGTCACTGGGTTTGATGACAATCTCATCAGATTTTCGGAGTTCCCTCAGGGCCTTGCACTCATCCAATGGCAGATTGGAACATTGATCTGCCAGTCTATCTTGGCAAGATCCTCCTGGACAAGGTCCAGAAAGATGCCAAGTCTTTTGTTCTTCCTGAATTGTGGCATCTTGGTAGATATAATACGCAGTCCTGTATCTCTTCTCCAATTGCAGCTTGTGGGTGTCTCCACATCACGTGAGGATACCTCGCCCTCCTCAAATAGAGATTCTAATTGATTCAGGGCTAGTGTGTCGTAAGTGTCTAATTTTAGGGACATGTCAGACTGTTTTGACCTATCGGAGTATAGGGATCTATAGTAGACTTTCCTAAGGAACGGGTTGAGGTCCTTAAAGATCCCAAACTGATCCATTCCCACCGAGAGTGAGAAAGACAGCCCTCTACTGAGTAGTGCCAGATGTCTTTATTCCAATTTGAATCTTGAGAGGTTCAAAATCTTTAAATCCTTGTTACTTTGATTATCTGGCACTGGATCAATTAGTGGTGCTGTCTCTGACTCCTTGTGATGGTTCGATCCACCTTCGGGTTCTCGCTGTTTGTTTTTTGCCTTCCTTTTTTTGGGCTGCTGATACCACTTTGCCAAACAAGGGACTCTTATCCTCATATGCTCAGGGTCCTTATCATATTATTTCAGGGAGACCACCGCTCAGAGCCGATCTGCATATATGGGGAGGGTGTGCCAGCATGCTTGTTTTTAATGTAATAACGTTGTTTATTATCACCCCCTTTTTTTCTACAGTGTGCTATACATGTTAGTGTTGGTGTTTTTTGTGAGGGAACCCATCTCACTCATTCGGCCTTGGTGCTACATCAGTGAGATTTACAGTGGGGACGGAAAGTATTCAGACCCCCTTAAATTTTTCACTCTTTGTTATATTGCAGACATTTGCTAAAATCATTTAAGTTCATTTTTTTTCCTCATTAATGTACACACAGCACCTCATATTGACAGAAAAACACAGAATTGTTGACATTTTTGCAGATTTATTAAAAAAAGAAAAACTGAAATATCACATGGTCCTAAGTATTCGGACCCTTTTCTCAGTATTTAGTAGAAGCACCCTTTTGATCTAATACAGCCATGAGTCTTTTTGGGAAAGATGCAACATGTTTTTTACACCTGGATTCTGGGATCCTCTGCCATTCCTCCTTGCAGATCCTCTCCAGTTCTGTCAGGTTGGATGGTAAATGTTGGTGGACAGCCATTTTTAGATCTCTCCAGAGATGCTCAATTGGGTTTAAGTCAGGGCTCTGGCTGGGCCATTCAAGAACAGTCACGGAGTTGTTGTGAAGCCACTCCTTCGTTATTTTAGCTGTGTGCTTAGGGTCATTGTCTTGTTGGAAGGTAAACCTTCGGCCCAGTCTGAGGTCCTGAGCACTCTGGAGAAGATTTTCGTCCAGGATATCCCTGTACTTGGCCGCATTCATCTTTCCCTCTATTGCAACCAGTCGTCCTGTCCCTGCAGCTGAAAAACACCCCCACAGCATGATGCTGCCACCATCATGCTTCACTGTTGGGACTGTATTGGACAGGTGATGAGCAGTGCCTGGTTTTCTCCACTTATACCACTTAGAATTAAGGCCAAAAAGTTCTATCTTGGTCTCATCAGACCAGAGAATCTTATTTCTCACCATCTTGGAGTCCTTCAGTGTCCTTCAGTGTTTTTTAGCAAACTCCATGCAGGCTTTCATGTGTCTTGCACTGAGGAGAGGCTTCCGTCGAGCCACTCTGTCATAAAGCCCCGACTGGTGGAGGGCTGCAGTGATGGTTGACTTTCTACAACTTTCTCCCATCTCCCAAATGCATATCTGGAGCTCAGCCACAGTGATCTTTGGGTTCTTTTTTACCTCTCTCACCAAGGCTCTTCTCCCCCGATAGCTCAGTTTGGCCGGACGGCCAGCTCTAGGAAGGGTTCTGGTCGTCCCAAACGTCTTCCATTTAAGGATATGCTCTTAGAAATCTTAAGTGCAGCAGAAATTTTTTTGTAACCTTGGCCATATCTGTGCCTGAGTTGTCTCTGATATCTTCAGGCAGTTCCTTTGACCTCATGATTCTCATTTGCTCTGACATGCACTGTGTGCTGTAAGGTCTTATATAGACAGGTGTGTGGCTTTCCTAATCAAGTCCAATCAGTATAATCAAACACAGCTGGACTCAAATGAAGGTGTAGAACCATCTCAAGGATGATCAGAAGAAATGGACAGCACCTGAGTTAAATATGAGTGTCACAGCAAAGGGTCTGAATACTTAGGACCATGTGATATTTCAGTTTTTCTTTTTTTAATAAATCTGTAAAAATGTCAACAATTCTGTGTTTTTCTGTCAATATGGGGTGCTGTGTGTACATTAATGAGGAAAAAAATGAACTTAAATGATTTTAGCAAATGTCTGCAATATAACAAAGAGTGAAAAATTTAAGGGGGTTGAATACTTTCCGTCCCCACTGTATATATTTTTATAGTACTGTGCAATAATCAATAAAGTTGTATTTTTCATTGATCAATACTGTTGTGATTCTCCCATTGATTGCAGTTCTGGGACTGCTCTGGTCCCAACCCCCCTTTTTTTCTTACTAGATTATTATTCTGCTACTAGGGAGATACCCCGTCATATAGACGTATCGGCCGATCAATCATTATTATTATAATTTTTGACACTTAAACATAAGTGGATTCCAGTCTTTTTTTATCTTTTTGTTACTATCACATACAATTCAGTATAGGGGGTAGGAAAAAAGAAAGGCTGGAAGAAAAGGAAAGGAATTGGCTTTCGTCAAGTAGATATTACTAAGATTAGTAAAATAATAGAGAGCTAATAGCTCACCAGAACAGCATACTGGGGGAGCGACAAACGGTCCACCAGAGGCAAAAGAGCTACCATCAGAAGCCCACATAATAATGGTGATCCGAGGGTAGCAAACTGGAGGCACAAAAACACCACCGAAGGGAACACTGCCTACAATGAAAAGTAATACATGAATAGAAATGATACCATTGTCCCAAAAAGTTCCATACCCATCAATGTGTCATGAGAAAGGGATGGGGTAAGGTGTATACAAGTAACAAAAAACATCACAGAAAACATTCAAAAAAACGAATAATAGCTTAGGCTATGTAAAGAAATATAGTGAACAACTCGCTGCTGTCAGGAAAAAAAAAACAAAAAAAAACAAATAGACCAGCAGAAAAAGGAGGGAGTTAAACAATAGAATTAAAAAAAAAGTTTACCAAACATCTAGTTAGTTGAAAGTTAAAGATATAAAAATACCTGACATCGAGTCAAACAAAAAGAAAAAAGTCATTCCATAGAGTCCTCAGGAGTTGGCGTAGAAGAAAAACTACCACATTTTAATTTTCCCTGGTGACTTTTATTACCTTCACTGCCAGCTGATTTTTGCAGGGGATGGGTAACCATTCGATTTTGTGCGTTGCTTTGGTTGAGAGGGCATTCTAGAAGCTGGATGTTTAGTAAAGAAGATTGGAGTTCTTCAACAGAATGGCAGACATATTTAGATCCTTGGTAAGTGACGCGAATTGAAAATGGAAAACCCCATTGATAGGTGATTTGATGTCACTGTAAAACTTGTAGAAGTGGCTTCAAAGTCTGACGCTTAGAGAGGGTGAGTAAAGATAGATCAGCAAAAAGTTGATAGGTATGTCCCTGGAAAATCAGTGAATCTTTTGCTCTAGCTGCAGCTAGAAGTTGTTCCTTGGTACAGAAAAAATTAAATTTTGCGATAATATCGCGCAGTGGTCCATCAGCTTTGCGAGGTGTGAGGGCTCTGTGAACCTCGTTCATCTCCATTCATTCGATTCGTGTGGAATGCTGTAGTTCTTGAAATAGGGATAGCATAGTGGTTTGCAAATCAGTGACAGATTCAGGTATGCCGCGTATACGGATATTGGAACGCTGGGCCCTATTTTCATAATCTTCTAAACGAGATTGAAGGACTAAGTTTTCCTCTTTGAGGTCTTCAAATTCAACTGCATAAGCCTGGGTTTTATTTTCAAGTTCATCAACCTGCAGTGCGTTGGCCCAGTTCTCTGATTTCCCTAGTCACACTGTTTGTTATATGATCTGAGGTCTGTTTAACCACTTCCCGCCCAGCTTATAGCAGAATGACAGCCGGGCAGTGGTTCTGTTATCCTGAAAGGATGTCATATGACGTCTTTCGGGATAACATGCCAGCGGGGGCACGCAGCGCGGTGATCGGTGGCGCTGTGTGTCACTCTGACACATCGCATCTCTGATCGTGGTAAGGAGCCTCTTCTTCACAGCAGCAAAACGTAGGAATCTGCCTATTAAAATCCTTATAATGTACATCCAGGGGAGTTTTTTCTTTTTTTTTTATCTCGACAAAAGTTACTCTTTAATACAGGCTGCATCCATGACAATGCCAAAAGCATTATGGTAAATAAAGAGCACATCAGAAAATGGTTTCAGAATCTCTATTTTTCATTGAAACTTTGCCCTGCCCATCATGGTACATGTTCATTTGAGCTTTAGCTACTGAGACCTGCAAACTATAGGATTTTTTTCCATACGCTGATAGACAAACTTGTGAAAATCAATCTAGAGCTTGTCCTGCTGATTGGAAATGAGAATACACAATATACATAAGAGGTATTCATTTTTTATAGGACTAGAAAACATTTTAAATTGTGTTTTTCAGTTCCAACCAAGATAAAGAAAACATACAGTATAGGGGCATACTTCTAAAGCAGCAAATGTGACAATCACCAAATTTTACCTTATTTGTTCTTTGAAGAAAAAAGTTTGATGACTGAAGTTTCACGGTCTCTATCTGCAATAAGTAAAATGTTTTATGCAAAGGAAACACATAGAAATATATATTTACAGTAATACACTCACACACTCAATACGTAAAGATTAATATTGATTTAAGTCA
Source organism: Aquarana catesbeiana (assembly GCF_042186555.1). Classification (NCBI taxonomy): domain Eukaryota; kingdom Metazoa; phylum Chordata; class Amphibia; order Anura; family Ranidae; genus Aquarana; species Aquarana catesbeiana. Next base: position 454,271,102 of record NC_133327.1, read on the forward strand.
TAGTTTAATGAAGTAAACACACTGAAAAGTGAACTCTGATTTAAACATTTCCTCATAAGTATAAAAATAAATCTATAATCTATATATATTATAATATATAATTGTATCTTTATTTTGTGGGTTAAGTACAAAGAGGCAGCATTGGTTGTTGCAGCACCTAGTGAGGTTGCTCTATGTGTCTCCTGCAAAAAAAAAAAAAAAAAATCACATGGCCAAGTGCAGAGCATTTTTTCATTAAAAAAAAATCCAACTATCATCAGTGTTCTTGGGGACTACCAACTTCAACTATTCATATAAGTTGCCTGATACATGTTTGATAAACATTTATAAATGCACTGGTAAATCCCAACCTTAGACAAAGTGTTTTATTTAGTTTAGGACAGAGCTGAGAAGGCTTAGAGATTTATCAATGCCCTTTTGGTTGCATCAGAACTGCTTCACTCAAAAGAAATGTCAAATAGTCATGAAGTAGACTAATGCAACTTAGAAGGAAGTCAAATGCAGGTTAAGAGGAGGTCAACTGCAGAAAAAATGTAACTGTCTGTGAATTCTGAATAAACTCTGAAGAGTCTATCAAATACAAGTGGAATGCACCTGAAAGCAAGTTGTATCCCATTGTGTCCCATTGACACCAACTCTTACAATCACTGTCAAGTTTTGCTTGCCATCAGTGCCTCTACTGGGAAGCTCTTCCCTTGCTTTCTATCTATCCAACTGAGACGCACACAAAAACAAAAACACAATTTTAGTAGAGTGAAGAAGGGTTACAACTTGACAATATTTTTCCTGCTTCCTGTGACTTCCTATCATGGTGCTGGTATGTTACTGATGCATTGCATAAGGCATGTGTGGTACATTCCTTTTAAATATAGAGTGCTGATTGTTTAATTCACTTGTCTCAGAATATGGACTATATAATTGTGGAAGCACACTAGTAAGGAGCACAGTGGAACCCAATTATCTATTGATTATGTGTGTGCAGTATATCCAATAGCAAAGCAAGGTTTGGTGGATCCCTAGTATAGTGAATCCTAAAGACATCACTTCCCTATTGAAAACCAATATTGTGTATATGGGATTGTATGATATATTTATTTTTTTTCTTTATATTGGTTGAACTAAACGGACTTGTGTCTTTTTTCAACCTAACTATGCAACTATGTAATTAGGAGACAGTTCTCTCCTGATCACCAATGTGAGATAGCATTTCCCCACTGACCACCAACATAGAAGCATTTTGCCATTGCTAATTTACAGTGCATGTCACCACTGACCATCAATGAAAGAGAGCATTACTTGCCAGATCACCAATGTAAAGGAAACCACTAGCCACAACTGCAAGACAACTTTTCTCCACTGACCAGCAGTTTAATAGAACTCTTTACCACTCACCACCAATGTAAGCAATAATTCATGTAAGGGGCACTTCAGTACTATTCACCAATGTAAAAGAAGTATTGCCAGAAGTTTAAATTGCTTGTGAAATCCCAGAGGGAACCCAGTGCACATTGCATTTGCTCCTGCTCAAATCCAGCCAGTGGTTTCTGAGCAGCATGGTCAGCGCTCCCCTCTTCTCACACTGATTTCTAAACACGCTGCTAGCAAGAGACTTCAGAGTTGCCAGGATAGAACATTTGCAGCTCTGTCATGTAGTCCTTTGCCTCCTTTGCTCCTGTGATAGCTGCTGGAAAGCAGAGGCGGCTCTCTAATTAGGCGAAATAGGCGGTGGCCTCAGGCCTCGCAGTCATAGGGGCCTCGCACAGCTGGCTAGTTTACCTAATTAGAGAGCCGCCCCTTCCAGCAGCAAAGATCTCCACCATCTCACAGTCCCGAGTCTCCTCGCTCTGCTATAGGGAGAGATAACAGGCTGCGAGTGAGACGTGTGATCGGAGCTCCGGATCACAGACAGGGAGAGCTGCTCAGTAGAGCTCTGACAGATCTCCCCCCTCCCCCTGCTGCCCGCACAGCCAGACAGAAGAGGAGAGAGAGCTTCTGCTCCTCCTCCTCCCGCCCTCTCCTCCTGTGTCTGCCCCGCCCACTCTCCTCGGCAGTGTTCTCTGTTCTGTCTCAGAGAAGGGGATGTGTGGGCGGGAAGATTCAAACTGGAGCCCAGCAAAGAGAAAAGGACAAGGGGAGTCTGATCCATCCATCCATCCAGTCCCTCCTGCCTCCCAGTGAGTACACTGATGTAGGGGATGCTCTTCCTTCCCTTCCGTCTCCACCCTCTTCTCTTTCTTTCTTTCCTTCCTTCCTTCTATCTATCTATCTATCTATCTTTCTTTCTTTCTCTCTCTCTCTCTCTCTCTCTCTCTCTCTCTCTCTCTCTCTCTTTCTTTCTTTCTTTCTTTCTTTCTTTCTTTCTTTCTTTCTTTCTTTCCATCTTTCTTTCCTTCCATCTATCTTTCTTTCCTTCCATCTATCTTTTCTTTCCTTCTATCTATCTTTTCTTTTCTTTTCTTTCCATCTTTCTTTCTTTCTTTCTTTCTTTCTTTCTTTCTTTCTTTCTTTCTTTCTTTCTTTCTATCTATCTATCTATCTCTTTCTTTCCATCTTTCTTTCTTTCCATCTTTCTTTCTTTCTTTCTTTCTTTCTTTCTTTCTTTCCATCTATCTATCTCTTTCTTTCCATCTTTCTTTCTTTCTTTCTTTCTTTCTTTCTTTCTTTCTTTCTTTCTTTCTTTCTTTCTTTCTTTCTCTCTCTCTTTCTTTCTTTCTTTCTTTCTTTCTTTCTTTCTTTCTTTCTTTCTTTCTTTCTTTCTTTCTTTCTATCTATCTATGCAGCGCCTGTGTATGTTCTCATACTGGTATTTCACTATCACTTCCTTGTGGGGGACCACAGATAACTTGTCACGTTTATACTCTTTGTACTTGCTACCTATACTTACTCCTATGTTTTGATATCTTCTACTGTAGCAAGCTATCGTTATTGTCCCCCTGTTTTGTGGGCACTTTTCTCCTTCCCCTCCCTCTAGTACCTTAGAGTATAAACTTACCTTACTCTATTACAGTTACTGCGGATATTACCCCTCTTGCACAGATTACTGGCTCCACCCTTGTGGAGCTTTCATTATTTACCCATGAGCGCCTGGATCGTTTAAACGTTCCTTCACCACGATCTTCATCAGTGTATGCTCCTCTTTTACTCCATTTTACTACCCTCGTTGACCACGTTGCAGGGGTAAGTTATGGCCCTTATTACCTGTGTGCATTCTCCTTCCCTCTTTTTCCTCCTAGTCTTACCTATTCTCATCTGGATCTAGCTTTTGGCCCTCTCTCACCACCCTACCCCAACTATTTCCTTCCCTCCCCCCCTCCCCCCCTTCCCCCTTCCCCCCCCCCTCTCATTTTTCCCCCCTTCTCTCTCTCCACTTCCCTCCCCCCCTCTCCCCTCCCGCCCTTCCCCCTCTCCCTCCCCCCCCTCCCCCCCCTTTTTCCCTCTCCCCTCCCCCTCCCTCCTCCCTTCCCCCTCACCCCTAAACCCCCCCCTGTCTTCCTCTTTCCTTCCTCCTTCCCCCCCCCCTCCCCCCGTTTTCCTCCCTCCCCTTCCCCCCCCCCTTTCCCCCCCCCTCTTTTTCCTTACTTTCTTCCTTCTTTCTTCTTTGTTTCTTCCCTAACTACTCTATTTCTAGTCCCTTTTCTCTGCACACTGGGTTCCAAACTTATAGCTACCTTATGGGTACCCCTACACCCTACCACGTTCTACCTTGTTTTGTGGTTTAGTGACCCACACACAAATCAACCATTTAAATATTTTACCCACCAGAGGCTGTTCTGTTTTTCCCCTGTGTTCGTCGCAGGGAGAACTGTATGGGGCCCCACATATCCACAGAGAAAACCTGAACGGGTGAGCCTGTCCTTTCTTATACGCAACTTGTATATTATTGTTTAATGTATTATTTAATGACCTCGCTGCCACCATTACAAAAATGTTATGCAATTGTGAATCTCTGTATACTTATTATCTGTCCTTATGCTACATTATAGACTTTACTCTCCTGAGGAAGCGGTGAATACCGCGAAACCGGTCGAGAATCCAAGTCACTGTTGCAATCTCTGTTATTATTGGATGCAATTCATGTGGTTGTATATATTGCTTTGTTCTGTATTACAACTGTATATGTTATTGTACTTTCGAGATTAATTTATCTTTTTTTAAAATGGCTTTCTATTAAAAACCTAGTTTTTATTCTACTATTTTTTCCTTCACCTTTTTGTACCAATATCTTACTACCTCCAGTACCGAAATAGTCCCCTTTGGTTCCCCTATGTGTGGGGGGTTGGGATATTGGCCGACAGAAGCAGCGAACTGCGGCTTCCCCTACTCCCTACCTCCTTTTATTGTAGATTATTGGGATGATGGTACCTTACACTTGGTAATTTAACTATTTAATGGTAGGCGCTTTGCCTTAATCTATCTATCTATCTCTTTCTTTCCATCTTTCTTTCTATCTATCTATCTATCTATCTATCTATCTATCTATCTATCTATCTATCTATCTATCTATCTCTTTCTTTCCATCTTTCTTTCTTTCTTTCTTTCTTTCTATCTATCTCTTTCTTTCTATCTATCTATCTCTTTCTTTCCATCTTTCTTTCTATCTATCTCTTTCTTTCCATCTTTCTTTCTTTCTTTCTTTCTTTCCATCTATCTATCTATCTCTTTCTTTCTTTCTTTCTTTCTATCTATCTATCTCTTTCTTTCCATCTTTCTTTCTTTCTTTCTTTCTTTCTTTCTTTCTTTCTTTTCTTTCTTTCCTTCTTTCTTTCTATCTATCTCTTTCTTTCTATCTATCTATCTCTTTCTTTCCATCTTTCTTTCTATCTATCTCTTTCTTTCCATCTTTCTTTCTTTCTTTCTTTCTTTCTTTCTTTCTTTCTTTCTTTCTATCTCTTTCTTTCCATCTTTCTTTCTTTCTTTCTTTCTTTCTTTCTTTCTTTCTTTCTTTCCTTCTATCTATCTATCTATCTATCTATCTATCTATCTATCTATCTCTTTCTTTCTTTCTTTCTTTCTTTCTTTCTTTCTATCTATCTATCTATCTCTTTCTTTCCATCTTTCTTTCTTTCTTTCTTTCTTTCTTTCTTTCTTTCTTTCTTTCTTTCTTTCTTTCCTTCTATCTATCTATCTATCTATCTATCTTTCTTTCTTTCTTTCTTTCTTTCTTTCTTTCTTTCTTTCTATCTATCTATCTCTTTCTTTCCATCTTTCTTTCTTTCCATCTATCTATCTCTCTCTCTCTCTCTCTCTCTCTCTTTCTTTCTTTCTTTCTTTCTTTCTTTCTTTCTTTCTATCTATCTATCTCTTTCTTTCCATCTTTCTTTCTTTCTTTCTTTCTTTCTTTCTATTCTTTCTTTCATCTTCTTTCTTTCCTATCTATCTATCTCTCTCTCTCTCTCCCTTCTTTCTTTCTTTCTTTCTTTCTTTCTTTCTTTCTTTCTTTCTATCTATCTCTTTCTTTCCATCTTTCTTTCTTTCCTTCTATCTATCTATCTATCTATCTATCTATCTATCTATCTATCTATCTATCTATCTATCTATCTATCTATCTCTTTCTTTCCATCTTTCTTTCTTTCTTTCTTTCTTTCTTTCTTTCTTTCTTTCTTTCTTTCTCTTTCTTTCTATCTATCTATCTCTTTCTTTCCATCTTTCTTTCTTTCTTTCTTTCTTTCTTTCTTTCTTTCTTTCTCTTTCTTTCCATCTTTCTTTCTTTCTTTCTTTCTATCTCTTTCTTTCCATCTTTCTTTCTTTCTTTCTTTCTTTCTTTCTTTCTTTCTTTCTTTCTTTCTTTCTTTCTATCTATCTCTTTCTTTCTATCTATCTATCTATCTCTTTCTTTCCATCTTTCTTTCTTTCTTTCTTTCTTTCTATCTCTTTCTTTCCATCTTTCTTTCTTTCTTTCTATCTATCTTTCTTTCTTTCTTTCTTTCTTTCTTTCTATCTCTTTCTTTCCATCTTTCTTTCTTTCTTTCTTTCTTTCTTTCTTTCTTTCTTTCTTTCTTTCTTTCTTTCTATCTCTTTCTTTCCATCTTTCTTTCCTTCCATCTATCTTTCTTTCCTTCCATCTATCTTTTCTTTCCTTCCATCTATCATTTTCTTTTCTTTTCTTTCCATCTTTCCTTCTTTCTATCTTTCTTTCTTTCTTTCTATCTATCTCTTTCTTTCCATCTTTCTTTCTTTCTATCTATCTATCTCTTTCTTTCCATCTTTCTTTCTTTTTCTTTCTTTCTTTCTTTCTTTCTTTCTTTCTTTCTTTCTTTCTTTCTTTCCATCTATCTATCTCTTTCTTTCCATCTTTCTTTCTTTCTTTCTTTCTATCTCTCTCTTTCTTTCTTTCTATCTATCTATCTCTTTCTTTCCATCTTTCTTTCTTTCTTTCTTTCTTTCTTTCTTTCTTTCTATCTCTTTCTTTCCATCTTTCTTTCCTTCCATCTATCTTTTCTTTCCTTCCATCTATCTTTTCTTTTCTTTTCTTTCCATCTTTCCTTTTTTCTTTCTTTCTTTCTTTCTTTCTTTCTTTCTATCTATCTCTTTCTTTCCATCTTTCTTTCTTTCTTTCTTTCTTTCTTTCTTTCTTTCTTTCTTTCTATCTATCTCTTTCTTTCTATCTATCTATCTCTTTCTTTCCATCTTTCTTTCTTTCTTTCTTTCTTTCTTTCTTTCTTTCTATCTCTTTCTTTCCATCTTTCTTTCTTTCTTTCTATCTATCTATCTATCTATCTATCTATCTATCTATCTTTCTTTCTTTCTTTCTTTCTTTCTTTCTTTCTTTCTTTCTTTCTTTCTATCTCTTTCTTTCCATCTTTCTTTCTTTCTTTCTTTATTTCTTTCTTTCTTTCTTTCTATCTCTTTCTTTCCATCTTTCTTTCCTTCCATCTATCTTTCTTTCCTTCCATCTATCTTTTCTATCTTTTCTTTCCTTCCATCTATCATTTTCTTTTCTTTTCTTTCCATCTTTCCTTCTTTCTATCTTTCTTTCTTTCTTTCTTTCTTTCTATCTATCTCTTTCTTTCCATCTTTCTTTCTTTCTATCTATCTATCTCTTTCTTTCCATCTTTCTTTCTTTTTCTTTCTTTCTTTCTTTCTTTCTTTCTTTCTTTCTTTCTTTCTTTCCATCTATCTATCTCTTTCTTTCCATCTTTCTTTCTTTCTTTCTATCTCTCTCTTTCTTTCTTTCTATCTATCTATCTCTTTCTTTCCATCTTTCTTTCTTTCTTTCTTTCTTTCTTTCTTTCTTTCTTTCTATCTATTTCTTTCTTTCTTTCTTTCTTTCTTTCTTTCTTTCTTTCTTTCTTTCTTTCTTTCTATCTCTTTCTTTCCATCTTTCTTTCCTTCCATCTATCTTTTCTTTCCTTCCATCTATCTTTTCTTTTCTTTTCTTTCCATCTTTCCTTTTTTCTTTCTTTCTTTCTTTCTTTCTTTCTTTCTTTCTTTCTTTCTTTCTTTCTTTCTTTCTATCTATCTCTTTCTTTCCATCTTTCTTTCTTTCTTTCTTTCTTTCTTTCTTTCTTTCTTTCTTTCTATCTATCTCTTTCTTTCTTTCTTTCTTTCTATCTCTTTCTTTCCATCTTTCTTTCTTTCTTTCTTTCTTTCTATCTCTTTCTTTCCATCTTTCTTTCTTTCTATCTATCTATCTATCCATCTCTATCTATCTATCTATCTATCTATCTATCTATCTATCTATCTATCTATCTATCTATCTATCTATCTATCTATCTCTTTCCATCTTTCTTTCTTTCTTTCTTTCTTTCTTTCTTTCTTTCTTTCCTTCTATCTATTTATCTATCTCTTTCCTTCCATCTTTCTTTCCTTTCATCTATCTTTCTTTCCTTCCATCTATCTTTTCTTTCCTTCCATCTGTCTTTTCTTTTCTTCTTTCTCTTTCTTTCTTTCTTTCTTTCTTTCTTTCTTTCTTTCTTTCTTTCTTTCCTTTCCTTTCCTTTCCTTTCCTTCCTTCCTTCCTTCCTTCCTTCCTTCCTTCCTTCCTTCCTTCCTTCCTTCCTTCCTTCCTTCCTTTCCTTCCTTCCTTTCCTTCCTTCCTTCCTTCTCCACCCATTCCCCTTTATTTCTCTCTTTGTGACAGCCTACCAGAATAGGTAGGATCTGTGAGAGGAGCTTCCCTGTGCAGCTCTGCTTGAGGAAAATATATCTTTATTATGCCCACTTACCTACCCCCTGTACTGTCCACTCCCCTATACTGTACACTCCTAATACAGTTCATTTTCATCCCTTGAATTTTTTTTTCCCATTATGGGAGTGAGTGGGGCCTCATGTCTAAGTTTTGCCTAAGGCCTCACAAAGTCTAGAGCCGCCTCTGCTGGAAAGAGAATTCTGCTCTCTCCTCCCTCCAATTGGTCCCCCCTTAAAATCCATACTAGAACCTTATCCAAGCATGCAGCCTGGGTGGCCAGGGAAGAGGGGAGCAAGCATGCAGCCCCCCTCCTCCCTAAATCATACTAGATCACATTCCCTCAACATTGGGGGGGGGCTGTTGGAAAAGCACCTTGTCCCTATGTTGATTAAGACTAGGGCCTCCTCCCCACAACACTAGCCCAGTGATTGTGGGGGTCTATGGGTGGGGGGGGGTTATTGAAAGCCAGAAGCTCCCATTAAAAATAACAGGGCTCAGAATGTAAATATCATGGCTAAGGATTTAATTAAACAGATACACATTTTTGTTTTATTTGAAAAAAATGTCCCATAACGTAAATCCACTGTCAATTACATCATCCAGCGAAGCAAATCCAGGTCAACCATTCTGCATGAAGCCCGTTCAGCTGCCAAATAAAAAAAAATGCCACCCACACACATGTTCAAACCGTCCCTTGACTCCCACCAAATGTTATCTCCTAATCCTAGCCGTAATATAAACAAAGACCGGGCATCTCAGGGACATGATCATATTTGGTCAATGACATCACGCGGTTTCTAAAAAAGTGTAATTTTCAGAGACTGTAGACAGAAAAACTGCACAGATTTGCAGCACAACTTCGTCCTTTAGATAAGCTACTATTTTAGAGGGATAAAGCAAGAACATTTCACCTGGAAATAAAAAATGATGACAAGTATGTACCCCTTTTTTCTAGGATGCACTATCAGAGTGAGAGAGCGGGCAGTTTTCATCCAGAAATATTACACTGTTTTTTTTCTGTGACAGAAGATATGTTATAGATTTATTGCACAGAACGTTATCCTTTTTAATTGGATACAATTTCAGAGGAAGAGAGCAGGCAGTATGAACCAGCAAATAAGCCAATTACATTCTATTTTTCTCGAGGCAGAAGACAAAAAATTTGTGCAGATTATCTAAACAGTTTTTAAACCTTATTTGATAGGCTATAATATGGTTACATTGCTACTAATTGTGACGTAGTATATGTGAAAATGTTGCTATGTAAGGAACATAAGTGCCTTAACGACATCTTATTTAGTGCATTGTGACATCAAGGTTGAATAAAGACACTTGTCTATCAAGTTCAACCTGAAAAAATGTGTGTGTGTGAAAGAGTCTATTGTTTTCCATATCCCTGTACATTGTGTTCACTGTGAAACACATCTAAGGCCGGGTTTACACATGTGCAGCCACGGGTTCATGCCTGGCGTCAGCTGTATTCTTGTACACCAGTTCAGGTGTCAATCAGGTGCAAATTTTAGCCTGAATTTGCACCTGAACCCAACCCAAAGACACACCAGACTCTTTTTCAATCCGGACCATGGCTGCCCCGGATATGTGAATTGGCTCTATTGAGAGCCAGTGACACTTGCCTGTCATGCGAACTGGAAGTGGAGAAACACACATCCAATTCGCATATGTGTGAACCCAGCCTCAAATTTTCTGAACTTATCTAAACTGACACCATTAACTGTGAAAGGGACTTCCACATCCTTAACGCCCTACCCGTAAAGAATCCCTTATGCAGTTCAAAGGATAAGTTCACCTCTTTTTTTTCTAAATTCCAGCTCCCCTATGTATTAATATACCATTAAAGTACTTCTTTGGCAGAAATAAAACATCTTTCTATTTATCTTCACACCCCTTACTTCACTGTCCAGCTGGCTCTATGAAAAAACTTTTCCATTACTTCCTGGATGAACTTTAGGACATGACACAGGAATGAGTTTACCAGCTGACCTCTTTAGCACACGCACTGCATCATCTGCCCTCCTACTCCAGCACATCACTACCACCCTGTATCAGCTGCATGTTTCTTCTAGGCAATCAGTGAATAATGTTCCCACTAAATACACAGCTATAGGTCATTCACTTTGCAGAATTTGTGGGAGCTAGTGATCACACAACCACCTATGTGGATAGAGCTGTAAAACTGAAAACAGGAGAAGTATGTCCTGGATTCTGTAAAGCTCACTATACGCTATATAATCTGATTGTACAATCTCCTTTAGATCTACCATCAACTTTGTAGTGCAAGGGCCTACCTGACTGGATACAGTGTGATTGGATAGATGGTGTATCCTCCTATTATATAGTTTTGGTAAACCTGAAGGAGATTGTACAATCAGATTGTATAGTGTATGACCACCTTAACCACTTGCCGACCGCCTCACGCTGATATACGTCAGCAGAATGGCATGGGCAGGCAGAATCACAAACCCATACGTGATCTGCCTCCCGCGGGTGGGGGGTCCGAACGGACCCCCCCCCCCCCCGGTGCCAGAGGCAGCCGGAATTTCTTCGCGGGCGATGAGAGGTGAGGGGGAGGCCATCCATTGTTGGCCACCCCCTTCCGATCGCTCCCGGCGAATGAAAATCCCTTCTCTCCCTCTGTAATATAAACAGAGGGAGAGGAAGTGATGTCATCCCTCCTCGAGCCGGTCTTTTCGTTCAGGCGCCGAGGAGAGAAGACATCCAAGTAAGTGCACCAACATTACACTAACAGTAGAACACACTAGGCACACTTTTCACCCCCATCACCCCCCCCAGATCACCCCCCTGTACCCCCTGTCACACTGACACCAATAGCAGTTTTTTTTTTTTTTGCATTGGTGTCAGTTTGTGACAGTTAAAAGTGTTAGGGCAGTTAGGTTAGCCCCCTTTAGGTCTGGGGTACCCCCCTTTAGGTCTAGGGTACCCCCCTAACCCCCCCTAATAAAGGTTAACCCCTTGATCACCCCCCGTCGCCAGTGTCGCTAAGCGATCGTTTTTCTGATCGCTGTATTAGTGACACAGGTGACGCTAGTTATGGAGGTAAGTATATAGGTTCGCTGTCAGTGTTTTATAGCGACAGGGACCCCCATATACTACCTACTAAAGGTTTTAACTCCCTGATTGCCCCCTAGTTAACCCTTTCACCAGCGATCACCGTATAAGTGTTACGGGTGACGCTGGTTAGTTTGTTTTTTTTATAGTTTTTTATAGTTTATTATAGTTTTAGGGCACCCGCCATTTATTACCTTATAAAGGTTTAACCCCCTAATTGCCCGGCGAGGATATAAGTTACGTTTTTAGGATCAGATAAGGTCTGCGTCGCCCCAGGCAGCGTCAGGTTAGCGTCAGTACCGCTAACACCCACGCACGCAGCATACACCTCCCTTAGTGCTATAGTATCTGAACGGATCGATATCTGACACGATCAGATCTATACTCCCCAGCAGTTTAGGGTCCCCCCAAAAAAACGCAGTGTTAGCGGGATCAGCCCAGATACCTGCTAGCACCTGCGTTTTTCCCCTCGGCCCAGCCCAGCCCAACCCACCCAAGTGCAGTATCGATCGATCACTGACACTTACAGAACACTAAGCACACATAACTGCAGCGTTCGCAGAGTCATGCCTGATCCCTGCGATCGCTAACAGTTTTTTGGTAGCGTTTTGAATCAGTCGCTAACAGTCAGGAGCTTTTTTGCCTGTGAGTCTCACTAGTGTACCCCTAAATTTAGAGCCCAAAATGGCAAATCGAAGGTACACTAGTGAAGAGGCCTACACGTTTCTGAGCCTGACAGATAGTGAAGAGGAAGTCACTCATCTGTCAGATTCAGGCTCAGAATACGATCCTGTAGAGGACAGCGGCTCCATGACAGATAGCTCTGACGACGGAGTTGTGGTCCCTGCCAAGGTCAGATGTACCAGGCCCCAATCTTCTTCTTCTGTCCTTGAAGTGCAAGAACCGCAGGTCCCTCGTATGGAGCAGAGATGTACTAGCGCCGCTATTCCTTCTGGTGAACTGGCAAGCACCAGCGGCCTAGTACACCCTGGTCGTACATCCAGCACTGCAGTAACACTTGGTGACGTGGCGAGTCCCATAAGTGCAGTTCAAGCTGGCGAGGTGGCAAGCACTAGTAGTGTCCCGCTGCCACCAAGAAGATGAACACAGGCCCGTCATGCCCATAGTGCCCTTCCTGCTGCATTCGCCAATCCGAATTGGGAACCCACCACTTCTGCAGCACCCGTACTTCCCCCATTCACTGGCCAACCCGGAATTCAGGTGGAAACAGTTGATTTTACGTGATTTTACGCCACTGGACTTTTATTCGCTGTTTTTCACTGAAGATCTCTTTAGATCTATTGTGGACCAAAGCAATTTGTACGCTGGTCAACACATCGCCACTATTCCCCAGTCCTCCCTTGGCACGATACGAGCAGATTTTGCGGTTCATGCACTTCAACGACAATGAACTCTGTCGTCCTCATGGAGACACTGGATACGATCGGCTCTACAAAATTCGGCCCCTCGTAAACCACTTCAACCAACGTTTTGCAGACTTGTTTACTCCCCATCAAGTTGTCTGCGTTGATGAGTCCCTGATTACATTTTCTGGCCGCTTGTCATTCAAACAGTACCTTCCCAGCAAGCGTGCCAGATACGGGGTCAAGATGTATAAGCTCTGTGACAGGGCCACAGGCTATACATGTAGTTTTATGGTTTACGAGGGCAAAGATAGTCAAGTAGAGCCGACAAACTGCCCTGACTACATAGGAAGCGCTGGCAAGATAGTGTGGGACTTGGTGTCACCCTTATTCGGAAAGGGGTACCACTTGTACGTGGACAATTATTACACGAGCGTGCCACTTTTTAGTCACCTTTTTGATCAACAGATTGGAGCATGTGGCACCGTGCGACCTAATCACCGGGGCTTTCCCCAGCGGCTTGTAGATTCCCGTCTTAGGCTGGGGGAAAGAGCCTGCTTGCAGTGTAATAATTTGCTCGCTATGAACTGGAGGGACAATAAGAATGTTTTCATTCTTACCTCCCTTCATGCAGACACGACGACCCAAATTACTACGGCGACTGGTGTTGTGGAGAAACCCCTCTGTGTCCACGAATATAACCTCAATATGGGAGGGGTGGACCTCAACGACCAGTTGTTGGCGCCGTACCTAGTTGCCCGTAAGGCCAGACGCTGGTACAAAAAAGTGTCTGTTTATTTATTTCAATTGGCTTTGCTGAATGCTCATGTGCTATGCAGAGCTTCAGGATGGACTGGATCCTTCCTTAAATTCCAGGAAGACATCGTCAGAGCCCTTCTGTTTCCAGACGGTGCTCCACCTCACCTTCCCCAACCAAATGCAGTAAGCCGGCTGCATGAGAGGCATTTTCCTTATGTCCTCCCGAGTACCCCTACCCAACGAGCCCCCCAAAAAAGATGTTGTGTCTGCAGCAAGCGCGGATTTAGGCGTGACACCCGGTATTGTTGTCCCTCCTGTCCTGACAATCCTGGTCTATGCATTGGTGAATGTTTTGAACGCTACCATACACTAGTTGAGTATTAGCGTAGGGTACAACACTGAACAGACTAGGACACACTTTCACAGGGTCTCCCAAGATGCCATCGCATTTTGAGAGACCCAAACCTGGTACCAGTTAAAAAAGTTAAAGTTACTAAAAAAAGTGTAAAAAAAAAATAAAAAATAAAAATACAAAAAAAATATAAAATAAAAAAACCAAAAATAGTTGTTGTTTTATTGTTCTCTCCCTATTCTCTCTCTATTGTTCTGCTCTTTTTTATTGTATTCTATACTGCAATGTTTTATTGTTATGTTTTTATCATGTTTGCTTTATAGGTATGCAATTTTTTTATACTTTGTTTTTTTATCGTTAACCACTTTTTTGTTTTCAGGTACGCCATTCAGCTGCAGAGCGGATTTATTTATCTTGACAGCAACAGCGTTTGCTCCCACGATAGATAAAGCCGTGACTCCAGCGCTGTCGGAGGTGATTTCACCACCACAGTTACATACTTCAGCATATATATGCCGAAGCGTGGGGGCAGCAGTGGGCGGAGGAGCGATTTGCTCCTAACTTTTGCGGGAGGATGCCCCTATGCTTCGGCATATATATACGGTGCATGTATGCCCATAATTAGAAGTGGGTGGATGAAGGGAGGTATTCTAATGGTGGGTATACCCACCGATCAATATCTTTTTTTCGTTCAGCCCACAGGCTGCATGAAAAAAAAGTTTACAATATATGCCCAACAAGGACCAGCAACATACTGGTATGTTGCTGGACTTTGAGTGGTTATACCAGAATGATGCCTGCAGATTCTTTTCAGCCAGCGGTCGGCTTTCATGTAAAAGCAATCCTAGCGGCTAATTTTACAAGCAGTGGGAGGGAATGCCCCCCACCGTCTTCCATGTTTTTCTCTGGCTCTTCTGTCCCAACAGGGAACCTGAGAATGCAGCCGGTGATTCGGCCAGCTGACCATAGAGCTGATCAGAGACCAGAATGGCTCCAAACATCTCTATGGCCTACGAAACCGGAAGCTACAAGCATTTCATGACTTAGATTTCGCCGGATGTAAACAGTGCCATTGGGAAATTGGGAAAGCATTTTATCACACCGATCTTGGTGTGGTCAGATGCTTTGAGGGCAGAGGAGAGATCTAGGGTCTAACAGACCCCAATTTTTTCAAAAAAGAGGACCTGTCACTACCTATTGCTATCATAGGGGATATTTACAAAAATGAAAGGAACAGTTTAAAAATAAGATAAAAAATCAAAAAAATAATAAAGAAAAAAACAAAAGCACCCCTGTCCCCCCCTGCTCTCGCGCAAAGGCGAACGCAAGCGTCGGTCTGGCGTCAAATGTAAACAGCAATTGCACCATGCATGTGAGGTATCACTGCGAAGGTCAGATCGAGGGCAGTAATTTTAGCAGTAGACCTCCTCTGTAAATCTAAACTGGTAACCTGTAAAGGCTTTTAAAGGCTTTTAAAAATGTATTTAGTTTGTCGCCACTGCATGTTTGTGCGCAATTTTAAAGCATGTCATGTTTGGTATCCATGTACTCGGCCTAAGATCATCTTTTTTATTTCATCAAACATTTGGGCAATATAGTGTGTTTTAGTGCATTAAAATTTAAAAGTGTGTTTTTTCCCCAAAAAATGCGTTTGAAAAATCGCTACACCCACCATTTTAATCTGTAGGGCATTTGCTTTAAAAAAATATATAATGTTTGGGGGTTCAAGTAATTTTATTGCAAAAAAAAAACATTTTTTCATGTAAACAAAAAGTGTCAGAAAGGGCTTTGTCTTCAAGTGGTTAGAAGTGGGTGATGTGTGACATAAGCTTCTAAATGTTGTGCATAAAATGCCAGGACAGTTCAAAATCCCCCCAATATTTTATATTGTGACACAAGTTGTGGGAAAAAGACACATTTTTTTTTTTTTTTGCACAAAGTTGTCACTAAATGATATATCGCTCAAACATGCCATGGGAATATGTGAAATTACACCCCAAAATAAATTCTGCTGCTTCTCCTGAGTACGGGGATACCACGTGTGAGACTTTTTGGGAGCCTAGCCGCGTACGGGACCCCGAAAACCAAGCACCGCCTTCAGGCTTTCTAAGGGCGTAAATTTTTGATTTCACTCTTCACTGCCTATCACAGTTTCGGAGGCCATGGAATGCCCAGATGGCACAACCCCCCCCCCCCCCCAAATGACCCCATTTTGGAAAATAGACACCCAAAGCTATTTGCTGAGAGTTATAGTGAGTATTTTGCAGACCTCACTTTTTGTCACAAACTTTTGAAAATTGAAAAAAGAAAAAAAAAAACATTTTTCTTGTCTTTCTTCATTTTCAAAAACAAATGAGAGCTGCAAAATACTCACCATGCCTCTCAGCAAATAGCTTGGGGTGTCTACTTTCCAAAATGGGGTCATTTTGGGGGGTTTTGTGCGATCTTGGCATTTTATGGCCTTCGAAAATGTGATAGGTAGTGAGGAGTGAAATCAAAAATTTACGCCCTTAGAAATCCTCAAGGCGGTGATTGGATTTCGGGGCCCCGTATGAAGCTAGGCTCCCAAAAAGTGCCACACATGTGGTATCCCCGTACTCAGAAGCAGCAGAATGTATTTTGGGGTGTAATTCCACATATGCCCATGGCATGTTTCAACAATATATCATTTAGTGACAACTTTGTGCAAAAAAAAAAAAAAAAATTGTCACTTTTCCGCAACTTGTGTCAAAATATAAAATATTCCATGGACTCAACATGCCTCTCAGCAAATAGCTTGGGGTGTCTACTTTCCAAAATGGGGTCATTTGGGGGGGGGGGGGGTTGTGCCATCTGGGCATTTTATGGCCTTCAAAACTGTGATAGGTAGTGAGGAGTGAAATCACAACTTTACGCCCTTAGAAATCCTGAAGGCGGTGCTTGGTTTTCGGGGCCCCGTACGCGGCTAGGCTCCCAAAAAGTCCTAAACATGTGATATCCCCGTACTCAGGAGAAGCAGCAGAATGTATTTTGGGGTGTAATTCCACATATGCCCATGGCATGTTTGAGCAATATATCATTTAGTGACAACTATGTGCAAAAAAAAAAAAAAAATTGTCACTTTCCCGCAACTTGTGTCAAAATATAAAATATTCCATGGACTCAACATGCCTCTCAGCAAATAGCTTGGGGTGTCTACTTTCCAAAATGGGGTCTTTTGGGGGGGGGTTTGTGCCATCTTGGCATTTTATGGCCTTCAAAACTGTGATAGGTAGTGAGGAGTGAAATCAAAAATGTATGCCCTTAGAAATCCTGAAGGCGGTGCTTGGTTTTCGGGGCCCCGTACGCGGCTAGGCTCCCAAAAAGTCCCATACATGTGGTATCCCCATACTCAGGAGAAGCAGCTAAATGTATTTTGGGGTGTAATTCCACATATGCCCATGGCCTGTGTGAGCAATATATCATTTAGTGACAACTTTGTGCAAAAAAAAAAAAAAATTGTCACTTTCCCACAACTTGTGTCAAAAAATAAAATATTCCATGGACTCAACGTGCCTCTCAGCAAATAGCTTGGGGTGTCTACTTTCCAAAATGGGGTCATTTGGGGGGGGGGTTTTGTGCCATCTGAGCATTTTATGGCCTTCAAAACTGTAATAGGTAGTGAGGAGTGAAATCAAAAATTTACGCCCTTAGAAATCCTGAAGGCAGTGATTGGTTTTCGGGGCCCCGTACGCCGCTAGGCTCCCAAAAAGTCCCACACATGTGGTATCCCCATTCCCCGTACTCAGGAGAAGCAGCTGAATGTATTTTGGGGTGCAATTCCACATATGCCCATTGCCTGTGTGAGCAATATATCATTTAGTGACAACTTTTTGTAAATTTTTTCTTTTTTTTTTTTTTTTTTGTGTCATTATTCAATCACTTGGGACAAAAAAAATAAATATTCAATGGGCTCAACATGCCTCTCAGCAATTTCCTTGGGGTGTCTACTTTCCAAAATGGGATCATTTTGGGGGGTTTTGTACTGCCCTGCCATTTTAGTACCTCAAGAAATGACATAGGCAGTCATAAACTAAAAGCTGTGTAAATTCCAGAAAATGTACCCTAGTTTGTAGACGCTATAACTTTTGCGCAAAGCAAAAAATATACGCTTATTGACAAAGACATGTGGCCGAATACATTTTGGCCTAAATGTATGACTAAAATTGAGTTTATTGGATTTTTTTTATAACAAAAAGTAGAAAATATCATTTTTTTAAAAAATTTTCGGTCTTTTTCCGTTTATAGCGCAAAAAATAAAAACGGCAGAGGTGATCAAATACCATCAAAAGAAAGCTCTATTTGTGGGAAGAAAAGGACGCAAATTTTGTTCGGGTACAGCATTGCATGACCGTGCAATTAGCAGTTAAAGCGACGCAGTGCCAAATTGTAAAAAGTGCTCTGGTCAGGAAGGGGGTAAATCCTTCCGGGGCTGAAGTGGTTAATACACCTAAAATGAACTAGTTGTGCTTTTGGTAAAAAAAAAAAACATTCAGACCCGCAACACACCAAAATGTCCCATGAGCTACTTTGCCGCATGTAGGACAGCCCACTGAAATCAACGGACTGCCCTATGCATGTCACAGTAAAAACGTGCCAAAAAACGTGCGTTTCCTCTACGCTAGGTACAAATGGGGCCTGAAAGTGAATTGTTTTCTTTACACAAGAGCAATGAGGCTCCATATGTGCGGTTTGCCATGCATTTGGAAATGCACAGATGTGAATGGAGCCTCATTGCTCTTGTATAAACAAACTAATTTTACTTTCAGGCCCCATTCACACTTAACGTAGTGGAAGTGGATGTTTTTTGGAGCATTTTTACTATGAAACTCATAGGGCAGCCTGTTGATTTCAGTGGGCTGTCCTACACGTGGCAAAGTATGGGACATGCTGGCATGTTGCACGTTTTTTACTGTGCATTTTGCTGCATTTTTTCACGTAGCAAAATGTGTGTTTGCTTCTGTGTTTGGTGTGCAATTAACAATTAATGGCACTAAAAGCACAAGTTTTAGGTGTATAAAAGGTCCTAAATAAATCTTCTTTAGATTTACCAAAACCATATGATAGGAAGAGACACCATCTATCCAATCACTCTGTATCCAATCAGGCAGGCCCTTGCACTACATAGTTAATAGTAGATCCAAAGGAGATTGTACAATCAGATTGTATAGTGTATGGTAGGGTTGCACCGATACCACTTTTTTTAGCAACAAATACCGATATTTTTTTTAAGTACTCGCCGATACCAATTACCTATTCTAATATCTATCCAATATCTATTTCCGGCATTTAGAGCGCTCAAGATGAGGAGGAGCAGGGAGGGGGGTCACCATCATCTATTGGCTCTCAGGGCAGCACAGAGTTAAAAGTTGAGTTTTTCATTAACCAGTCAGCAGCGGGCTCCTCTCCCAGCAGGCAGCACAGGGAGTAATGACGGCTCCACTGACTCCAGGCTCTAGCTAAAAAGTTTTTTGCCTGTTTGCACACACACAGCAGAGACGATTGAGGGGGGAGGAGAGCTCTGAGTGCCGAGAGAGAAGGCATGGCCAGCCGCACACCTAGCTCCCAGGTCCCAGTCAAATCTTCACCTGGAGGTCTGAGCAGTGGAAAGGAAGGAGGCGTTCCTGCATACCCACACTCCCCTGCGGTGCTACATCCAGGCTGTTCCTCCCTCCATGCATGGCAGACTCCACAGATTCAGCTCCTCCACACATACTGATAGCTAGCGGCAGCTGCCCCTGGTTGTGTTTACATTCATCTGTCAACGGGAACCCCGCTGACTGATGAATGAGTCATTAGTTGTTAAGGACGCAGCGGCCCCACTCCTTAAAGTGGTGTTCCGGCCGAAATTATACTTTTTAAATAAAAATACCCCTATAATACACAAGCTTAATGTATTCTAGTAAAGTTAGTCTGTAAACTAAGGTTTGTTTTGTTAGTTTATAGCAGTAGTTTGTTATTTTATAAACTTGCAGCAGGCCGTGGCCATCTTAAGTGTGGGCATCTGAAGCCAGACTGTATTTCTTCCTGGATTTCATCCTTGCAGATCTCGCACGTGCTCAGTGCAGCACAAGCAGTGTAATAGGTTTCAGGTCAGGTTTCCATAGCAACGGCAGTGTCAGAGGAAGTTGCCGCCCCTTCCCAGAAGGCATTGCAAACAGGAAATGATGCGTTGGGTCACGGCCAGGGAGGAGGAAGTGAAAAATGAATACAGCAGATATACAGTAGGTGCTGAGAAAAAAAATAAAAAAATATCCAATTCATTTACAGTGCAGTTTAGTGAGGGATGCTGAAGAGTTGTAAAAGTGGGTGGAACTCTAACAACTGATAATTTCTGCATTCTTTTGTGTACATTTCAGTTGTCAGCGGGAGAATACCGCTGACAACTGAGCCAGTAGGTATCGGTTTTAAGTATCGGTGCATTTTCCCGAGTACCAATACTTGTGTAAAAGCCTAGTATCGGCACCAATACCAGTATCGGTATCGGTGCAACCCTAGTGTATGGTGAGCATTACAGAACCAATGACATACTTCTCCTGTTTTAAATTTTTACAGCTCTGGTGATTTGTTCATATTAAGTTAACTCATACTGGTGATTACACTTCTGAATGCTCTTTTCCGCCATTACTATCTTGATCACATGTAACTTTTGATGTATGGCTCCTTCAACTGGAGAATACCTATTTTACATCATCTGGAAGTATCTGGAGTATCTGGTAGTTTTCTTACTGTCCTCTGGGAAGTCAGGGAATCAATGTTAGGCCATATCAAGTATATCCACAAATATTCTCAATTGAGGCACTTTTCTAAAAAAGGCCCAAATGAATACAAACAGCATGATTTACCCTGATTTAGATAAAAAAAAATATGAGCAGCAGCATGCAGAAACATTACATCGCGGTCATGTAGTGTTTTTTTGTGTGTGCAGAAGCACCACAATGCAATGCAAACATTAAGTGGTTATAAAGGCGGAAGGTTTGCTATCTTAATGCATTCTATGCATTAAGATAACAAACCTTCTGTGTGTAACAGCCCCCCTCATACTTACCTGAGCCTCATCTCTATCCAGCGATGTCCACAAGTGCCTCGGCTGTTCAGGACTCTCCCTCCTGATTGTCTGAGACACAGCAGCGGCACCATTGGCTCCCACTGCTGTCAATCAAAATCAGTTAGCCAATCAGGGGAGAGAGGGGGTTGAGCCGACCCACGGCTCTGTGTCTGAATGGACACACGGAGTTGCGGCTCGGCTTGGGTGCCCCCATAGTAAGTTGCTGTGGGACCACTCAACAAAGAAAGGGGTACCTAAGAAGAGGAGGAACTGGGCTGTTCTGGGCAAAACCACTACACAGAGCAGGAAAGTATTACATTTTTGTTATTTTGAAAGATAAAAAAAAACGAGACTTTAGTATCACTTTAAGAAGCTACATGGAACGGACCCACAGAAATAACTGAACAATTTTTACAGAGAAAAACAGAGAAACAGATGCAGAAACATTTGGTGTTGGGTATTTATAATATCAACGCACAACAAATATGTATGTGGTACACAGGATGATGTAGTTATAGTAAAGGGGTGAGGAGTGCTAATGATTATTATAATTATTATTGTTGAGGCAAGAGTGTGATAGCCAAAATGAAGTACAAAACTCCTCTTATCCAAAAAGCGAGAGAGATGCATTTTATTGAGTCCCAGTACAGAACAAAGTCCACAAAATACTTGCAACAGATGACAAAGTCCACAGATGACAGAGTATTTGTAAATATTACAATGAACATCAGCCTTCATCAACCTAGGTAGCTACCATGCATGCAATAATGTGTATTATAATCTAGACCTGTGCTTCTATCATGATGAAAAATGAATGTGTGAACGATTGTGTCTAATGCCGGACTTTTCGACGGACTTTACAATGGACTTTCTGAATGAACGGACTTGCCTACACACGATTAACCAAAGTCCAACGGATTCGTACGTGATGACGTGCGACCGGACTAAAACAAGGAAGTTCATAGCCAGTAGCCAATAGCTGCCCTAGCGTCGGTTTTTGTCTGTCGGACTAGCATACAGACGAGCGGACTTTTCGACCGGACTCGAGTCCGTCGAATAGATTTGAAACATGTTTCAAATCTAAATCCGTCAAACTTTATAGAAAGCAAAGTCCGCTGGAGCCTACACACGATCGAATTGTCCAACGGACTCCGGTACGCCGGACCAAGTATGCCGGAAAGTCCGCTCGTGTGTATGCGTCATTAGGCCTCATTCACACGAGGCGGACTCCATTTCCACGGAGCCCGCCTCGGTCCGCCGGCTCAGCGGGAGATCTGTCCGTTGATCTCCGCTGAGCCGGCGGATGACAGGTCCCTCTCTGCTCACTGAGCGGGGAGGGGCTTGTCAGGTGCCGCTGCCGCCTATGGAGGGATCGGATGAAAATGGACAGCGTGTCCATTTTCATCAGATCTCACCCGATTCGATCCGCCAGCGACGGATCTGGACGTAGGGCCATCCGTTTGCTTTTTGCGGATCGGACCGGGTCGGATGTCAGCGGACATGTCTCCGGTGACATCCGTCGCTCCATAGGCTAACATAGAGCGCCCGTTCAGGTCCGCCGTCAAAACTGACAGGCGGACCTGAACGGTCTGATCGTGTGAAAGGGGCCTAACAGCTAAAAACTCCACCTGAAATACCAGTGTTTAACACTGGAGGGGTTCCTGATTGGTTGACCAAATACTTTTGATCTTAACATGAAAAGACCCTACTTGTATTAACTGACAATAGCATTTAAAGGAGTTGTAAACCCTTGAGGTTTTTCACCTTAATGCATTCTATGCATTAAGGTGAAAAACCTTCTGTAGTGCAGCACCCTCCCAAAGCCCCCCCCTTTTTCCTTACCTGAGCCCGATCTTTCCAGCGACGGGGATGAGCAGAGCAGCTTCAGCAGCTGTCTCGGGCCCTTATTGGATAGATTGATAGCAGCAGGAGCCATTGGCTGTCTTTGTCAATCGATGCAGCAGCAGGAGTGCCCCATGGAAAGCGCTACTCCGTGGGGGCACTCGAGAAGAGGAGGGGCCAGGAGCGCCACAGTGGGACCCCAGAAGAGGAGGATTGGGGCCACTCTGTGCAAAGGAGGTAAGTATGAAATGGTTTGTTTGTTTTTTTATACCCCTTTAACCACTTCAGCCCACAGAAGGATTTGCTCCTTTAATGACCAGGCCATTTTTTTGTGATATGACACTGCGCCGCTTTAATTGCGCGGTCGTGCGACATTGTACCCCAACAAAATTGATATCCTTTTTTTTCCAACAAATAGAGCTTTCTTTTGGTGGTATTTGATCACCCCCTTTTTTTTTTTGCGTTATAAACAAAAAAAGAGTGACAATTTTGAAAAAAAAAAATTTTTTGCTATAATACATATCCAAAAAAAATATCTAAAAAAACAAATCTATTCATCAGTTTAGGTCAATATGTATTCTTCTACATATTTTTGGTAAAAAATAAAATAAAATAAAATCGCAATAGGAGTATATTAACCGCTTTAGCCCCGGAAGATTCTACCCCCTTCCTGACCAGAGCACTTTTTGCGATTCGGCACTGCGTCGATTTAACTGACAATTGCGCAGTCATGTGACGTTACACCCAAACAAAATTGACGTCCTTTTTTTCCCACAAATAGAGCTTTTTTTTTTGGTGGTATTTGATCACCTCTGCAGTTTTTATTTTTTGCGCTATAAACAAAAAAAGCGACAATTTTGAAAAAAAACGCATTATTTTTAAACTTTTTGCTATAATAAATATCCTCCAAAAATATATAAAAAATGTTTTTTTTCCTCAGTTTAGGCCAATATGTATTCTTCTACATATTTTTGGTAAAAAAAAAATCACAATAAGCATATATTGATTGGTTTGCACAAAAGTTATAGCGTCTACAAAATAGGGGATAGATTTATAGCATTTTTATTATTTTTTTTTTTTTTTACTAGTAATGGCGGCGATCTACGATTTTTATCGTGACTGCGACATTATGCCGGACAGCCGTGTCATTCTGCTGCAATACAACTGTGGCAGCTGGTCGGCATGTGGTTAATTGGTTTGCACAAAAGTTATCGCGTCTACAAACTATGGGATAGATTTAGGGACTTTTATATTTTATTGTTTTTACTGGTAATGGCAGGGATCTGCGATTTTTAGGGGAACTGCAACATTGCGGCGGACAAATCTGCCCCCTAATAGCAGGGAAGGGTTTAACTTTAGGGGGGCGATTAAGGGGTTAAATGTGTTCCCTCAGCGTATTCTAACTGTAAGGGGGGATGGGCTGCCTGGGAAATGACAGAGATAGCTGTTCCCAATCACTGGGAACAGCAGATCTCTGAGATGTCCCCTGTCTGTTCACGGATTTGCCTTGTTTACAATGGCAGATCCCCGTTCTGCCTCTGTATACAGTGATCATGGAAGACCCACGGGCATGTGCCCACAATCCCACATACACGGACTAACGGACAGGTACATCGGTTTGCGCAGGAGAGCCGACTTGCCGCAGGTTAAGTGCGGCTGCTGGTCGCCAAGTGGTTAAGGTCTCTAAAATGATAATAATTACCATCAATAAATACTTCTTGAATGGTCAATTAACATAGTTTATCACCCTTAAGTATGTAAACAATGTACTCTCTGAAATGTTCAATTAGATTAACAGGATATTCCCCAAATACCAAGGTGACCTTGCATAAACCTAACCTAGCAAAGTCATTACCTATACATTTGTTAAATAGAATATACTGTAGTTGGCATGGCCTGCAGGTCTTGACATAGAAAAGAATGTGCAAGACACATATATATATATATATATATATATATACAGTATATATACGCACTATCCTACATAAATCATAGCCTACAGATGACCCTGCAAAAAAACTGAACACATTTTTACAGCTGGGAAACATTCAGTGTAGCAACAATGGACTAAAGCTGTAGAGGCAGTATAAGATGGTAATGTTGGCAGGCCATGGCCTGTCAAGAGAGGGTTATGGTGTCAGGCCATCAGCGGTAGAAGAAGCTGTTCATGGTGGCAGGATGTGGCCCTGGTAATAGAAGTTGGTAATAATGGCAGAAGGTGGCATTCATTACAGGCCTGCAGTGGTGAAAAGATTTGCATGCCCTGCTCTGCATAATATGTTGTCAGGGTCAGGAATCCAAACCAAAACATAATTGTTGGCATCAGCAGTAGGGGTTGGGTACTTATTATTGCTGATCCAGGATAATGGTTTTGGTATTACTGCATATTTGGCAAGCTCTAGCTAGTGGTCCATCCTCGTTGGGCAATAGCCAAGGGGGTTGTCCGGTCTAAAGGATGTCTGCAGGGAAAGGAGATACTGCAAGTCTCTGGAAAGGATGTCAAAGAAAAATTAAATCCAATAACCAAAATGCTATATAATGCAGCTTACATTCTTTAGATGTACCAGGAGAACAGCCTAGGGTGACAACCATGGCTTATTTCATAGATAAAGTCAAGGAAACTGTTATTTGCAGGATTCTCGGCCTGGGGATCACACAAGTCCTGTCTGGGAGAGCTTAAAGTCAATTGCGGGTCATCTTGGTTGTATGGTAATATTCCAGCTCTTGACATCCATCCATCCCATGGGGATACTGTGATAAGGTGTAGCCCGACCTCTATATTGAGGTCATATTAGCTGGTAAATTAATAATAATAATATATGAACTTTTGGCACCAGAGCATTTTCTTTTTTCTGATGGACTTTATTGGACTACTTATGAATTTTTTCAATTACATTTTCATTTGCACATATTGTCTTTGATCTACAGTTAGGTCCATATGTATTTGGACGCAGGCACAATTTTAGTTTTTTCATGTATTTACCAAAACATATTCAAGCTATAGTTATATAATAGATATGGGCTGAAATTGCACACTCTCAGGTTTAATTTGAGGGTATGTACATCCAAAGGGGTTTAGGCATTACAGCTCTTCAGAATAGCCACCCCCCTTTTTCAAGGGCCTAAAGGTAATTGGACAATTGAATCAAAAGCTGTTTCATGGCCAGGTGTGGGCTACTCCGTTATTTCTTCATCAATTAGACCCCCTTCACACTGAGGTGCTTTACTGGCACTACAGCGCTAAAAATAGTACCTGTAAAGCCCCTCTCCTTTCACTGGGCTTTCACACTGGAGCAGTGCGCAGGCAGGATGTTCAAAAAAGTCCTGCAAGCAGCATCTTTAAGGCACTGTAGGAGCGGTGTATACACCGCTCCTAAAGCGCCCCTGCCCATTGAAATCAATGGGCAGCACTGCCGAAACTTTTAACCCTTTTTTTGGCCGTTAGCAGGGGTTAAAAAGGCCCAAAAAGTGACACAAAAGTGGCCCAAAAAGCAACACAAAAACAACAGTAAAGCACCGCTAAAAATTTCGGAACTTTACCGCCGATGCCCGGCGCTGCTCAGTGTGAAAGTGCCCGTAAGCAGGTAAAAGGTCTGGAGTTGATTCTAAGTGTGGTATTTCCATATGGAATCTATTGCTGTGAACCTACATCATGCGTTCAAAGTCGCTGTCCATGCAAGGGAAACAGACC
Source organism: Aquarana catesbeiana (assembly GCF_042186555.1). Lineage (NCBI taxonomy): Eukaryota > Metazoa > Chordata > Amphibia > Anura > Ranidae > Aquarana > Aquarana catesbeiana. Next base: position 454,297,391 of record NC_133327.1, read on the forward strand.
ATTGTAAGGCTTCAAAAACAAATCCATAAGAGAGAACAGCAACATTAGGAGTGGCCAAATCAACAGTTTGGTACATTCTGAGGAAAGAGTGGCATACTGGTGAGCTCAGCAACATAAAAAGGTCTGGATGTCCACGGAAGACAACAGTGGTGGATGATTGCAGGATCCTCTCTATGGTAAAGAAAAGCCTATTCACAACATCCAGACAAGTGAAGGACACTCTCCAGGAGGTGGACGTATCATTGTCAAAGTCTACAATTAAGAGAAGACTTCACAAGAGCAAATACAGAGGGTTCACCACAAGGTGCAAATCATTCATAAGCCTTAAGAATAGAAAAGCCAGATTCAACTTTGCCAAAAAACATCTAAAGAAGCCAGACCAGTTCTGGAAAAGCACTCTTTGGATGGATGAAACTAAGAATAATCTGTACCAGAGTGACGGGAAGAAAAAAGTGTGATGAGGGCTTGGAACAGCTCATGATCCAAAGCACACAAGGTCATCTGTAAAACATGGTGGAGGCAGTGTGATGGCATGGGCATGAATGTCTTCCGGTGGCACTGGGTCATTGGTGTTTATTGATAGGACAGAAGACAAATTGGTGTTTATTGATAGGACAGAAGACAAAAGCAAACGGATGAATTCTGCAGTGTTTAGAGATATTCTATCAACCCAAATTCAGCCAAATGCAGCAATTGATTGATGATTGATTGATTGGACGGCGCTTTACAGTACAGATGAACAATGATCCAAAACACACTGCAAAAGAAACCCAGGAGCTTTTGAAGGAAAAGAAGTGGAATATTCTGCAATGGCCGAGTCAGTCACCTGCTCTCAACTCAAATGAATGCTGCTGCAAGACTGCCAATCCCTGCCCTGGCTTCCACTCACCCAACAAATAAAATTCAAAGTACTAACAATAATTTACAAAGCCATCCACAACTCTGCCCCCAGCTACATCACTAACTTAGTCTCAAAATACCAACCAAGCTGCTCTCTTCGGTCCTCCCAAGACCTCCTGCTCTCTAGCTCCCTTGTCACCTCCTCCCATGCTCACCTACAGGATTTCTCCAGAGCTTCTCCCATCCTTTGGAACTCCCTACCCCAATCTGTCTGACTGTCCCCTAATCGATCCATCTTTAGACAATCCCTGAAAACCCTACACTGTTTTACTTTCTCCATCAGCTCATCCCCCACAGCTATTACCTTTTGTATCAATTGACCCTCCCTCCTAGATTGTAAACTCTAGTGAGCACGGCCCTCTGATTCCTCTTGAACCAAATTGTAAAGTAACTGTAATGTCTGCCTTCATTTTGTTAAGCGCTGTGCAAACTGTTGGCACTATATAAATCCTGTATAATAATATAATATAATAATTTAGCATGCATTTCTGCTGCATGCATTCACTTTCTGCAGGCAAAGCTAAAGGCAGAAAGACCCACAAACAAAGAACAACAGAAAACAGCTGTAGGTAGAGCCTGGCAAAGCATCAGAAAGAAGGAAACCCAGTCTTTGGTAATGTCCATGGGTTCCAGACTTCAGGCAGTCATTGCCAGTAAAGGATTCTCAACAAAAAATTAAAAATTAACATTTTATTTATGATTATATTTATTTGTCCAATTACACTCGAGCCCCTGAAAATAGAGGGACTGTGTATAAAATGGTTGCAGTTCCTAAAATTTGTACTCAATATTTATGTTCAACCCCTTGAATTAAAGCTGAAAGTCTGCACTTCAAATTAATTTGGACTGTTTCGTTTTAATTTTAATCTGGTGGCATACAGAGTTAAAAGTATGAAAATTTGTGCCTATGTGCAAATATATATGGACCTAACTTATGTAACCTGTGGGACAGGTAGGCGGTACAAAGCTCCCTGGGATAAGCAGTCTTTCAGGCACAGATACCAAATCCAGTGAGGTAGTGATAAACAGTGCAGTGTTTATTGGTGATATTTACAAGTCTATATACAGGTGGTGTACAGTGTTTCAGAAGAAAAACAGAACAAAAATAGTCAAACAAAAACCTAGCCGTGTCTCGGCACTAACTACACAATATATACAGGCCCTAACTACCAGGCTTAGCAAGCCTACAGCTTGTCAGCTTCCACAGATATAGCTTAACAGCTTTTTACCAAACTTTTGCTCTCACAGACCAGTGTTGTCTGTGTTTCCCAGGCAGAGGGTGAAGGCTGTCTGTCACAGGTGACTTTAAATTGGCCTGGGGGAGAGGACCAAGATCCCAAATGGATCGCGGATCAGAGATCCCTGAACGTGTATGAGAGGAGCCTGGGAGACGTATAAACCCCGAACAGGACTTTTCCTGTCTCTCTCTGGGATGCTCTGCTACATATCCTCCCACTTTGTTTCAACCACAGGGTTGGAACACCTGTGGCCCAACAGGAGAGAACACAGGACAGGGCATTTACATTCCCCATCTCAACACCTGGCCTGTGTTTTACAGTGAAGGAGTAATCCCGTAGAGCCAAAAACCACCGGTTCACCTGTCTATTAGTCTCCTTTTTTTGGGCCATCCATTTCAGGGGAGCATGGTCAGTTATTAACTCAAATTGGCGCCTTAACAAATAGTACCTTAGTGCATTGACAGCCCACTTTATGGCTAAACATTCCTTTTCAATGACTGCATACTTTTTCTCATGGTCATTGAGCTTTCCGCTTAGGTACACCACAGGGTATTCTTCCCCATTGTGTACTTGTGACAATACTGCCCCGATACCTACATCAGACGCATCTGTCTGAACCAAAAAATCTTTTGAGAAATCAGGGGAGTACAGCACTGGTTGTGCACAAAGAGGCTTCTTCAAGACTTGAAGATTCACTGCTACTGGGGACCATTTGACCATTACGGAGTCTTTCCCTTTCGTAAGGTCCGTCAGTGGGGTAGCTATAGTTGCAAAATTCTGTAAAAACCTTCTATAATACCCAGGAAAGGGCTGATAGATCCCAAGAAAGGGCTTGACCTGCTTCTTGTTTGCAGAACGTGGCCACACCTGGATAGCTTCTATTTTATTCACTTGAGGTTTTATGACACTACGGCCAATAGTGTAGCCCAAATACCTGGCTTCCTCTAAACAAAGGGCACATTTTTTTGGATTTTCCGTAAAACCTTCTTTGAAGAGGGAATCAAGGACAGCCTGGACACAGGGCAAGTGAGACTCCCAGTCAGTGCTATGTACCACTATGTCGTCTAGATAGGCTGCTGCATACCGTCGGTTGGGTCTTGGGGTCCTGTCCATGGCCCTCTGAAATGTCGCAGGGGCATTTTGCAACCCAAAAGGCATTTTTTTATATTGAAAGGAACCCTCCGGGGTCAGAAATGCAGTCTTCTCTTTGGTACTACCAGTCAAGTCCAAAGTGGTCAGATAGTGGGCCTTGCCAAGTCAGTCTATAAGTTTGTCTAGCCTGGGCATTGGGTATATGTCAAACTTTGTCACTGCATTAAGCTTTCTGAAGTCGTTACAGAACCTCCACGTACCATCCGGTTTTGGAACTAATACGATGGGGCTAGACCAGTCACTATTGGGCTCCTCAATGACATCTAGCTCCAACATCCTTTTAACTTCATCACTGATGTCCTTTTTTCTACCTTCAGGAATTCGGTAGGGTTTGAGCTTGACCCAGACCCCAGGTTCGGTAACTATATCATGCTGAACTCGTGCCAGGTAACTCTGAAAATTTCTCTCTATTCCTTATCAGGAACTCTCTAGCTTCCTGTTTTGGGGAATAAGACAGGGTGTCTGGAATCGTGACCTCAGGGATCAGAGGGGACTCAGTACCTTTAGGCATTAGCAGGAGGGACCTCGCAGTTAATGTCAGTCTATCCTTCCAGGGCTTTAACAGGTTTATGTGGTAAATCTGTTCGGGCTTCCTTTTACCTGGTTGATGTACTTTGTAATTGACCTCCCCAACTCTTTCAATTACTTCAAAGGGACCCTGCCACTTAGCCAGGAACTTGTTTTCAACAGTGGGAACCAACACCAGGACCCTGTCACAGGTGAGAAAACACGGAGTTGGGCCCCCCTGTTGTATATTCTCTGTTGGGCTGCTTGGGCCAGCAGTAGGTGTTCTTTTACCATAGGCATGATTGCTGCAATCCTGTGCTGCATTTGAGCGATATGCACAATGAAACTTTTGTGGGGTGTCTGCTCCCCCTCCCAGGTTTCCTTGGCTATGTCTCCAATGTCTCCTATGTCCCCAAGGGTGTCTCCTATAAAGCAACTCAAATGGGGAGTACCCGTAGAGGACTGGGGAACATCAAGTTTGGAATCAGGAAGTCCCAGTCTTTTCCATCCTTGTCAACAACCATTTTTAACATGCTCTTTAAGGTTTTATTGAAGCGTTCCACCAAGCCATCAGTTTGAGGGTGGTACACAGAGGTTTGCAACTGCGTCCCCTAAATAACTTGCACAATTCCCTAATTATTTGTGACATAAATGGGGTGCCCTGGTTTGTAAGGACCTCCTTAGGGATGCCAACACGACTGAACACCATGAACACTTTGGCAATGTTCTTAGCAGATGCGGTGCATAAGGGAACTGCCTCGGGGTAACGGGTAATCCATGATTACAAGGAAATGCTGGTGACCCAGGGCAGACTTGGGGAGTGGAACCACAAGGTCCATGGCAATCCTCTCAAAGGGAACTTAAATAATGGGCAAAGGCACTAAAGGACTTCGGAAGTGGGGTAGTGGGGCTGACATCTGACACACAGGACAGAATTGACAATAATTGTCAATATCTTTCTGTATCCCGGGCCAGTAAAACCTGTGTAATACCCTTTCAGTGGTTTTCTCAACCCCTAAATGACATCCTAGCAAGTGCCCATGGGCAAGTTCCAACACCACCCGTCTGTATGCCTTAGGGACCACAAACTGTTCAACAATTTCATCATTCTTTTTATAGACACGATATAGTAAATCCTCACTGCTGCTAAAAAAAGGGAAAACAAGGCTTGTCCCCTGGTTCGACAGGTACATCGTTAATCACTACATTTTCCCAGGCCCTGGCAAGAGTAGGGTCTTTTCTCTGCTCTGTACCAAAATTTTCCTTATGCACATTAAGGTCAGCAAACTCTAATGAAGCCTCAGAGTCAGCAGATGGCTTTCCACCTTCACTGGTTGTGGGGATTTCCTCAGGCTCCTCCAGTTCTCCTGCCATAACTGAGGAAGGAAAACCCAGGGAACCCTGAGAGGAGTCTCCTGAACCCACATTGTTGGTGCTGGCCAAGAGTTCTGGCTCTGCCACTGAGTCAGTTACTGTGACCAAGTTGGAACGATCCCACAGTTCCCTAAACTTAGGGAAATCCCTACCAATGATGGCCTCATGCACCAAGTGGGGCACAAGTCCGACCGGATGGGTCACTGTACCTAAGTCAGTTTTAAAGTGAACAGTGGCTATCGGATACTCCCAGGTAGCCCCATGCACATAGATCACAGCAACTTTTTTAGCATGAAAATTTAGTTTCATCCAGCAAGGCCATGATAGGCTTATTATTATTATTATTAACTGTCATTTGGCACATGTGTTTTCCTACATTTGGGGCTGCAGCGCATGAAACAGCAGCAAACATAGACTGCCTTCTAATAGATATGTCACCATGCATGGGTTCATCTGTCAACGGACAGTTTGCTGCAACATGTCCCAGTTCTTGGCAACGGAAAAACCTGATGTTGCCCCAGTTTGGTTTGCTGACAGGCAGTGGCTTCCTTTGTTTGGGACGCCAAACTTCAGTCCTGGCACCAAAAATCCTCCTCCCTATCTCCTTGCCATGCTTACCACCCACTTCCCTGGAACAGTCTTACCGGTTGCCTGGGGAGACCGTGGCTTTGGGTGGAAAGTCCGTGCAGCTGTAGGGGTGGTTACCAGACTCTCTGCAGCAAAGTATCTCTCAACGAGCGCCACCAGGTCGTCTGCCGACTTGAGGTCTCCACTTCTGCAGGGGAATTGGCAGTGACCTCAGGAATCGGGCCATGACCACATGCTCCACTATTTGTGGTGTAGACAGGGACTCCGGCTGTAGCCATTTCCGCACCAGGTGGATTATATCAAACATCTGTGATCTTGGGGGCCTCTCATCTTGGAAGAACTAGCTGTGGACTCGCTATGCTTGAACGGCCAAGGTGACATTGAGTCGCACCAGGATTTTCTGCTTGACCTTCTCATAGTCTCCCGTTTCTGCCGACTCCAGATCATAGTAGGCCTTCTGCAATTCTGCAGAGAGTAAGGGAGCGACCAGTCCTGCCCACTGGGTTTCAGATCAACCTTCCCTCTCAGCGATCCATTCAAACATTAGCAGAAATGCCTCTGGATCATCATCTGCAGTCATCTTATAAAGAAAGCGACCCACATGGATGGCTGAGGGCTTGTCTCCAACATCATCAATTTTAGCAGGTGACCACTGTGCTAGCATCTCCACAACCTCAGTCAGGGTTTTCCTATCCGCTTTTGCAGCAGTGTCTAGCTGTTCAAACAGTCTCTGTGATTGCTCCTGTACAGCAGCAATCTGTTGGCACAGCACCTTGGTTTGCTTCTGTGCGATAGCGTTGGCTTTCTGTTGTGCAGGGTTTGCTTGCTGCTGTGCAGCGTTGGATAACACCAATTGTTTAAGGATTTCCTCCATGTTTAGTCACAGTAGGTACTGGCCTTTTAAGTAGTAACTTACTACAGCTGGTTGCAGCCTCCAACATATGTAACCTGGGGGACAGGGAGGCAGTACAAAGCTCCCTGGGATAAGCAGTCTTTCAGGCACAGATACCAAATCCAGTGAGGTAGTGACAAACAGTGCAGTGTTTATTGGTGATATATACAAATCTATATACAGGTGCTGTACAGTGTTTCAGAAAACAAACAGAACAAAAATAGTCAAACAAAAACCTAGCCGTGTCTCGGCACTAACTACACAATATAAACAGGTTCTAACTATCAGGCTGAGCAAGCCTACAGCTTGTCAGCTTCCACAGATACAGCTTAACAGCTTTTTACCAACCTTTTGTTCTCACAAACCAGTGTTGTCTGTGTTTCCCAGGCAGAGAGGAAAGGCTGTCTGTCACAGGTGAGTTTAACTAGTTGCTGCCCGCCCTGCCGTCAAATGACGGCGGGCCGGTGCGGCTCTTGTTCTGGGACGCCGTCATATGATGGCGTCCCAGAACGGGTGCGCAGCGTGGCGATCGCAGCCGCTCCATGTTGCTAGGACACGGCGCAACCCCGATCTCTGTAAAGAGCCACGTCTGCGGCTCTTTAACCATGTGATGGGCTGTGTCCAATCACAGCCGGTCACATGTAAACCCGGAGATGCCAGTAATCGGCGCTCCTCAATTCACGCTGACAGAGTGTGTGGCGAGGAGAGCCGATCAGCGTCATCTGCTCACGGGAGACATTTACACATGTAATCAGGGCACTGATCATCAGTGCCCTGATTACAATAGCGACACCAGTGCCACAAATCAGTGCCAGCGATGAGTGCCCACCAGTGCCAGCAATCAGTGCCCACCACTGCCAGCAATCAGTACCCATTAGTGATGCCAGTCCATGCTGGCTATCAGTGCTGCCCATCAATGCTGTCCATCAATTCCCATCAGTGTCGCCCATCAGTGCCACCCATTAATGCCCATCAGTATCGCCTATCCGTGCCGCCTATCAGTGCCCACCAGTGCTGCCTATCAGTGCCAATAAGTGCCACTTATTAGTGCCCATCAGTGCCACCTATCAGTGCTCATCAGTGCCACCTATCAGTGCCCATAAGTGCACCATATTAGTGCCTCCTCATCAGTGCCGCCTCATCAGAACCCATAAGTGCAACCTCATCAATGCCCACCAGTTCAGACTATCAGTGCCCATCAGTGCCGCCTCATCAGCGCACATCAGTGAAGTAGAAAAATGACTTAATTACAAAATTTACTGGCAGAAACTAAGAAAAAAAAGGTTTTTTCAAATTTTTTAGTCTTTTTTTTTTGTAAAGCAGCAGCGGTGATTAAATACCACCAAAAGAAAGCTCTATTTGTGTGAAGAAAATGATAAATATTTCATCTGGGTACAGTGTAGCATGACCGCGCAATTGTCATTCAAAGTGCGACAGCGCTGAAAGCTGAAAAATGGCCTGTGCAGGAAGGGGGTGTAAGTGCCCTGTAGGCAAGTGGTTAAATTGGCTTGGGTGAGAGGGCCAAGATCTGAACTGGATCGTGGATCAGAGATCCCTGAACGTGTATGAGAGGAGCCTGGGAGATGTATAAACCACGAACAGGACTTTTCCTGGCTCTCTCTGGGACTCTCTGCTACACTGTATATAGATTTTTTTCACTTGATTGGATAAATGTTATTATGAGTTTATCCACTTTATATTGATAGCGTAACACAATTTTGGTTTCATTAGTTTGTGTATTGTTTATGCGCGGATGCACCTGAGTGCAGCTATTACTGAGATAACTTTATTGTTTACATATTCATTTTATCTGGATTGTGACATTTTTGCACAACTTATTTTTAGTTTATTATTATTTGCAGAATCACCAGGAAAAATACAGTAAAAGTATGAAAAATAAAGCAAATGCAGTCACCACATCAAGGACTAGTAAGACTGCAATATATTACATTTTGGTTTATATACATTTTAAGACGTTCCTCTGCAGAACATCCTTTGGCTGTTTAATTCATTAATTGATGGCAGAATGAGCTGTAACATTTCCCTCTTATAAGATGGATTCAAAAGGATGGCAAACCAGTAATGGTCCTGCTCCTTGACCCAAATTATTGAGTCCTCTTGTGGGACTTGGAGAATGAGTGAGCCTGCCATCCATTTCTGGAGTTAGAGGAAGCCAAGTCCTTGGGGTTTCTGAGGAAAATATTGTCCTCAGATATCTCCCCCCACTGACATACAATTCCTGGGGTTTGAGAGCATAAAATATATGCATGGAAGCCTGACCCATGTCCTACTCCCCCTTTAACCACTTCAATACCAGACACTTTCGCCCCTTCCTGCCCAAGCCAGCTTTCAGCGCAGTCACTTTTTAAATGACAATTGCACATTCATGATACACTGTACCCACACAAAATTTGTATCATTTTGTTTCCACAAATAGAGCTTTCTTTTGATGGCATTTGATCACCTCTGCAGTTTTTATTTTTTGCTAAACAAATAAAAAAAGACTGAAAATTTTGAAAAAAAAGTTTTTCTTTGTTTCTGTTATAAAATTTTGTAAATAAGTAAGTTTTCTCCTTCACTGGTGGGCACTGATAAGTTGCACTGACGGGCACTAATAAGGTGGCACCAATGAGATGGCACTGATGAGGTGGCACTGATGGGCACTGGGTGGGCACTGATGGGTGGCACTGATGGGCACTGATATGCAGCACAGATGGGTATTGATAGGCGGCACTGATGGGCACTCATAGGTGGCACTAGTGGGCACTGATGGGCACGTATAGGCTACACTGATGGGCACTGAAAGCCTGCACTGATGGGTACTTATGGGTGGCACTGATAGGCGGCACTGCTGGGCACTGATGGACACTGAAAGACGGCATTGATGGGTACTGATGCGCACTGCTGGCTGGCACTGATAGACTGCACTGATAGGCATGACTGATGGCACTGGCAGGCATTGTTAATGGGTGCTGATTGGCATCTGCATGAAGCAGAAGCTGCATGTAAGAAAGAAGATCTGGAAACAGAAGCCACATAAACTGCATGCAGGAAAGAACTGATGGAAGCAAAGGAGGAAAAAGAAGCTACACGCATGAAAGCACAGATGGAATTGGAAATGAAAGCAGAAGTTGCATGCAAGAGAGCAGAGATGGAAGCTTTGGAAAAACAATGTGATTACACCACAGCTATGGCAAGGTTAAAGGTTTTAGAGAAAGCTGCTAGTGAAAGTGAAAGACATAACAGCTGCATACACTTAGTGGAAGTGTATGCATCATACTCTCTCCCAAAACTGCAGCTCCCAGGAACAGAAGCTGGTTCCCTCAACCAAGGTCAGAACATCATTCCTACCACCTCTCAAAACAATCTGCCTACTCATCCCTCAGTACACCAGGCTTTTGCACCACAGCAAACTGTAGATTCCACTATGCATATAATAGACAACACATCTTACCATGAGTCTAGTCAAATACCTCCTACCAAGTACACTGTGATCCAACCAACACAGCAATCAGCTCTGAGCCAGTGTCAGTTATGAGCTCCTTTACACCATCATACCGCTCAAAGTCATTCAATCTCAGCACACTTACTTTGTTTCGCATACAGCTGTGCATCCACAGTCTGAAAACTCAGACATGTCATAGTTTGATAAATACTTGCTTCACAAAGAGCCCACCAAGACAGGTCCCACTAAGTTTGATCAAAAACCTAAAAACTACAGAGGCTGGAAATCCACAATCAGTGAACTAGATGTCACACCTACAGAAGAACTAGATCTGCACATCAGGTGGCTAGGTCCTCAATCCCCTAAATATATCAGAAGACTCAAAGTTGTTCACATTGAAAATCCTGCCACGGGTCTAAATGTTGGCAGGCCAGAAGCTATTGAAAACGCTCTATTTAAAAGATTGCTAACTTTTCCAAAAATACCAGGCAGACACATTCTTACATTTTAAGAGCTCAGTGACCATCTTTTGGAGCTTTAGACCTTAGATTTGTAAGCTCCTTGAGGCCAGGGATTGATGTGAATAATACAAGATATGCAACACATTGTGGCACTAAATAAATACCCGTAATGATAAAAATAAATAATATAGGGTTTATTTCAGAGTGGTTGAGCTATGACAAAAGTTACGAGAGCAATATATGTACACTAAGACAGCTAAACAAATGCTCCTTATTGCCCAGATTAAAAAAAAGATACCTGTGATTAGTAAGGATCCAGATAACGCCAACTGATGTCAGCTCTTCTAGACTGAAGAATTTAAAGGGTCATCGCCAACAGCATCCTCTTCAACCCTTCATAACGCTGCACTGGGTTTGTGTTAACATTACATGCAAACTGTCAATGTTTAATTTGTCTCAACAATCTCCTACCCCAAAATCCAGTAGCGGCTGTGTAGATTGCTAAATTTATAGCTATACAACTGCTTTAGCAATCTCTGGAATAACCTGGTTGATAAAGGCTATTGTGTACATGAATTATCTATATTTGAACTTAAATTACCTGAACGTCTTTTATATATTGCTCTAAAGCCTCAGAATTCACCATATGAGTCATATTCTTTCTGATTTCATCCTCTAGAGCCTTCACTTCATGGTATGTTTTCAAGATCCTACTTCTTTTTGAAACAAATGTTTCTTCTTCATTTGGAAGATAAAACTGCTTCTCTGATTTTTCTTCTTGTGAATCCAATGAAGAATCTGCTTAATATATAACAAAACTAATTACAAAAAGGTAAATACATAAATAAAAGATGCATTCAAACTGATAGTGTAAAAGCAATGCATTAAAGTGGACGTAAACCCAATTTTTTTTTTTTTTTATCATACTGTAGAGTATAAGATTTCCTATCATTTGAGCCCAGTCTTGCCACACAGAGTTAATCCATCTCTGAGCAATCCTCTTTTATTGTTCAGTGAGACAATTCTTGACAAACTGAGAAAAACTTTGTCAAATCCTCCCCCTTGCTGTGAGTGACAGGTGATTTGCATCTCGTGCTTCAGCCTAAGAGACGTGCAGTATTTTTAAATTCCCTCCCCCACTCCTTTCTTCAGCAGCTCTGCAAGGATTGGCTGTTCCACACCTCAGCATGATTTCGCATGCTGAAGTCATGTGGTTACTTTCCTGTCTTTTCACTGGATGTTAGAGATCATAGCAGAAGTTCAGTGTTAGAAATACACAGAGAAAAAGAATATTGACAAGGGGAGTGTAGAGGTGGGCGGGGAGTCTACTGACATCACAACTCCACCCACCGAGCTCCAGACAACAGACCCACCCACAGAATATGCAGTTTTTCGGGTCTAATAACAGACAGAGGGGAGACATTTTACAGATAAAGATACATGCAGGAGGCATGTATATCCTTATAGATAACCCCTATGGCAGTAGTTTAGAAAGGATGACATTGGGTTTACATCCAACTAATGTTACTCTGAGTGCAAAAGATTGAAGATGACCTTGGGCATTCACTGAATTAATTTATATAATTATTATTATTATTATTATAATACTGGATTTATACAGCACCAATGGTTTGTACAGCACTTTACAATTAAACCACTTACATACTGGGCACTTTTACCCCCTTCCTGCCCATGTCAATTTTCAGCTTTCAGTGCTGTCACACTTTGAATGACAACTGCGCGCTCATGCTATACCGTATCATATGACAGTCTTATAATTTTTTTACACAAATAGAGCTTTCTTATGGTGGTGTTTAATCACCACTAGGTTTTTTTAATTTTTTGCTAAAAAAAAAACAAAAAAAGACCGAAAATTTGGTAAAGTAAAAAAAATTTTTCATAGTTTGTTATAACATGTAGGTAACTTTTCTCCTTCATTGATGTGCACTAATGAGGCTGCACTGATGGGCATTGATAGGCTGCACTGGTGGGCACTGATAGGTGGCACTGATGGCCACTGATTGGCAACTCCGGTGGCCACTGTTGGGGCTGCACTGATAATCAGGACACTGTGCCCTGATTATCAGTGTAGATGTCCCTTTCACACAAGTCAGTTACCGTCTCTCCTCTCCTCTCCTCACCCTGACAGCGCGAGGAATGCCGATAACCGGCTTGTGTTTACATCATGAGCAGCTGTAATTGGACACAGATGATCATGTGTGATTGGCCTTTTACCCTGATCTGTCATCAGCTGTGTCACAGAAATCACAGAGCTATATCACAGTGATCACAGCGTGCGGCGGACATGATCACAGGAGGACTTCATATGATACCCTCCCAGAACCCCACCACGCTGTAGCCATCATCTGGCTATAGTGTGGTCGGGAAGTGGTAAAAGGGAGACAGTACAGTTACAAAATATAAAAAAAAAGATCTTTTTATGCTCATAAGAGCTTACGATCTAATAGGGTGGGGCAAGTGGTACAAAAGGTAATAACTGTGAGGGATAAGCTGATGAAGGGATTAAAAGTTCAGTTGTTAGGTGAAGGTGGACAGACTGAGATAGAGAGTTCCAGAGGATGAGAGAGGCTCTAAAAAAGTCCAGGAGATTAGCATGGAAGGAAGAGACAAGAGATCTAGAGAGCAGGAGGTCATGGGAGGAGCAGAGAGGACGGTTTGGGTGATATTTTGAGACAAGACTGGTAATGTAGCTCAGGGCAGAGTTGTAAATGGCTTTGTATGCTGAAATTAGTATTTTGCATTTAATTCCCTAGGCAATCGGAAGCCAGTGGAGGGAATGGCAGAGAGGGATGGCAGACACTGAGCGGTTGTTAAGGTAGATGAGTCTGACAACAGTATTCATGATAGACTGAAGGGGGGGATAAGTTGGGTTGAGGTGAGCCTAAGAGAAGGCCTAACCCAAACTCACACTCTTTTGTACTCCAATGAACTGTGGACCAGGGTCATTCCATGCTCCACAGCTCACATAATGACCTGGCCTGCAGCTCATTGGTGTACAAAAGAGTGTGAGGTTGGAGTAATGGTTAGAAATGAATTTGGAGGACACCCAAGCTCTACTAAAGATTAACATAATTTAAATTTTAAGTATGAATTTTGTATTGCTTTCTTTATTAAGCGCAATTGTGTACGATAGTAAATGAAATAATTTTGCAAAGGCAAAAATGCCATGATTTCTGAAAATTGCATCACAAGCATCACATTAGCCAAAGGTGTACACATGCTGCAGCAAGAATTAAGAACTCTGGATGCTACTGCCTGACAATTGTGACCCATTTAATTAAATGGGGCCACACTGCAAGTGCCCTGTAATTGCATGCTTTTGCGGTGGGTCCAAGGGGGTTAAAGCAGATGGTGAGAAAGCAACACAACGCTGACTGCTTTAACCCCTTATCTGCTCTACTACACAAGGTTACAGGGCACTTGCAGAGTGGCCTCATTCACTTGAATGGGACATGCTTGGCAGGTTCTATATCCACCAACCAAGTCAGGGCATATAACTCTAGCTGCAGCATGTGTACATCTCTGGCCACTGCAGCTAAAGGGCGTGAGGTTGGGACGGGGTGGTAAAAACACGTCTTAACTATGGGGTTTTACCACCCCCAAACTGCAAATGTAAATGAACCCTTATGCCGCGTACACACGGTTGGACTTTCCGACAACAAGGGCCGACGGTCTTTCCAACGGTTCTTCGACGGAGTTACGACAGACTTTCGAATGACCGGACTTGCCTACACACGATCACACCAAAGTCCGGCGGATTCGTACGTGATGACGTATGACCGGACTTAAATAAGGAAGTTGATAGCCAGTAGCTAATAGCTGCCCTAGCGACAGACGAACGGAATTTTCGACCGGACTCGAGTCCATCGGAAAGATTTGAAGCATGTTCCAAATCTAACGTCCGTCAGATTTTCGACCGAAAAAGTCTGCTGCAGGTCCGATGAAGCCCACACACGGTCGAATTGTCCAGTCCGGTTGAAAAGTCCACTCGTGTGTACGCAGCATAACTGTTCTGAGCCCCCTATAGGGCAGCTTTCATAATGATGTGCTGCGGCTGACATGCACCACGGGTGTAGCGCAGTGCATCTGCTACTTTCCCAGGTTAGCTGTACTTTGCCATAGACTTCTATTATATCCTGCAGGCATGGTGCACTTTCTAAAGTGCACCAAAACTCCTGCATTCAGAAAGTGAACCAAACCCGAAGGATATAATAGAAGTCTATGGCTAAGCACAGCAAACCCGCAGGAAAGCTGCAGCTACACTGCACTGTATCCTCAGTGTGGGTAAATCGGAACACATCCGTCAGCCCTATACTGTTATTGCTTCACACTGACCTGAAGATCTCTTCTTACCTGCTGCTGGCACCACTCTGAAGACCAGCTGGTATCACTCCGCCTGGGTCCAGGAGCCAGTACTATACAGGAGGCATTGGCTTATGCATCTCTTGCTCCTTCCTAAAGCCCAAACTTTACAAGTAGTCCCTATGCATTGCCCTCTGTTTGATGCTCTGGAAAAGTGAGTCAGCAAGCCCAGGCCGCAATCTACTGGTATATCGCAATCTACAGGTTGCTGAACCCCGCTGTATACTAAATAAGCAGGTCTTTAGCAATGGCAGTTAGAGTAGAATGCATCACTACAGTTTAGCACTGGACTGGACATGGTGCAAATAATATGAAGGCATGCCTTGCATTAAAATGCAAAAACTACATTTTGAAATGGTTGTAAACCTCTGACATAAAATATGAACAAAGCATATCCCTATCCAATCCAGTCATCTCCAGTGTAATTTCTGTCTGCTGCCTCATTCCTCTGCTATCTGTATGAGTCCCTTCTGACAAGTTTTCCAGACACCAAGAATTAAAAGGTGACAAGGGAGGGAGATCCAGCATATAGCCTGTAATTGACAGCCTTAGCTCTGTTCCTGTGTGCTGTGTGAAGCGGGGTAAATCCCTTCCCTCCAATCAGCTCTCCTCCCTGAGCTCAGCAGAGTGTAATTTCACCTCTATACCCCTCGCTTTCTAAAAGCGCAGATAAGCTGTAAGCTGTATAAATCCTAGACTTTGAACAGATGTACAGAAGGGAAAACTACAGATAAACAGGCACAACTTATTTAGGAGGATTTGTTTCAACTAGGTGTATCACCTGAGGCCAATCACTTCACTGGATATATGAAATGGTTTACAACCACTTTAAGACTAGTAACTGATACTGTTTAAAGTATAATTATAGCAAGTTCCACATGCTTTATTTTGCCCCTCCCCTACAACATTTTGAAAAAAAAACACTGTATCTGAGAAACCGAGTTTTTGCTGCATACCAATGGCTGGTTAGTACTTCACCATCTTTAAAATTGCCTACTACAAATAACTTCAGATGAATTACAGGACTCTCTGAAAACATGCGGTGTGGCTGATCCAAGATGCACAATAAGGAAGCACTTGAAGAAAGATGGGCTTCATGGTTGAGTCGCCAGAAGAAGGCCATTACTACGCAAATGCCACAAAGTATCCTGCATACAGCACACCAAACAGCACAGAGACAAGCCTAAAACCTTCTGGCACAAAGTCATTTGGAGTGATGAGATCATAATTGAGCTTTTTGGCCACAACCATAAACGTTACATTTTGAAAGATGTCAACAAGGCCTATGATGAAAGGTACACCATTCCTACTGTGAAACACGGAGGTGGATTGCTGATGTTTTGGGGTTGTGTGAGCAACAAAGGCACAGGAAATTTGGTCAAAATTTATGGCAAGATGAATGCAGTATGTTATCAAAAAATACTGGAGGAACATTTGCATTCATCAGCCAGGAAGCTGCACATGGGACGTACTTGGACATTCCAACATGACAATTATCCAAAACACAAGGCCAAGTCGACCTGTCATTGGCTACAGCAGAATAAAGTGTAGGTTCTGGAGTGGCCATCTCAGTCTCCTGACCTCAATATCATTGAGTCACTCTGGGGAGATCTCAAACGTGCAGTTCATGCAAGACAGCCCAAGAATTTACAGGAACTGGAGGCTTTTTGCCAAGAAGAATGGGCAGCTTTACCATCTGAGAAGATAAAAAGCCTCATCCATAAATACCACAAAAGACTTCAAGCTGTCATTGATGTTAAAGGGGGCAATACACGGTATTAAGAACTGGGGTATGTAAACTTTTGATCAGGGTCATTTGGGTAGTTTCTGTTGTCATTGTGATTTAAAAAGAGTAAACACAGTTTATTGATAATAAATGGCTTCAGCCAAACACTAACCATGAGTGAAAGAAAAGTTTTTGTGTTATCATTCATATTCTCTGAAAAATGGCCAAGAAATCATACATTCTGCCAGGGTATGAGCACAACTGTATATTTAAATGTAGTGTAATATTTCATTTAACAGAAAGAAATAAAGTACTCTTTACATTTTTTCAAGGTTAAAAAGAAACCTGTTGCTACACGTTTTCTGCAGTATTGATATAATTTGGTGTCAAAGGTCACAGGTAACAGCAAATGTAAATAGAAGCATCTGTTTCTTATTTTAGTTTTCATTTCAGAAATATTTGGTTGCTAATCCACACTTATACACATATGTTGCAACAAACAGTAGAAGCTGATGTATTGCTAGAATTTGTAAAATTCCAATACAGTAACCCAGAATGAATACACAGGAACAGTATGAACTTGTAAGCTGCTAATATATCATGGTCTTCTTTTTTGTTAAAGTTGATGTACTTAGGCCCCTTTCACACGGGGCTGTCCATTTTTACTACTCCGCTTGCTCAGCGGGGATCGCTCAGTTGATCCCCGCTGAGTCGGCGGATGACAAGTCCGTCTCTGCACACTGTGCATTGATGGGCCTGTCAAAGAGTAAAGAGTCCGCTCTCCCCTAAGGGGGGTGGGGTGGATGATGATTATTGACCACCTGTCCGTTTTCATCCGATCTGCCAGAAGGATGGAAAATAGGACATGCATCCGTCTGGATTTTGTGGATCGGGGCGGATCGGATGTCAGCAGACATGTCACCACTGACATCCGTCGCTTCATAGAGCTGTATGGAGCGACCGTTCAGATCCACCTGAAAAAACTCACAGACGGATCTGAACGGTCCGCCTGTGTGAAAGGGGCCTTACGGTCTTTTCTTGTGCCTTATACGACATTGTCTTGTTACCTCAATAGAAAATATTGAAATATAAAGTTCATGTATTTGTGAAACAAAGTACACACAATGGAAATTGTAAACTTTTTTAACCATATTGAACAAGCAAACTTTCGCTCTTAATTCAAACAGTTCCTACAGATTAAGGTGATATACAGTACTTAACCCTTTCGCTGCCAGGCCCTGTGCTCCATTTTGTACACTCAGGTGGCCAGACCATTTTTGCAATTTTTCCTTTGTTTTTATTTTTCACTTATAGCTTTCAGAATTTGTGAAAGACCCCCCAAACCATATATTTTCTGAATGCACATGATAAGTAGAATAAAAAGAAGGTACTACTGATTTTTTTAGACCCCGCGGTATTTGCGCAAATGTTTATCAAACCAATATATTTGCAAAAAATACTTTAAAACCATTATTAGCAGAAAAACACAGCAAATTTTACAAAATTCCTACTAAATATTAAAGCTTAATCTGTATTGAGTGAATAAATAACAAATATTTGTAACTTTTAAATTGCGTCTTTTTGCATAATGGTGAAAATTGAACAGACGCAAAAGTGTAAATATCCAAATTTCTCTAAAAATCTGAAGGTTTTCATTTTTCCCTTACAGCTTTCAGAATTTGTGAAAGACCCCCAAAACCATATATTTTCTGAAAGCATATGACCTCTAGAATAAAAAGAAGGTGCTACTGATTTTTTAGACTCTGTAGTATTTGCGCAAATGTTTATCGAACCAATATATTTGCAAAAAATACACTAAAACCATTATTAGCAAATAAAAACACAGCTAATTTTACAAAATGTCTGCTAAATCCCTACTAAATATAAAAGCTTAACCTGTATGGAGTTAATAAATAACAAAAAGTTTAAATTTTTACATTGTGCCTTTTTGCAAAATGGTGAAAATCGAACGTACGCAAAAATGTAAATATCCAAATTTCGCTAAAAATCTGAAGGTTTTAATTTTTCCCTTACAGCTTTCAGAATTTGTGAAAGACCCCCAAAACCATATATTTTCTGAAAACATATGACCTCTAGAATAAAAAGAAGGTGCTACTGATTTTTTAGACCCCGTGGTATTTGCGCACATGTTTATCAAACCAATATATTCACAAAAAAGAAACACTAAAACTATTATTAGCATAATTTTACAAAAATTTTACAAAATCCCTGCTAAATCCCTACTAAATATAAAAGCTTAACCTGTATGAAGTTAATAAATAACAAATATTGTAAATTTTAAATTGCGTCTTTTTGCAAAATGGTGAAAATCGAACGTACCCAAAAATTTCTCTAAAAATCTGGAGGTTTTCATTTTTCATTTACAGCTTTCAGGATTTGAAAAGACCCCTCAAAGTAGACATTTTCTAAAAGCACATGGCCAGTAGAATAAAAAAAAGTGCTACTGATTTTTTGGGCCCCGCAATAATTGCGCAAATGTTCATCATATCGCTATTTTCACAAAAAAAACACTAAAATTATTAATATTGCACATAAACACAACGTAACTTACAAATTTCCTGCAAAATTAGTACTAAAGCCTCGTTCACATGTGGCATACTAAAGTGTATGCCCATGGGGGGCCATGTGTAACCGCACAGGGATGCACAGATGTTCCCTACATCCCCGTACAAGCAGTCCCATTTATGTCAATTGGGATGCAATGGCTGCACAGGCGTAGCTGCTGTTCCCAATCTGACATCTGTGTGGGTGTGGGTACATGACCCCAAAGGCAGTGTGAGCTCAGGGACATATATGCGGCCCTACATGGATGTAAAATTGGGAGCAACGGCTCTGTTCATGCAGGTGCTACATCCCAAATGACATCAATGGGACTGTCTGCACAGAGATGCACAGAACACCTGTGCATCCCTGCAAAGGTACGCTGTGTATGCCCTGTGTGAACAAGTCCTTAGGCCCCTTTCACACAAGCACACTGATCGGGTCTGCTTGTCCATTTTTCAGATGGGCCCAATTGGACTACCCATTGTTTTCTATGGAGAGACTGATGTAAATGCACATGTGTCTGTTTAGAACCGCTTGCATCTAATCCAGTCCGCTAAAAACAGACGGATGGGGATTCCATTCCCCATCAATCTACTTACAGTCACCAGCTCTCTGCTCACGGAGCACTGAAAACCGAGCGATAAGCAGTGTTTGATCACTCAGTTCTCAGCCTTAGAGCTGGTGGGAGACCGATGCTTCATCCACCTAGGTAAGTATGATTCTTAAAAAAAATCCCCAACTTCTCTTTTAAATAAAAACTCTTTTACAAACATCTTTTCAAACAAAAATATGAATACATGCAATGATGTACTATGGAAAAAGCAAGCACACAACTTACAAGAAGGTGGTTTTGCCCTCTTTAGCAAAGATGGCTTTCAATAGATCTAGAAGGCTTTTGCATGACTGCCTACCAATTTGTGATATCTACAGTACCTGACCATGAGATTGTGTTTCCAGCGCTGGTTCTCAGCGACAGGGTACTGTGCATCTCGCGCTGGGCCGCTCATCGGGAAAGAAAAACTTTTTTTTCCTTTCGCGATGAGCGACAGGCAGTGCTGACAGCTGTCTGGTATGAATCATGAGGGGGAACGCCGCGCCAAATTTTAAATAAAAAAACGGTGTGGGTTCCCCCCAGGGGCATACCAGGCCCTTAGGTCTGGTATGGATTTTAAGGGGAACCCCCTACGCCGAAAAATCGGCCTGGGGGTCCCCCCAAAATCCATACTAGACCCTTATCTGAGCACGCAGCCTGGCCGGTCAGGAAAGATGGTGAGGACGAGCGAGCACCCACCCTCCTGAACCATACCAGGCCGCATGCCCTCAACATGGGGGGTGGGCACTTTGGGTAAGGGGGGCACCCTGTGGGCCCCCCCACCCCAAAGCACCTTGTCCCCATGTTGATGAGGACAGGGGCCTCTTCCCGACAACCCTGGCCGTTGGTTGTCGGGATCTGCGGGTGAAGGGCTTATCGGAATCCGGGAGCCCCCTTTAATAAGGGGGCCCCCAGATCCCGGCCCCCCACCCTATGTGAATGAGTATGGGGTACATCGTACCCCTACCCATTCACCTGGGGGAAAAAGTGTCAATAAAAAAAACACACTACACAGGTTTTAAAAGTAATTTATTAGGCAGCTCCGGGGGTCTTCTTCCGACTTTGGGGTCTTCTTCCGACTTCGGGAGTCTTCTTCTGACTTCTCCGCTCTTTCTGGCCTCTTCTTCTGGTGTCCGCTTCTTCTCCCGCTCTCCGGCCTCTTCTCCCGGTGTCCGCTTCTTCTCCCGCTCTCCGGCCTCTTCTCCCGGTGTCCGCTTCTTCTCCCGCTCTCTGGCCTCTTCTCCTGGTGTCCGGTTCTTCTGCCAGGCTCCTCCGCTATCTTCTGCCGCTCTTTTGCTAGCAGTGGTCCGGTCTTCACAGTCTTGTTCCTTCTTCTCTTCTTTTGATGTTGAAACAAAGCTGTCTCCCACTGTTATGCTGTGTGAGCGGTGCACGATCACTTATATAGGCATGGGGCGCCCCTTATGATGTCACAGTCCCATCATGCTCCGGGACTGAAAATAGAGCGGCAGAAGATAGCGGAGGAGCCCGGCAGAAAAAACGGACACCGGGAGAAGAGGCCAAAGAGCGGGAGAAGAAGCGGACACCAGGAGAAGAGGCCGGAGAGCGGGAGAAGAAGCGAGCACCGGGAGAAGAGGCCGGAGAGAGCGGAGAAGTCGGAAGACCCCCAAATTCGGAAGAAGACCCCCGGAGCTGCCTAATAAATTACTTTTAAAACCTGTGTAGTGTGTTTTTCTATTGACATTTTTCCCCCAGGTGAATGGGTAGGGGTACGATGTACCCCATACTCATTCACATAGGGTGGGGGGGCCAGGATCTGGGGGCCCCCTTATTAAAGGGGGCTCCCAGATTCCGATAAGCCCTCCACCCACAGACCCCGACAACCAACGCCCAGGGTTGTCGGGAAGAGGCCCTTGTCCTCATCAACATGGGCGCCCCCCTGACCCAAAGCACCCACCCCCCATGTTAAGGGCATGCGGCCTGGTACGGTTCAGGAGGGGGGGCGCTCGCTCATCCTCACCCCCTTTCCTGACTGGCCTGTGCTCGGATAAGGGTCTGGTATGGATTTTGGGGGGACCCCCACGCCAATTTTTTGGCATGGGGGTTCCCCTTAAAATCCATACCAGACCTAAGGGCCTGGTATGCCCCTGGGGGGAAACCCACGCTGTTTATTTAAAATTTGGCACAGCGTTCCCCCTCTTGATTCATACCAGACAGCTGTCAGCACTGCCTGTCGCTCATCGCGAAAGGAAAAAAAAGTTTTCCTTTCCTGATGAGCAAGCCAGCTCGGCGCTGGCTCCCACGACGGGGCTCGCAGGTGTCAAATATCGCTGATAACAGCAGCGAGATTGACACAATATCGCAGTCACCTACTGTACAATTTTTTGTTTTTGAAAACTCTTCTGAAAAATTTCGTCAGCTGCAAAATACTGTATTTGTGAGTTTTCTTTCATGAACTGCCTGTTTCAAATCCCCTCAGAACATTTCAATGGGATTCAAATTAGGGCTTTGAGCAGGACAGTCCAAAACCCCCCTTTTTATTTTTTTTGTGAGGTAATACTACAAGTGTATAATTGTGCATTTATTACTGTAACAATAGATATAGATACAAGGGGTCACACAGTAACAATATAGCAATTCCGACGTGCAAAATTCCTACACATGCTCGGAAACAATTCGACGCATGCTCGGAAGCATTGAACTTCATTTTCCCGGCTTGGTGTAGTGTTGTACTTCACCGCGTTCTTGACAGTCGAAAGTTCAGAAAACTTTTGTGTGACCGTGTATATGCAAGGCAAGCTTGAGCAGAATTCCATCAGAAAAACCATCCAAGGTTTTTCTGATGGAAATTCCGATCGTGTGTACAGGGCAGAGTTCCCTTCACTGGAACTAAGAGGCCAAGCCCAAACCCTAAAAAACAACCCCACATCATAATCCCCCTCCACCAAATGATTTGGACCAGTGCACAAAGCAAGGTCCATAAAGACATGGATGAGTGAGTTTGGGGTGGAGGAACTTGACTGGCCTGGAGTCCTGACCTCAGCACAACAGAACACCTTGGGATGAATTAGAGCAGAGACTGTAAGCCAGGCCTTCTTGGCCAACATCAGTGCCTAACTTCACAAATGCCCTTGAAAGAATGGTCAAACATTCCCATAGACACACTCCTAAACCTTGTGGACAGCCTTCCCAGAAGAGTTGAAGCTGTTATAGCTGCAAAGGGTGGGTCAAATGAATTTTGAACCCTACGAACTAAGACTGGGATGCCATTACAGTTCATGTGCGTTTAAAGGCAGGCGTCCCAATACTTAGGCCAATATATTGTATATTGCTTGTGACACTGAGCATGGCTATGAACTTAAGGCTGGTTCACACCACAGAGATGCAGAGAACATGTGTGAGGCTGCCTGCTGGCTAAGTGGGTAGCAATTCTGTCTAGCAGCACTGGGGTTGCTGGTTTAATTCCCCAACACCCTAATGCTTGTGTCAAAGTTGATATGTTCTACCTGTATGGGTTTCTCACTACAATCCAAAAACACGTTGGCAATTTATTTGTCTCCTGTCGAAATAGCCTCTAATGTAAGAAAGTATTAAAAGTTCCTGCTCATCAGGTGCAATCACTTTAGACATACATGAAGAGACAGATTGAAATATACTGGTGGGCGTGTACTTCTATAGGGTGTGTGTCGGTGTGCTACCAATACAACTTACCTTATATAAAGGGCTGCAGTGAGGGGGGGGGGGGGTTCCTTTGGCCTGAGAGGGCCAGGTTTTTTGCTGTGATTTGTGGGGGCAAAGGAATGATATTGTGCCTATTGACAAACGCCCAACTAGGGGCTTTTTGTTTGCTGAAATTCTTCTGCATTTTTTTCAATCAAAAGTGGGTTTATGTGGCCATGCTTTCAATGTTGTGTGTATTGTTCCTGTCTGTCCATGCAAATGTGGTTTGGGAGCATGTGCTGACCTTCTACTCTTTGATCTCATTACTTAATCATGTACACAGAAATACAGCTTTCAGCAGAACATGGTCACCAATTTATGTATGTATGTGGATTTGTGGGGTGGTGGCGGGTGTTATATTTTGAACATGTGGCTTTTTCAATATTATGTTGGAATGCTTTGTAAGAATAATGACTGTTAAGTATGTTTCTATAATCTTGCAGATAAAAATGTGATATGTGGCCCATTATACACTGAAAGTAAAGCTGTGTCCACTGTAAGGTTTCGACAAATTTTAGATTGTAAGCTCCTATTAGCAGGGCCCTTAAAACCCAATTGCTAACTGTTTTGCTAAATGTAGCACCATACATCCTGTAGACATTTTTTGAAGCTAGTAAATGAATGTACATAACTTTGTTTCTGCTGGCAAAATAAAAGTAAATCATTGAGCTTGTTTGTTTTGTTCTTTTACATCTTAGGCTGCTTTCACACTGGCGGCGCTTAACAGGTGCTATAAATAGCGCCTGTAAAGAGCCTCTCCTCTCACTCCAATGTGAACTGTCCCTGACCCTAGGTTCACACCAATGCATTTTTTAGTGCGTTTTGCAGTTTTCAGAAACACTCTACAGTCCATTTAACATGGTTTCCTATAGTACTAGTTTACATCTATGCGTTTTGTGGCCAGTGTGTTTTTGGAAATGGGAAATGGTCGGTGACTTTTTTCACACAATTTGCGGGTAATAGATCTCAATGGAACTGCACCAGAAATGCAACTGTTGCCTTTGTGATGTGATTTTTGATGTGTTTTGCGGTTATTTTATTTTTTTTACACTGTATATAGCTGGTTGCTAACGGGGGGGGGGGGGGCAGGAAGCCAGCTGCCGCGTCCTTAACAACCAATGAATCTTCAGCTGTCAGTGGCTTCCCCACTGAAAGCACAAAAAAAGCCAGCCAAAAAAAACAGCAAAAAAACTGCATTGTCGTCGTCCCCCCAGGTCTAGTATGGATTCAGAGGGGTCCCCCCCATGCCAAAATTTTACAAAAATGGTGTGGGGTCCTCCCCCCATTACCAGGCCCTTTGGGTTTGGTATCAATATTTAGGGAGAACCCCGCATCAAAATCTAAAAAATTGCGTGGGAGTTCCCCACAATCCATACCAGGCCCTTCAGGTCTGCTATGGATAATAAGGGGAACACTGCCCCAAAATAATGGCGTGGGGGTCCCCCCAAAATCCATACCAGACCCTTATCCAAGCACGCAACTTGGCAGGCCACAGGAAAATGGGGGGGACCAGAGAGCGGCCGCCCCTCCTGAACCATACCAGGCCACATGCCCTCTACATGGGGAGGGTGCTTTGGGGCCCCCCCAAAACACCTTGTCCCCATGTTGATGGGGACAAGGGCCTCATCCCCACAACCCTTGCTCAGTGGTTGTGGGGGTCTGCGGGCGGGGGTCTTATCGGAATCTGGAAGCCCCCTCTAACAAGGGGACCCCCAGTTTCCGCTCCCCCCATGTGAATGGGTATCAGGTACATTGTACCCCTACACATTCACCAAAAAAAAGCAGTAAGATGTGACAAAAGACAAAAGCCAGTTTTTGACAAATCCTTTATTGTAAAATAGCTCTTCTTCTTTCCCCGCTTCTTCCTCCAGTCTTCTCCATCTTCCACCGGCTTCTTCTTCCCCCCGCTTCTTCCTGCATCTACCTCCGCTTCTTCCTCTGGTCTTCGCCATCTTCCTCCAGCTCCATTCTTTCTCCTCTGCCAGTGGCGTAGCGTGGGTTGTCAGCGCCCGGGGCAAGGCAAGTAATTTGTGCCCCCTAACTTACGTACTTTTAGCACTCCCCGAATCCTGTCCCTTCCCTTCCTACAATAGTACTAACCAACCTGATTCCTATACTGACCACTACACTACACTGTCCACTACCCTGACCACTATACTGTCCACTACACTACAATAACCACTATACTGTCCATTACACTATACTGACCACTATACTGTCCACTACACTATACTGACCACTACACTGTCCACTACACTACACTGTCCACTATACTCTACTGTCCACTATACTGACCACTACACTGTCCACTACATTACACTGACCACTATACTGTCCACTACATTATACTGTCCACTATACTGACCACTACACTATACTGTCCACTACACTCTACTGTACACTATACTATCCACTACACTACACTGACCTACCTGATTCCTATACTGACCACTACACTACACTTTCCACTACACTGACCACTACACTATCCTACCTACAGTATTCCTATACTGACCACTACACTGCATGACTCTAGCTGCCCTTCTACTCTCTCTATGACTGGCAGCTCCCTCTCCCCAGACCATGTCCACCACCCCCAGGGGCCAGCAACACGACTCTCATGATTATAAGGGAGTCTCACCTTCTCTTCTTTGTTCTCCATCGGTCCGGAGGGGAGGAGGAGGAGGAGAAGACAGCGGCGGCTCACAATCTCCATTTCTTGTGTCCCCCGCGATCCGCCATGTTCAGACTTCGGCACCCTGTGACTGGGTGTATGGGGTCATGTGTGGCAGCGGGGCTGGCCTGTTAACGATCGCGGTTGCTCCTGGAGTCCCACCTCTGCACATGACCCCATCCGCCCAATCACAGGGTGCTGGACACTGAACAAGCGGGACTCCAGGATCTACCGCGATCATGGACAGGCCAGCCCTGACAGTGCACATGATCCCATATGCCCAATCACAGAGCGGCGGAGACTGAACATGGCAGCCAGAGCGTGGGGACACAGAAAAGTAAATTTAGAAGCAGGCAGCCAGTAGTGACACACACTGGCGTGGAATTTTGCCCCCCTAAATGTTGCGCCCTGGGCCATGGCCCCCTCCGCACCCCCCACGCTACGCCACTGTCCTCCGCCGCTGACCTGCTATGAAAACGAACCTCCTCCGACACTGTGGCCAGCTGATCTGTCCACTTCCATGGCACCCATTTCATATATAACTATGGGGCTTGGCCACCGGATGACGTCATCAGGAGACCCCGCCCTTTGTGGGGCAGGGTCTTGGAGTCACGTCATCTGCCCCATCGCAGCATTGGAGGAGGTTCATTTTTTGAATGTTCAGCAGGAGCGGCGGAGGAGAAAGACCGGAGGACTGACTGGGGGAAGAAGAAGCCGGTGGAAGATGGAGAAGACCGGAGGAAGAAGTGGAGGAAGATGGAGGAAGAAGCGGGGGAAGAAGAAGCCGGAGGAAGATTGAGAAGACCGGAGGAAGAAGCAGAGGAAGATGGAGGAAGAAGTGGGGGAATAAGAAGTCGGAGGAAGATGGAGAAAAAAGATGGAGAAGACCGGAGGAAGAAGTGGGGAAAGAAGAAGAGCTATTTTACAATAAAGGAATTGTCAAAAACCGGCTATTGTCTTTTGTCACATTTTACTGCTTTTTTTTGGTGAATGTGTAGGGGTACAATATACCCGATACCCATTCACATAGGGGGGGGCGAGATCTGGGGATCCCCTTATTAAAGGGGGCTTCCAGATTCCGATAAGCCCCCCACCTACAGACCCCCACAACCACTGGGCAAGATCAACACATCAACATGGGGACAAGATGTTTTGGGGGGACCCCAAAGTACCCTCCCCATGTTGAGGGCATGTGGCCTGGTATGGTTATTTTCCTGCGGCCTGCCAGGTTGCGTGCTTGGATAAGGGTCTGGTATGGATTTTGGGGGGGACCCCCACACCAATTTTTTTTTATTTTGGCGCAGTATGGATATTCCCTTAATATCCATACCAGACCTGAAGGGCCTGGCATGGATTTTGGGGGGACCCCCACGCAATTTTTTTTTTTTTAATTGGCGTAGAGTTCCCCTTAATATCCATAACAGACTTGAATGGCCTGGTATGGACTGGTGGGGGGAATCTACGCCGGTTTTTTCTTTGATTTTAATTCTATATTATACATTACAGCCGCGAGCAATTTTAGATGAATTTTTTTCCTTTAGAAATGTCATTTTGCTGCGGGACAGTAATAAACACGGGAAAGATGCGCTACTTTACAGGCATACTATAGACACCCCCAGCCACGATATTTAAAGGAATTTTTCATTTTTATTGTTTCACTTTAAGCATTATTAAAATCACTGCTCCCGAAAAAACGTCCGTTTTGGAAAAACATTTACCAATTGATACATGGCTCCTGGGGCAGGACCCAGGTCCCTATACACTTTTTATGGCAAAAAACTTGCATATAAGCCTTCAGTGAGAACTCTGGATTTTGCAGGTTTGAGCCCCATTGACTTCCACTATTCCCGCCTATGTGATCTGACAGGCATTTTTGCCTGCAATAGCGCTGCTTTCCATTTGCATTAGCGCTCAGTTTCTGAGAGTTGAAGTCTTACTTGGCCTTATTTGGACGCTATTTTCTGGGACTGCAGGATTATTTTTCAGCGCTATAGTAAATGACCCCCTATATGGTCTCAGCCTGGGAGCTGATTCAGCTGACTGAGGCTCCTTAGAAACAAAACTGTTCATGAGAACTAATGAGTTCCCAATTCAGAAGGAACTTCCTTTAGAGGAGAAACTGCAGGCACCCCATAACTATTAGTTGATCAATAGGGACATAAAGAACTGGTAACATTATAAGCTCCCAATGTGTTTTAGCTCTCGATGTTAGCTCCTGTGAATAGAGATGGGCCAAACACCCCCCACATTTGGGTCGCGCTACAACTTTCGAACAACAAACCCTATTGTAGTCTATGGGACCCAAACTTGAAAAATCAAAAGACTCCATTTTGAAGTCCTTTATGCAAGTTATTGGCCAAAAAAGGTATGGGGACCCAGCTACTGCCCTGGGGACATGTACCAATGCAAAAAAACTTTTAAAAAAGATTGGTTTTAAAGGAGCAGTGATTTTAATGATGCTTAAAGTGAAACATTAAAAAGTGAAAAATTCCTTTAAATATAGTGCCTACCGTGTAAAGAACCTGCTGCAGCAAAACTGACATTTAAAAAAAAATAAAAAGGACATTTAAACTGATTTTCGATGCAAGTTTTCTTTATTTTGTAAACAATGGCTTGGGGAGCTAATCTGTATGATGAGGCCACAATTTAGTGCACTCGGAACAAGATTAGAGATTTTTTTGGATACATTTTAGTGTCTCTTTGGCAGACTTTGGATGGCAATAACAAATATTTGCACCACAGTGGGCAAGCCTTATGTGAAGAAGCCAAATTATAGTACACTCAGGCCAAGATTAACAATTTATTTTTAGATAAAGTCTGGTGTCTCTTCCGCAGACTTTGGATGAAAGTAACAGGTGTGGAAAAAGTAGGCTTTGGATGTTGGTGGTGCCTTTACATGATAACCCTATAGAGGTACTCTTGATGAAAGCAAGAATTGGCCTTGCTGTAAAAAAATTTAATTTGATGCCTCTGTCAAACAGTTGCGGAAAAATTGGTCTTTGGGTGTTGGTGGTGCCTTCATCCTGTAACCTTCTAACGGTACTCTTGATGATACCAAGAAGTGGCCTTGCTGTAAAAAATTAAAATTTGATGCTCCTGTCACACAGTTGCGGAAAAATTGGGCTTTGGGCATTGGTGGTGCCTTCACACCATAACCCTATAGAGGTACTCTTGATAAAAGCAATAATTGGCCTTGCTGTGAAAAATAAAAATTTGATGCACCTGTCAAATAGTTGCGGAAAAATTGGTCTTTGGGTGTTTTTGGTGCCTTCACCCCATAACCTTCTAGAGGTACTCTTGATGAAAGGAAGACTTGGCCTTGTTGTAAAAAAAATTGAAATTTGATGCACCTGACAAACAGTGTGGAAAAATTGGTCCTTGGGTGGTAATTGTGCCTATGAAACCTATAGCAAAAAATTACTTCAAGATAAAATCAATACCCACAAAGTTAGGCACCCTAGACACAGTATGGCAGAGTTTCAAGATCCCAATAACACTTAATCAGGGGCTTGATAGCTGCTGCTAATCCAGGACTGGTTTATTTTGACAAATGTCAGCCGGTCAACGGAGTATGTGGACAGACACGCTCTTTTATCTGTCACAAAACCTCCGGCAGCACTGAATGCCGTTCGGAAAGCACGCTGGATGCAGGGCAGCCTAGCAGCCCAATTGCAAACTGGGCACGTTCTGGCCAGTGGTCTATTTTAATGACCCAGAAACCCAACGGATTAACTACTGGAAAGCTCTCTATGTCTGTTTTCGCCCCTAGATAATCTTCCACCATATTCAAAACATTTTGAAATGCATCACTGAGGTAACCCCCTTCTCTACCGCTCCTCCTTTGAAAAACAGAAGCCTCAAAACTAGTTTTCCATGAGACTGTAACCTACCAGAGTCTGCTACATAGACTCCTCTTTAAGGGGTCCTCAAAATATTTCATTCTTTGCTCCCTCTTGGAGGGCTGAATGAGTTCCAAGACTTTCCCCTTGTAACGGTGGTCAAGGAGGGTTGCCAAACTATAATGATCCTTCTCCTTGATGCCACAAATTCTCAGGTTCTTTCACAGACTTTGAAGAATAAGGTAGCCCATGCACTGTAAGTTTGTGGAGGCATGAGAAGCAGAGTCCTCAGGGTCACTGAGGATTACAGTATCTGGAACTGCCTCCTCCTGGCCACGTACTACTCCCAAGGTTTCTGGGAACTGAAAATCATCAGGTTTGACATGTCTTCTTCTGTTTCTATGCCTCCAAAACTGCCAGAATCCTCCTCCTCCTTCCTTGAGAAGAACGGAAGTCCTCCTCTTCCTTCCACTGCTTTGCCTGGAGTGCCCTGTCCATAATACCATGCAGAATATGCTCCAGCAGGAACACAAGAGGGATTGTGTCACTTTTGCATGCACTGTCATGGCTCACCATCCTTGTTGCCCACTGGCATAGAGAAAGAAAGCAGAGCTGCCCTAACCCTGTCCTTGTGCCATACTCACACAGGTACTCATTGGCAGCCCTCTGCAGCATGCGCAGCCAATGCAGCAATACCAAAGTTGAGTTCCACCTGGTGGGCATGTCACAAATCAGGCTGTTTACTGGCAGGTGAAATTCCTGCTGAATTTCAGACAACCTAACAATGGCTGTGTATGACCAACTGAAATGGCTACAGACTATTCTGCCTGCCTTAGAAGATCTTGCAAACCTAGGTACCTGTTTAAGAAATGCTGCACCACCAAATTGAGGACATGTGCTAGGCATGGCACAAGTGTCAACTTTCCCTGTCGAAGGGCAGACAGAAGGTTAGTGCCATTATCGCACACCACCATTCCTGACTCAAGCTGCCATGGCGTGAACCACCTCTAGGTCTGCCCCTGCAGAGCTGAAAGAATCTCTGCTCTGGTGTGGCCCCTGTCCCCTAGACAGACCAGCTGAATCACTGCATGGCATCTTTTAGCCTGACTCATTGAATGGCCTCTTGAACGTTTAGGGGGTACTGATGGTTCATAGGACAATCCAGCAGAGGAGGGCATGGAGGAGGAGGAGGAGGAGGAGGAAGGTGTGCAGCTGACAGATCTTGCATCATCACCACCAGCTGTATGGCTGTATGTGGCGGGGAAAACCTCAAGCACTAAGCCCTGTGCTGCATCCTTCCTAGTTGCAAGCAGAGTTACCCAGTGTGCTGTGAACTAAATATATCGTCCCTGACCATGCTTGCTGGACCATGTGTCAACATTAATGTTGACAGCGGCGGCTGACTGCCTTGCCCAATGATGCCAAAACATTGCCTATACTTTATTAAAAAAATAAAGATTTCTACCTATTTTAACATTTTTACAACGATCAAATGACTCCAGCTCCTCTCCTCCCCTCCTCTCTGGCTGACGTCAGCAGGAGAATCTCGGCCCCTCCCACTGGAGATATCACACAGGGAGAGCTGAGAGCCTGGAGTCATCTCATCAATGGGAGATGCTGTTAAAAAAAGGTAGAAATCTTTTTTTTTAAAGGCACACGCACTAGGTTACAGCTTTTTATCTGACAGAGGGGATGATATAAAGATGAGATGGTGGCTTAACAACCACTTTAATCCCAAGCTGTTTTCTCTCCCTATAGCACCCCAAGCCAAGAGAACACTTACAAAATGAAATCTGCTGCAATTGTCTGTGAAGCCAGATTACTGTGAGGCTAAGCACGAAAAAATGTCAGTGTATCAATCGTTCAGTCAACTCCATGGCAACCAGGCTTTATTCAATAGTAGACTCCCACCAATTACTTTACGCCAAAACTGGGACAGTCAACCCTGTCATGGTCAGAGCATTTCAAAAACATTATGTATAATAGAGAACACTGTCCACCAATCACATTTTGACCCTTGTACCAGTTCACTGATGTCGCAACCTGGGGAGTGGATCAATGATCCGCCAATTGGATCATATGGTGTCCACTGGCTAAAAGCAGAATGTAAAAGGAGCCCAACATTATTAAACATTTAAAAAAAAAAGTAGTTGGGAGCTCCCCCCACAATCCATACCAGGCCAGTGCAGCCCCTGCTCTTCCTGGACCATATCAGGCCACATGTCAGGCTCTGAACATGGGGGGAGCACGCACTTTACTTTGCCCCAACAAAGCACCTTGTCCCCATGTTGATGAGGACATGGGCCTCTTACACACAACCACTGCAGTAATTTTATTGGAACCCCGAAGGTTCAATAAGGGGGGGGGCAGATACCATGTGTATAAGTAAGGGGTCCGAAGTACCCCTACTCATTCACAAAAAAAGAAGTCAGTGGTAAAAACAGAGGTTTTTTTGACAAGTCATTTAACTTGTGACATCCATATGTGGTCAAAATATCTCTGGGCACCCTGCCCCTTTGCTTACATAAGTGGCGGGGAGAACCGAAGAAGTCATTCAGCATAAAGCAGGAGGCAGGATCAGTCATGTGTTGGCAGGTGGCAATTTTTTTTGTGTGAGTGGGCAACCATGGTTCATTATTATTATTATTAATATTATAATATACAGGATTTATATAGCGCCGACAGTTTACATGGTGCTTTACAACATTAGGGCAGACAATACAAGTACAATACAATTCAATACAGGAGGAATCAGAGGGCCCTGCTCGTTAGAGCTTACAATCTAGGAGGGAGGGTCATCATGACTGACATGGATCTGCATCGCTGGATGATGTGATTGACTATGGATGTACAACTTTTTAAAAATTGTATTTGTGTTATTTTTTGTGAATGAGTAGGGTCATATGTACTCATTCACATTCACTATGTACTCATTCGCCCCTTACTCGTTCACATGGGGGTAGGGTTACTGTTAAAGGGGGGCCTCCAGAATCAGAGAAGTCCTTCATCTGCAGACCCCACAACCACCAGGCCAGGGTTTTGAGGAAGGGGCCCCTGTCTTCATCAACATGGGAACAAGGCGCTTTGCCAGGCATTTTGAGGGCATGTGGCCTAGTATGGATCGGGGGGAACTGCATGCTCATCCTCTCCTTTTCCTGGCTTGCTTGGATAAGGGACCTCATGCCATTTTTTTGGGGGGGTTGTCATGGAATTCCCCACTGACAGCAGGGATGAGTCATTGCTTGTTTGGATGACAGTGGATGTTGGCCCTTAACAACCAGCACCTCTGAGCTGAAAAACCTTATATTCTCCTTCCCCTTCCAAAAAACACATGTAGCATTAAAAATGATTCACAAACATGCAATGCCACACTACAAAATCACACCAGAAATCAGATGATGTTGCAGCTGCTCTAGTGTAAACCTAGTCTAAGGCAGCCTATATATGGGTCAGGTTTTTCGTTCAACTAGTGGGTTGAAAACAAAAAAAGACTGAACCGATTCCCCTATCTACACATTCAAAGCGGATGGGGAATCCTCCCACTAAGCTATTGTATTCTGATGCCGGAAGACTCCCCCACCATCAGAAAACAATTATCAACGCTGGATGCTATAGCTTGCAGCGCTGATTGAGCAGGGAAAATCCAAATGGACTGTTATGCCGCGTACACACGAGCGGACTTCTTGTCGGACTGAACTCCGAAGGACTTTTCGGCGGAGTTCTGACGGAGTTCCCTGGAAACGGACTTGCCTACATATGACCACACCAAAGTCCGATCGTTTCGAACGTGATGATGTATGACTGGACTAGAATAAGGAAGTTCATAGCCAGTAGCCAATAGCTGCCCTTGCGTCGTTTTTGGTCCGTCGGACTAGCATACAGATGAACGGATTTTTCGATAGGAATCGAGTCTGTCGGAAAGATTTGAAACTTGTTCTATTTCTAAGGTCCGTCAGATTTTTAGACAGAAAAGGTCCGATGAAGCCCACACACAATCGAATTGTCCGACGGATTCGTTCCGTCGGACCTTTAATCCCGAAAAGTCAGGTCGTGTGTACGCGGCATAAGATCAACTTCTGTCCACCACAGTGCCCAGAAGTTGACTGGTAGATCGACTTCTGTCCAACCATAGTGCCCATACATGGATCAAAATTCACCTGGTCCCTGCTGAACCATTCTTCAATCCATGTATCCATCCAGCTTAAAATAGAATTTGGATTTTTTTGGGGGAGCCTTTATTTAAAATGGACATTAAAAAAATAAATAAAAAATTATGATAAAACATTTTGCTGTTCAGTCCTTCCCATGTTGCATGTTGAAAATTATTATTTAGAAAGCTTGGAGACAACAAAAAGAGCTCTTACATTTTTGTAACAGGTGATCTGAAAGCCCAACAGTGCATGGGAGAATAACTAACCTGATCACTGCATAGATGCATAGGCTCCTTATATACTGTATATCTATTTCTGTCGCTGGCAATTAACAAGCAGATAATATTCAACTAGCTCACACACAGCTCAAGTACATCTGCTCTGCTGAAATTAATTTGGTCATCTAAATAACATTTACCTTCAGCTGCATCCGTATCAGAGATGATAAGGTTCATATCCTTAAAATTATTTCTTAGTCTAAATAAATGAGATAAAAATGTATTACAATAAAATGTATTTACATTTATATAATGCTTGTTTTTTCCCTGTATATAGGAATAAGCAATACCTACTGTACTTCATCATCCCCACATAAAAAAATTCAGGTTTGTGAGAAATGGCCTTCCCCAAACAGGCTATTGTGCTAAACCTGTAGGTAAATAAAAGAACCAGAACCTTCGCTAGGCGGAAGAGTAGGGTTAATAATACTGTTGGCAGTGCTTACATTGCTACCTCATCCCTTTAAAACCAAACACATCTGAGGTGAATCTAATGCAGATAAGACACTAAGGCTACTTTCACAATGAGGCGGGCCGGCGCCGACGGTTAAAGTGGCGCTAGCGGCACTATTTGGCCGCTAGCGGGGTGGTTTTAACCCCCACTAGCGGCTGAAAAAGGGTTGAAACAGCCTGCAAAGCGGCGCCTTGCCGGCGGGTTTGCAGCACTGCCCTATTGTTTTCAATGGGGGGGGGGCGCTTTAGGAGCGGTGAATACACCGCTCCTATAGCGCTGCAAAGATGCGGCTTGCAGGACTTTTTTGACTGTCCTGCAAGTGCACCGCTCCAGTGTGAAAGCCTTGGGGCTTTCACATTGGAGTGAATTGAGCGGCTCTTTCAGGGCGCTTTGCAGGCGCTATTTTTAGCACTTTAGCGCCTGCAAAGCGCCTCAGTGTGAAAGTAACCAAAGTGAGTTTAAGTACCACCTTAATCAGCCACAGAACCCGTGTAATTAATATGTGTTTGATTTTAAAAGGATGAGTTGGTAACCCTAGCCTCCACCCATGACAGGGTCTCTATGAACAGAGAGGATTCTCTTCCTGGGAAATTAATCAGCAATGGAGCAGAGTAACTACTGCAGCCAGCATACAACATTAACCATAATATATATAGATGCTCAGAAATATGGAAATAGTACAAGCTTTATATTAGAAAAGATTAATCATAGTACATACATCCAATATGCAAACAGGTATTATCAGCAAAGGGCCCAATAAAAGAGTCCTGGTGGAATTGTGCACATATACCGGGTATACAGAATATAGATATTAATAGAGACACCTCCAGATGAATGTTGCAGCAAAGTTCAGTTGCAGGGGGTCCCTGAGGATGATCAAGGTTCAGCGTTCATCTTGGTGTCGGAAAAACTGAAGACAAGATCTGCAGTGATGAGGAAACCTTCAAGTCATTACCCAACCAACCTGTAATGCAGCTCTTCTCACTGGAAGAAACTGTGGTGTGGCACCGAAACTCAAACATACCTATCTACTCTGCCTCTTGGTCCCTAGAAGTTTCTATAATCTGTCATGGAACCAAACTTCTAACTACCAAAAGTGGCCGTCGAATGCCTAACTTGGCTCTATCCTATCTTGATTATTGAGCCCTGAGCTAAAACAAGTTATAGAATCCCATGCCAGAAGGGACAGGGTTAACTAAAATACCAGGAGCTGAATATAAACTCTATTTCAATATACAGGATCACCTACTAAATACACTGGAAAGTGATCACTACATACAAACATTAGCACAGACCTAGCTATATGGCACTGTGCATGTGAGATAATAATGAGAGGACAGAAATACATCAGTCACAAGGATTAGATACACACTCAAGAAACTAAAGATAGCTGTAGTTAAACTATTAGAGCATAGGAATATTTGCCTAATAGTCCCTGCTTCTGGTCTGGGTTAAATAAATGCACCTCTTGTGATCTACAAAAACATCTCTATTTACTTCCTTCCTCTGTTTTTTTTTTAATCCAGCCTCCCAGAGACAGGAAGTGCATACATGAATCACTGTGTAAATTAAAAGCACGGGTATTTACAATTACAGACAGAGAAGGCAGAAGACACTTACAATACTAGGGGGGGGGGATTTACTCAGATTGGATCAGCTGTGCACAGTAACCAGTTTCTAGCTTCAGCTTGTTTAGCTAGGCTTTGAAAATGTGCATGGTTACCATGAACAGATGCTCCAGATTCTGTCTACCCTGTCTTAGAAAATGCACTTCTTTATGTATTATTCTTTATTGCTGCATTCTTCATAAAGGTTTAATTGGAGCAAAGCACACCATGAATAGCAACTTTGTGAAGTACAGTATGTTACTGGTCATGATATTAGGTCATGATTCTGAACAGAGTTTCCAGAAATGAACAGGCTGAAATTACTTAATTTGTTTTTACAAGTACTCCTCTCTCTAAATTATCCTAATATGCTTATGTCTTATGAAGTGCACCCCAATCTTTACTTACTGATCATTATGCTGTAGCGCACACAAGGTTTTTTGTTCAAGCTCTTTCACCTTTACTTCTGCCTTGTGCACATCTTCAGTTCTAACTGCTCTTTTCTTCATTCCAGCTATCTTTGATAGTATAACCTGTGAAGTTAGAAGCAGATTTATATTGAAGTGATTGTAAAGTTTTCTTTTTTTTTTTTTTTTTATAAAATATCAAACATGTTATACTTACTACCCTTACCTGCTTTGTGCAATTGTTTTGCACAGAGCAGCCCCAATCCTCCCCTCTTCTGGGGTCCCCCGCCAGTGCTTCCTATACCCCCCTCATACACACACACGCTCATTGGTTGATTCCATCTCTTACTCACCACCCCGTTCCCCTTATAATCCAGCTCATCACTTCGGGGCTTAGGTTTTGAAGAAAAAGCTATGGAGCATGCTTGAAAACTTTCTGATGTCACTTCCGGCCCTTGCATTCCACGGTGGTGCCAAAAGTGCGGTGGCCATCTTGCTCCCACGGACCCTCGTTCTCGCAGCTGCTGGTCTGCACAGAGACAGGGAACACCATCCCAGGAACACTTAATGCATTGATGAGGCTGTTTACTTCTACAGAAGCAACTTTGTTTGTATATCTCTATCCCCCCCCCCCCCCCCCCCAGCCTGGGAACAGCAGGTTTTTTACCCTAATGCATTCTACTTCTATATTAATATAAATGGGTAATCGCAGGACTTGTTAAGGGGATAGGAGTAAACACACATTTTTCAGAAGCCACATTTTGTGAGTTTTCTCATTGAAATTATTGGAGAAGTCAGAAAAGGATGTCTGACAGCCTTTCACAAGCTTTCCAAAATAGGAGATGTGTGATGAGCTTAGGCTTCCTCAAAATCCATCTCTAACCCAAACTTGTGCTTTTGCACTCCAATTAGCTGTAGGATGGATCATTCCCTACTTTGCAGCCCTAGAAAGGCCCTTTTCCAATCACATCGGATTTGTAATACCATCTGGCATTCAGACCAATGACAAATCATTGCCTGGATTGATAAAAAAAAAGGAACGCCACAAACTATGTCTCTCATTAAAACCCCAAACTGTGGCATAGAAGGATAAACACCTATTTTTGCTCAATCCAGTGTGTGAATTTCAGCTAAAGCTTTTTTTTTTTTTTTTTATTCTTTATTTAATAATTTATCAATACAAAACCCAAACCCTACATAGTATACAGCCAAACTTGCACAATGACATCATAGTAATGCAATCCCTCTTAAATTCCGCCCACCCATCCCCCCCTTCCTGCAGGTGGTTACAAAGAGAACAGCAGTCGCTGTCCCTCCCGCCAGGCACTCCCGGGTCCTCAACCCTTCAAGCTTCACTTAAGATCTCCTCCAAGTAACTCCAAGTGCTTTTGAATTTTTGCCATACTGCCCATTTATCTACCCGTTCATACCCTTCGTCAGGTGAAAATCCCCTACTGTCCATACACTCAATATTGTAGATTTCATTTATACAATAAAGCCAATCTCGGGTGTTTGGACTTGCCGTATCCAACCATTTCATTGCAATTTGCTTCTTGGCAGAATCCAACAGTAAAGGGACAATAGAAGATTGGTATCGCTTAATAGGCTCCTCCGTACCGTGGAATAGGCACACCCATGGATCTTCTGTAATTGATTTATCTGTGATTGCCTTAATCAATTTTATAATTTTTTTCCAGAATGTTTTAACAATGGGACACTCCCACTAAATATGGGCCATTGTACCCAAACTAGCGCACCCTCTCCAGCATGTCTCCGATTTGGCTGGATCAAATTTACTTATTTTGTCTGGTGTGGCATACCATCTTGCAAGACATTTAAAGTTTATTTCAGTCCTCTTAATATCAAGTGCGGAATTGTGTACCATCTTCAAAATCTTCTCTAACGTGGATTTGCTACATTGTGACCCTAACTCCCTTTCCCAATTCTTGATGTATGGTGGCACCTCCAGCTCTCCCTTTGCACCCAGGATCCTGTAAAGTGGAGAGATAGTGCTACCCAATTGCTCCCTCACGCAGAGCTGCTCAAGTGGTCTATACTCCTCCTTGCTTCTGAGCGGTTTCGGTAATTTCTCAAAAAAATGCGACAGCTGGACGTACCTCCATACATCAATCACCCAAAACTCAGACTCGGCTTTCAAGTTGGAATACGTGCGTATTTTCCCCTTGCTGATAAAATGTTTTAATTGTATACTATCATTTTTTATCCAGTTCCCACCCACCTCCCTCATCCCCGGCTCAAAAAATGTGTTGTCTTTCATATAAATCAAAGGAGCGTTATGTGTTCCTTTATTCTGTATGTGAATCTGATCCCAAAATGTAAGAGTGTTGCGCGTCAAGACCGCCATATTAGTGCCCAGTGCTCTATAATTTGGGGGGTTCCAAATAATGTGACCTAAATCAGTGTTACTCAGACTGTGTTCTATGTTAACCCACCTCCTCTCCGAACCCTCTTTTGACCACTCTATAACTTGTGAAAGTATTACTGAAATATAGTATTTATTAAAATCTGGCAGAGCTAGTCCACCTCCCCCCCCCCCCTACTCAGGACTGCGTAGGAAATTCGTGGCTTTTTGCCACCCCAGACAAATCTTGCAATCAAACCTCGTAGGGCTCTCAAGTATGATTGGGGGAGTGGAATTGGGAGCATCTGGAATTTAAACAAAATTTTAGGCGTTTTAACTGCATTAACACGACCAAACCATGAGAGGGGCCGCGATGATAGACTTCTGACTTCCTGCCTAATCTCGTCCAACAGCGGGATGTAGTTATTTAAATACAATTTTTTTAGTGTGTTGGATAATTTAATCCCCAGATAATTAATTTCCTTTCTCTAGGGAAAGGGAAACACCCCTGAGAGGCTCACCTCCTCTTGTTTGCCTACATTGATATTTAAGACCTCGGACTTG
Organism: Aquarana catesbeiana; assembly: GCF_042186555.1. NCBI lineage: Eukaryota > Metazoa > Chordata > Amphibia > Anura > Ranidae > Aquarana > Aquarana catesbeiana. The sequence continues at coordinate 454,337,231 of NC_133327.1, forward strand.
AGATCTCCCTGTATCTTTTTAAAATCTGTAACACATTCGGGATTGTAATCCTGGGGTTCGAAATGAAGAACATCACATCGTCGGCAAAAGCGAGTTTATGTTCCTCTGCTCCTATCTTCACCCCACTGCAGTCTGGATTGTTACGGATGGTGGCCAGTAAAGGCTCAAGGGACAAAACAAATAGGAGGAGGGACAAAGGGCACCCCTGCCTAGTGCTGTTCTCCATCCTGAAGGGTCTGGAGAGAACCCCGTTCACCTTTACGGATGCCGAAGGTTGATTGTAAAATATTTTGACCCAAGAAATAAATCTTGGGCCAACCCCCATTGCTTCCAGGGTTTTAATCATAAACCCCCAGTCTACCCTGTTAGACGCTTTTTCCGCGTCCACTGACAGGAATATAATTGGGGGCCCCCCAGGTTTACTGGACTCCAGCAGGAGCACTGCTCGCACACCATTGTCCCTACTCTGTCTTCCCGGTACAAAACCCACCTTGTCTGCGTGTACCAGTGTGGTAATTTTATCCTTCAGTCTGCTGGCCAGCACTTTAGCATATAGTTTAACATCTGCGTTTAACAACAAAATGGGTCCATAACTCGAACAAAGCCTATTGTTTTTACCTTCTTTTAATATCAACGTGATAGATGCTGCCAGAGCTTCTCCCTCCATTACACAATTGGACCCCAAATCATTCCAGTAGTGGCAAAGCCTAGGTACAAGAATGTTTCAATTTTTTCAGGTACAGGGTAGTGAACCCGTCGGGACCCGGGCTCTTACCCTTTTCTAAAGCTGCAAAGATTTCCTCCGCCACTATGGGCCTATTGAGGATGACTCTGTCCTCCCCTGATAGCACAGCCACCCCCGCCCCCCTCAGAAATTCCTCTACCCTCCCCATCGCAGCTTGGTCTCCTGGTCCTTTTTATCCAATGGAGTATAAAGCTTCATAAAACTTTTTAAACTCTTCCGCTATCCCTTTACTTGTGGCTATTATCTCCCCTTTTTTATTCTGTATTTTCTCGATGAATTTCCGGTCCCTTTTCTTTCTCACTAACCTTGCCAGGTGCTTGCTCGACTTATTAGCCCAGAAATATCTGTCTCTTGTTATTTTATTGAGAGCCCTTTTAGAGTCTTGCTCCAGACAGTCCCTTAGCTCCTCCCTTTTGGCGGCTAACTGACGGAAACTTTCCTGACTCTGACCCTTGAGTTTTTTGTGACTCTGCTCCAATAAGAAAATTTCTTCAATAAGCCTTTCCCTTTCTTCTTTTCTCTTTTTTTTCACCCCGGCCCCAATGGAAATGAGGACCCCTCTGATGTACGCTTTGTGTGCTTCCCATAAAATGGGAGGGGAAACTTCCCCTGTGTCACTGGATTTTAAAAAAAAGTCGACTTCTTCCTGAACCCTTTCTAGGACTATTTGATCCTTAAGTAAATTTTCATTCAACTTCCACGAAAAAGGTTGTCTTTGCAACTCTGGGATCCTAATCCTCATCATGACCGGTGAGTGATCTGATAAAGATAATTTCTATTCTAGTTTCCTCCACCAAATCCAATAGGCTATGGTCCGTAAGTATGTAATCTAATCTTGAGTATGTCCCGTGCACAGGGGAGAAGAAGGTATAATCCTTAACCTTTGCATGCTGCACCCTCCAAACATCCATCAGATGACATTGGTGCAGCCGTCGCCCAATCGTGCTTAATTGGGCCTTACTTGTCCCCTGTGCCCGGGACGTACTATCCAGAGTAGGGTTGAGCAAAAATTAAAGTCCCCCGCCAGCACCACCTCCCCCTCCCTGAACTCCATCAGTTTAGCCAGCACCTGTTTTAGAAACACCGTTGGGTTTTTGTTGGGACAATAGACGTTAGCTAGAGTGAATAATTTATTCCCCAGGTTGCCCTTCAGAAAGAGAAAGCGGCCGTCTGGATCCGTCAACCTATCTACCAGTGAAAATTTAGAGAACTTTGAAAACCCAATTGCTACTCCCTTGGGTCTCTTAATAGGCGTATCACCATAGAACCACAGGGGCAACCCTGAGGAGAACAACTTAATTCTCGATTCAATGGCCAGATGGGTCTCCTGGAGGAATACTATGTCAGCTTTATAATGTTGAAGTTCCCTAAGTATTTTATGTCTTTTAACTGGTGAGTTCAATCCCTTCACATTGTACAATAAAAATTTTAGATCCAGCATTCAGCTCAGTTACCTTTATCCCCACTCCTCTATCCACTGCTCATTTATAACCACCCCTGCAGGTAATGCCCCCCCCCCTCATCCCCCCCTCCCCTACCCCATCCCTTCCCCCTCCCTCTGGCCGTACACTAGCCCAAAGCCCACACGTAAGGGTCATACTTGATCCCGTACTGCTCGCTTCTATTCTGAGGGTGAAGCTGCGCCAGCGGCCTCCGGCATCCCCCCCGCCACTTTACGAGGTGGCAGGGGATAGAAGGGGCGGAAACAGGCAAACCAACCAAGAGTGTCAACCTCCCCAGGACCCCCACCCAACCAGCAGCGACCCCCGTTTTGAAAAATCACTTTCCCCTCCCCCCATTCCCCAGTCCAGGAAATCTTTTGTTTTAAGTGCAATGTCTTTTCCTGTGGGAACCCCTAAGCAGAGGGGAGAAACCCCCCCCCCTTGGTTTTCCCTAGTTCATCTATTCAACGTTAGTGTCCACACGGTCTGCTCAGTGACCATCTGTACTTGACGTATCAGGGACTGGGATACCCAAACTGTCGCAAAAGTCCTGCATCTCTTCCTGAAATCTCATCCTATAGGATCTGCCCTCTTTCATGACTATCAGGGATGTTGGAAACCCCCAGCTATATTTCAAGTTGGCCCTCCTCAGTTGGTCGGGCAGTGGTCTAAAATGCCTTCTTTGAGCCAAAGTTCCCGCAGATAGATCTGAAAAAATCTGTAGATTTTTATTTTTGAAACATACTGGGGGCGCACCCTGAGGTTGTTCCAGATCTTTTCTTTGTCCTCGTAGGCATGGAACTTCACAATTACATCTCTAGGGATGTCTTGTTTTATATTTGGGGGTTTTCTAATCCTGTGTACCCTATCAATCTCAAGACCTCATCTTCCCGTCTTCCCAGGATAGGGTTAAATATTTTTCTCATCTTCTCCCCTAAGTCCTCATTCTGTTGCTCCGGAAGGGATCTGATGCGCAAATTTTGACGATGACTTTAGTTCTCCTGTTCTTCCATTTTATATGCCAACATGCGATTTTCATTCTGCATTTTCTTCACTTGCGCTTTTAGGTCCAGGATCTCTTTTGCCTGATTTCCTGTCGCCTCTTCAACTCTGCGCAGCAGATGACCCATGTCCGTCCGCACATTCAATATTTCTGATTTTATAACGTTTTCAAGTTTGGTGAACATTTCCATCATTTCTGTTTTATTAGGGACGAGCTCCATATTTCTTTGCTCTTCCATATCGCTGCTGGCCCATACTCCTTCTAGTTCTGGATCTTGCCTGGACCTCTCCCCCTGTCCCCCCCTTTTGTTTCTGCTGGTCTTTCTCTTTATCTTTTGTTTCTGATTGTTTCATGTCAGTTCCGGGACTCTTTGAGCTTGCTTCTTTGAGGTATTTCTGTATTGAGCTGGCGTTTAGACTCTCTCTAGGGGTCTTAGGTTCCACTGTTCTTTGGGGCCAACCTCTCATGCTTGTCCTTACTTACAGCTCTTTTCCAATGGTGGTTAGTGTGGGTGTTTTATTTATGGTCTCCCAGACCTCAGCATGCCACCAGCTGCCCCGTCTCGCTGCTATTTTCCGTGCTTCTTCCCACCAAGGCTCGCTGGTTCCTAATTACACTTGCTGCAGCGGCGAAACCTCAACTCTCACCCACCTTGTGCCTGCCCAGACCGACACACACCCGGGGTGCACCGATACCCCCCTATTCCTGGGGTCCTTTCACGCCCCACTCATGGGCACCCCCGTATTAAAAAAAACAAAAAGAAAGTCTGAGTCTATGGAAGCTGTTATAGACAGATCTCTGAAAAACTTCCTAGGAACTCCGAACCATGTCACTCTTCATTTTGTGAAAACATAAAATTTCATACCTGGAGGGGGAGACATTACCAGCCTCAGTGGGATCGCTCTATTAATGGACCCATGCAGTTGCCTCTTCTTCAGGGGACCGTTCCAGTATCATCTGGTGCATTGCCCTTTATCTCAAGCTTCCTGGGACACTGCAAGCTTTAGCACAACCCCAATTCAGTTACCTTGGTGCAACCAAAAGGAGGTAAAGGTGGACACCTATAGATGGGGGTGGGGGAGGAGGGATCCAGCCCGAGGGGCATCCATGCCGAGCCTGGCAAAGGCTAATCTCTGCTTCAGCTTCTTGAGCAGGGCTATTCACCCGGAATGCACTCTTCCTCCGCCTTCCTCCGCTTCCGCACTTGCTTTCCACTGCCGCCGGTTCGGGACTGCTGTGTACCCGTCCCTCTCCCAACCGCTCCTAATAGTGGGGGGGTCACACCAGGCTCACGCCGCTGTCGGCGTTCTCGTGTCGGGAGGCTCGGGGAGTCCTTTTAGGGATCCTCTCACGGGTGCAGCCGCGGACTCTCACCCCGCGCCATACACACGCCACCTGATCGGTCCATCCCGCCTCCGACCCTCACTCCAGCGCTGCCATCAGGCCCCTCCCCCCGTACTGACGTTTCGCGTCACGTCCTCATCGCCCTCCGAACTCAGCTTCAGCTAAAGCTTCTGAGCTCTATAAACAATAGGCTTTTTTTTTTTTTGAAAAAATTTTTATTGATGTTTACATAGCATAAACAGGTACAGTGCAGTAATATCAAAGCAGGTTGTCTCATATACATACAAAATAAGTGTATATGTCTTAGCGTAGATAAGGCGGGAACAAAACAAAACTAACTTATAAAAATGGGGGGGAAGGGGAGGAGGGGAGGGGAATCTGCCAAGCGGATTATTGTTTCCTAAAGATTAAGAGCTGATTAACATAGTACCCAGTACAATGGGTGTATTACAGTGTATTACAATACAACCTCAGGAGTGGAAGCACAGTATAGACAAGAATGCCCTATAAAGATGCATTATATTCAAACAGCAACAATGTTGGCTGTGCGAGTAACCAATGTCAGATATACGGGAGACATGGAAGTCAAGGGGTTGTGATGGCTTTGTGTTAAATTATGATGTAAGAAGGCTGGGGGGGTCCGTCTGGGTAGGATACTTAATTTTAAGGTTGCCCAGAGAATTTGAGATATCTCTTTTCAGGTACCAATCAGTGTATCGGAATGGGCGCATGACATCTTGTAGAGCCGTCTGGGTGAATGTGGCTTCTATATATTTACGCCACCTCATGAAGAAGCGCGAAGTAGAGCGAAAGTTCAGTGAAATGATGTCGAGCCGTTCCATGTAGAAGAGTGACATCATAGCTTTTTTTACTTCGGGTAGTGCAGGTGGCGACGTTGAAATCCAATGTTTCATTATTGTTCTGCGAGCTACTAGAAGGAGTAAATGTGCCCATTGGGGAATATTTGTAGGTCCTCTGGTTGTTGGAGGAGCTGTTTGAGGCGTATATCCAAATAGGCATAGTAGTTGATCCCTTGGGATTTTTGTTTTGTTGATCCTGTCAATGTGATCCAAGATAGTGTTCCAAAATGTAGTTATGGCTGTGCAGTCCCAGAGGCGGTGCAATAGGGTGGGGCGTGGTTCCGAGCACCAGGGGCATTTCATTTGACTTGGATCGTTTTTGGTGAAGTGAAAAGGAAAGTATGCTCTGTGTATAATTTTGAATTGGGTTTCCCGCCAAGTTTCAGATATCGTTAGTTTGCGGACTTGTCTGTATCCTTCAAGTATTTTTTCTGACAGTTCCTCATCTCCTAAGATGGTAGACCATTTATGAAATGGTTTGAGGTGGTATTTTGCAGATTGATGTTGGATGAGGTAGGAGTATAGATTGGTGATGGAGTAGTCATTTTGCAGTAGTACCGTGTCTATGAAGGATTTCTGGAAGGGGTCAGATTTGGGTCCATAGCAAGACTTCAAATAGTCGATTAATTGGAAGTAGAAGAATATGTGTTTTGATGGTAAGGAGAATTCGCTTGCCAGTGACCGAAAAGGTTTGAAGCGTCCCGAGTTGCCTTGGTATACGGAGATTACTTTCGTGAGGCCATTGGATCCCCATTGGTCAAACGCTTTGTGCATCGTGGATGGGAGAAACATAGGATTTCCTTGGATGGGTAGATGTCTTGAGATATTTGAGGGGAGCCCCAATAATTTTCGTGTCTCCCTCCAGGCAATTACAGTACCTCTGATAAGTGTATTTGACTTGAGGTGAGGTGGTAGAGCGTTAAGGTTAGAATGGAGGATAGCTGATAACGTGTGAGGTGAAGTCATGGCACCTTCAAGAGAGGTATTGCAGTATTTCGATTTTCCGTTTAGCCAATCCAACCCTTGCCTAAGCAAACAGGACAGATTATAAAAACGTAAATTGGGTAGACCCGCCCCACCCTCAGACTTCGGGAGACATAATTTTTGTAGTGCAATACGTAGTTTTTTGCGAGACCAAATAAAAGTAGTTAATGCTTTATATATTTTCTGTACATCTGAGTGTTTTAGTAATAAAGGTATGGTCTGCATTGGATAAAGCAAACGCGCAAACGAAACCATTTTGAATAAGTGACATCTCCCAAAGAGCGAGAGGGGGAGGGCAGCCCAAGCTTCCAACTCCTGCACAATCTTGGTTATTAAAGGTGGGTAGTTAAGTGCATAAAGAGAAGAGGGTTCGCGTCCTATGCGTATGCCTAGATAGGTAATATATCGGGTCGTCACTGTGAATGGTGATAGATGTTTCCATTTAATTGCTAATCGTGTGTGTAGTGGCAAGATTTCGCTTTTATCGAGGTTAATTTTAAAGCCCGAGCTCGATTGAAAAGCCGCAAAGAGTTCTTGCAGTTTTTCAAAGTCTGAGAGAGGATTAGTGGAGAACAACAATATGTCGTCCGCGAATAAAGCGGATCTGAGAACTTGGTCTCCTATTGCGATCCCGCTAACTCCATCTTGTGCGTTAAGTAGTCTGGAAAGTGGTTCTATAGCTAAGTTAAAAAGTAAGGGGGAAAGTGGGCAGCCCTGTCTCGTTCCCTTGGTCAGAGGGATCGAGGCCGATACGAAGTCAGGGGTGACCAGTCGTGCCGTCGGGGATGCATACATTTGTTGAAGGAAATTTAAGATAGAGCCCGTGAAGCCAAATTGTTGTAGTACTCGAAATAGCCAAGACCAATTAACGTTGTCAAAAGCCTTTTCGGCATCTAATGATATAATAGCGACGTCCTGGTCTGGGTGGGTTGTAGCGTAGTGCAGCGCCATTAGTACTTTTCGTATGTTCAAAGTGGCTGATCGACCTGAGACAAATCCCGATTGAGCTGGGTGTAATAATGAAGGGAGAAGATGTGCTAAGCGGGACGCAATAATTTTAGAGAGAATTTTGACGTCTACGTTTATGAGGGAAATTGGGCGATAAGAGCCTGGCAGTTGGGGGTCTTTTCCTTTTTTAGCTATCAGTTTTATGTGGGCTTGTGTCCCTGTAGGGAGATATGGTCCCCCATCCCACATGGCTGCATATACGTGTTTTAAGGTGTCTGGGATGAAGTCGTTGGTCATTTTATAAAATTCAGCTGTGTAGCCGTCTGGACCCGGGGCTTTAGTAGATGACATATTTTTGATCGTTCGTCGGATATCGTCGGTTGTGATAGGTGCATTCAGTGCCTCTAGTTGTACAGCTTGAAGTTTGGGCAGATGTACTTTGGATAGGAGGGCTTCTGTAGTGGTTGGGTCAGTTTGGTCAGCAGCATATAAATCTGTGTAATATTTTGTGAGTATGTTACTGATTTCATCAATAGATGTAATAAGGGATCCATCCGTATTTCTCAAAGTGGAGATACGGGTGGGTCGTCTCGTTCCAGCACATAGTTTAGCCAGTAGTTTACCAGCTTTGTTGCCATACCTGTGGAAGTGTAGTTTAGAGTATGCCAACCTAGCCGCCTCCTGTTGTTCCACCCAAAGATCAAACGTGCACTTAGCTTGTCTCCATGTTCGGATATTTTCGGGTGTGCGATTTAGAGTCAGACAGTCATGGGCTGTACGTAGTGCCTCACTAGCTTGCCGGTATTGTTGTTTAGAGTGTTTTTTGAATTGTGTGGTATATGAAATGATCGTCCCTCTGAGGAAGGCTTTGCCAGCTTCCCAGAAGAGATTGGGTTCGGTAATATGAGCTCCATTGGTGGAGACATAGTCGTTCCAAGCTGTGCTTAACGTGTGTTGAAAGTCTTGGTTGTCCATCAAGTAAGATGGAAATCGCCATATGGGCGAGGGAGATGAAGGTGCCATCTGTGTCATGTGTATAGATATGGGGCTATGATCTGATATTCTAGCGTCTAAAATTTCTGTTTCGCAGAGGGTGTTGATTAGTGCAGGGGAGGCAAAAAAGTAATCAATGCGTGAAAAGGAGTTGTGCGGGGGTGAGAAGAAAGTGTATTCTCTATCTGTCGGGTGGTATAGACGCCAAGTATCAACATATTGCATGGAAGCAATAGCTTGCGCTAATAAAGTAGAGTTAGGCGTCTGCGATGTGGGATTATGTGTTCGGTGGGTTGAATATCCTGTGCGGTCTGCTAGTGTGGATATGACCGAGTTGAAGTCTCCTCCTACGAGGTGTAGTGTCTCAGGAGCAGAGAGTGTCCATTGCACCATGTCTTGGAAGAAGGATGTGTCTGGTGAGTTAGGAGCATATATGTTAGTGACAGCCACTTGTTTGTTGTCTAATGTCAGGTGTAGGGTCATTTTGCGGCCTGATGAGTCGATCCTAACGTCTCTTAATGTATGTTTTAAGTTTTTATGTATTAATATGGCTACACCTGCTTTGCGGCCTATTGCAGGCGATCCATATACTGAACCTACCCATAATTTACGTAAACGTGGTAGATCGTCTGCAGACAGGTGCGTTTCCTGTAGCAGGGCCACATCTGTCTGAAGACGTTTTAGATGTCTAAGGATAGCCATCCGCTTACATGGAGAGCGAAGTCCCTTAACATTCCATGAAATAAATTTTAAGTGGTTCTTACCGGTTGAAGAGGCCATGTCCGATGTTGAGGAATATACTGGGTTAAGGATATGGAATAATGTCCCCAATCGGGTAATGCATCTGTAATCTGAAAGTCACCTAAGCTTCCTGAGGTTATAGGTGTTGAACAGGTGATTACAGTCGATAGGTAAACATGTCTAAGATCAATAAAAAAGAACCGCTTGGCAGAGGTTAAATGGGGAAAACCTTTAACATGTACTATGGGCTTCACTTTTTTCCACATGAGGTTCTATTACTTCTCACGGCTCCCATCGATCTCCCGCCTCACTCTCAGCTTCAGGTGTTAAGCCAGAGGGAGGGGGGTAGAAGGGGATTGAGGAGGGAATTTGAGTAAATTGGGAGACTTTAGGGACTAAGGTTTGATAAGGGGGATAGTAAGTCTTCACCAAAGAGGGCGGTGTCTTTGAAGGATTGATTTTGTAAAGTAGAACTGAAAGTAAGGGGAATCAGAGGATTAGATCTGCAATTGAAGCCTCAGTGGTGGTTAAACAGTGTAGCCCAAAAAGAGAAAAAAAAAAAAAAAAATACGATACCATTATGATTAATCAAACAAATATTGAACAAACAAAACTGTGTCCAAGTATAGCAGCATGTTGCAGTATTAACTGCAGCTATTCACTTAGGCATATAAAGCGTGAAAAATATAGAAGCAATTTAAGGAAAGAGTAAAGAGAGCATATGGGGAGAGTAGTACTACCCGTCTCTCCGATAAGTGGAGCAGCATCTGGCCTTATGTAGGTCATCAGCGGTGTCCCGAACGATCTTCTTTCTGTGCAGCACGAAGACGCTTGTATGGGGGTTTGGTTGGGCTACGCTGGGGTTTTGCATATGAAGATGAAGAGGTCCCCAATGCAGTAGCATAGTCGTCTGTTGAGTTGTTATGTTCCATTTCCGTGTTCAGGGTGGAGACAAATTTTTCCGCTTCGTCAGGTGTGGTGAAGGTAAGTTGTTCTCCATCGTGGGTTTGAACTCGAAGAGTTGCCGGGTAAGCCAAGGAGAATCTGAGCTGGTTGTTGTATAGAATGGAGCATATTGGAGAAAATGCTTTGCGCTTATTTATGACCTCAACAGAGTAGTCCGCGAATAATAGCAGTTTCGCGCCATCAACTGTTAGTGAGCGGGAGCGACGAAACATTTGCATGATGGCATTCTTATCTGCATAGTTCAAATATTTGACAATCACATGTCGGGGTTTTATGCGGGTTTCCGTATATTGCCCAATGCGATGCGCTCTTTCTACTATGCATGGTGTGCGAAGACCCAGTTGTTCAGGAATGATCTGTGCACATATGTTTGTTAATTGTTGAGTAGTAATTGATTCAGGAAGTCCTATTATCCTCAAATTGTTTCGTCTCGAACGATTTTCGAGATCGTCGAGTTTTTCCCAGATTTCTCTGTGGGTAATGCTCATACGTGCTACAGCAGCTGATGTGGCAGCAGCTTCATCTTCCAAGGAGGAGATCCGTTCCTCCGTGATTGAAATCCTCTGTGCTTGTGCCTGTACTTCTGCATGCAGCATCTCTAGCCCTCTGCTTACTGCTGTGTCCACTGTGGTAGCTAGAGTCGGTCCCAGCAGCGCCACAACTGCCTGGGCTATGCCTTCAGGTGAAGCAGGGTCAGCAGCTATGGTGACTGGGGCTGAGGGAGGTAAGGTGGGCAGTTGTGGAGGCTGTGGAGGCGGCTGCAGCTGTTCTGCTGGAGAAATCACGGCCGCCATTTTAGCTGCGCCTGTCTCTGTTCCTTCTGCCTGTGTCAGTGAGGCGGACGCCGCTCGGGCGTATGATCGCTCCACAAAGCGATCCATATGTGTCCCCTCTGTGTGGCGGTGTAAGGGGGGGTCTCCCCGAGGCTTTAGCTGGGTTTTTAAGGCCGGTTTAGTGGAGAGTGCAGCGGGAGCTGAGGGTTCCTACCTCCTCCTCATGTGGCGCCGGAACCGGAAGTCCAACAATAGGCTTTTTACAGCTAAAGGAAATAACTGAAAATGCTACGAAAAACAAATTAAAGCTTCACCTGATGGCTCACAATAATATAAAATATCAATATGCATTATTTCATATTTAAATAAATAAAAAGCAAATTTAAATTATTTTCTGAGTCCTAACCATTGTACATAAAATACATATATTCAAAACCACTATACATTCTTTAAACAAATCAAAACAAACCAAATAAGCCAGTGGGGAAAACAGTCAATTAGAAACACCCATTCTCCATGGCAATTTATCATGTGGCTATATTCTCATACTGGGACATTTTTTGTTCAAAAATATGAAATTGTAATTTGTATAGAATAATTTTGATATAAAAAGCAACTTTCCTTTTTTTATTTTTCTCTACCATTCCTCTCCCTTTCCCCCTACCTTTTTTTTTTCCTTCACAATGAGTGGATTTCAGGGCCAAGATTGGGTCAATTTAATGACATCATATGAAACAGGCTTTGCACCCTCAGAGCAGGTAGAAACAGAATTGTCATCCTTATTCTTTAAAATTGGTAAAACGTTGGAGAAAAAATCTTCTTTATGTTGGTTAATCCGTGCCTTTGATAAATATATTGATAGCAACATTATTTCAATAGGTTTGCGTGTTCAAATTTTTCCCAATGTTGACCATGTAAGTACAGATTGTAAAAAGGAATGGGGGGGACAAACTAAATGCCTGTACTAAGAAAATGATGACTATTTTGAGTACAGAAAATAGGAATCAGACTAAAAAGTTGGACAGTGATCTGTCAGCTTTGGAAACACAACTTACTTCCTTTAATACAAACCCTTTTTACAAAGAACGTGAAATTAAACTAAAAGAAAGTCTAGCATGTTATAATAAAAAACAAATAATAATAATAATAATAAAACGAAAAGATTTTGGTGAGATAAACTAGCCTTTGATGAGGGCCGAGCTTATAAATGGATTAATTCACAAAAAACACAAGGTAGATTCAAATGTACTACACATCAAATGACTCATCACAATTATCTTTTTGGTTTTCCTCCACAATTCACACAGGTTAAAGGTCCCCTGAGACCTAATAACACACATACAAAAATAAATTATCATGTTGATGGGATACCTGAACAACAACAGAAGAAACAAATGGTTTCTCCATATAATTCGGATCCCCAAACTTCTAGTGGGGTGTCGCAATTTCTCTTTCTGGTTATCCAACAGGTTATACACAAGGTGAGGTGGTGGGTGACTTTAATTCTTCTCTATCTGACACTTCTAGCACTATCACTCTTGACACTTTCAGACCATTGGGGTTTTTCCCCCTCTCCTCCGTGTTGGGGAATAGAACCCTATGTAGTAAAAACGCACTTACGGATGTAGACAAATCTGTTTTAGTTATTGGTCTAAGCTTTTGCCCTCAACAAAATATCAACAAGTTTGAGTTAATGAAAGACATACAACTATTTGTAAGGAAATTACTGTTCAAATGTTTATAGCACAAGCCTTCATCATGCCAGACATCTGATATGTCAAATCAATCTTTTAGTGAGGCTTCACTGTACAATAGTCTAATCTCGCCTTCTTCCATCAATCAGTCTGGCACAAATTTAATTGATGAAATCGATCTTGAGTCCATGCTTTGTGATTTTGATAATCCCACCAATGTATCATTTAATAGTTTCAAAAAACTATCCTCCCCCTAGCACAAACCCTAATGCCTCTCTTTTTTTGAAACAGGTGACTCAGGATATCGACAAGCTCTCAGTCAGGAATCCTTCCAATACTAATCTTTCGAAAGACCAGAAATAGGCTCTATCTTCTTTGCAAAAAAATAGCCTTATCACCATAAAGCCCTCCAACAAGGGGGGCAATGTGGTGATAATGGATAACTCTCAATACAGGAATCAAGAATATGTGTATGCTTATTTTATCCAATAAAGAATGGTTTTGCCAAATTAATTCCTCTACAGTGGAGAAATTTAATAGATGATTCTATACATTGGTGGATTCTTTTTTTTAGGCTGGAGTTATTTCTAAAGATCTTTGGGAATACATACGTACACCATATTCTAAGATCCCGACTTTTTAAAGCCTCCTGAAATTGCATAAAAACCCTACAAATCCAACAGACAGACCCATAGTTTCTGGCAATGAGGGATTGACTGAGAATCTGAGTCAAGTCATTGATGCATATCTTCAGCCACATGTTATTTCCTTACCTTATTTCACAAAAGGCACAATTAATTTCCTTCAGGTTATTGACAATCTTTCAATTCCAGCCAATGCCTACCTCATCACAATTGACTAGGATGTCATTGTATAGTTCAATACCGCACAATCTTGGCTTAGCAGCTGTAAAAAAGATCCTGTCCCAGATGAGTATGCATGATTGGTCCCTAAATGAGTTCATACTTGCAGGTCTTGAATTTATTCTGTCACAATTTTTTTTGTTTGATGGCTTCCACTACCTCCAGGTGCAGGGCATAGCGATGGGCACATGCTGTGCCCCATCCTACGTCAATCTGTACCTGGGGGAGTGGAAGCAATACTTTCTCTCAGACAAGGGGCTGTCCATGTACACTTGCCATGTTTCTACATGGCAAAGGTACATAGACGACATATTCCTCATCTGGGAGGGCCCAGAGGACATTCTGTGCCAATTTCTTAAAGCAATGAACAACAATTCATTTAACTTAAAATTTACAATGGCTTAGGACTTCACCACTGTGACTTTTTTGGACACGAGTATCACCAAAATGCCAGATGGACGTCTTGCTAGCGGTCTCTATCACAAGAGTACCGCTGGCAATACCATACTCCATGCTCACAGCTTCCATTCTACCAGTCTTGTCAACTTAATACCTTTCAGTCAGTATATGCAACTGAGAAGGAATTGTTCTATGGACTCCATTTTCAAACAAGACACTGATACGTTAAAACATAGATTTTTGGAAAGAGGCTACAGTAAAAAACTTGCCTTCCAAAAACCTTTAATAAAGTAAGTAGTCTTTTCAAATATAAAAAAAGTCACTAGTGATCTTCCAGCTATAAGTATAATTTTTAGACATACTAATCAACAATCAGACTTTAAAAGAATTTTGAATAGGCATTTCCCTATTCTAGATGAAGACACTGTAATTAAGCAGTTCATCAATTAAATACCAGCCATTACTTTTAGAAGGGCTGTTTCATCGACGGATAAACTTGTAAGTAGTGAATATGAATGGGAATGGGAAAGGTGATCCATGCCGACAAGGTGGCACTTTTGCCTGTGGTGGGTGTTCTTACTGTACTTACATGTTGGAGAAAAGTCATTTAATTCTTCCCAATGGTGAGTCCTTTTATTTAAAACATTTTGCAAATTGTCGCAAGCAGGGAGTAGTATATATGATTACATGCGATTGCAGTTCTTTCTATGTCGGTAAACCAAACAAGAACTATAGCAACATTTATATAGACATATCGGTTGCATGCAAACATACAACCCGGATTTACATTTGGGAAGGCATGTTACGAAGATCCATGGGGGTAAATTTACAAAAATGTAAGTCACAGCACTGGATAGGATACATATACCCCAAAGAAAGGGGGATTGCAATAAGATACTTTTACAAACAGAACAGAGATGGATATACAAATCAAGGGCCACTTCACCTCTGGGGTTAAATGATGCTATGACCTTTAAAAGAGAAGTATGGGCTTGGATTTTTTTGCATATTCATACTTTTCTAGGTGGATGCAGCATTGGTCCCCCACCATCTCTGCACTGAGACCCGAGCCACTGAACACCGCAGATGGCTCGGTTCTTGCTCCTCCCCGAGCAGAGCGATGCTGACTGTCAGTGGAGGGGCGGGGAGCAGCCACCTCAGCAGCTCACTGAGGCGCTAAGACAGCCATCTGTCAAGGCAGCTGGTGAATCTAGACTTCAGAAGTTGGGATGACACGTTGCCTTGACCGATTGCAGTGACGTCAGCGGAGAGCGCACTTCATCCCGCTCTCCGCTGAAAACAGGTCACAGGAGTGCAAAACAAATTGCACTCCTGTGACCCATAGGAGAAGCCCAGCCTAAAAACCTCAGGATGGACTTCTCCTTTAAGCCCCTTTTGAAGGGTTTTGCGCCAGGTAAAACAGATTAATCATTCTTGGATTTGTGTTTTTTTTTTGCTTTTGTCTTAAAGGTTTTTTGTCCCAGTTTTAAGATTTTCTAATTGTGAATTTTTTGAATAATATCTAACAAATCTTGCAAGATTGGATATTGTTAGTATCCATGTGATCTCAGGTTCATGGCTCATTTGGTGTGGATGCTCGGTGGTGGCTCATTTGGGGTCTTGGGTCCCCCAGCGCAGACGTGGGGGTTTGTGTCTGTCCAATAGACAAGCTCTGCTTGATCTCTCTTGCAATCAAGCAGACTTGCATCACTATATAGATATATAAATTTCGAGAGAGAGAGAGAGAGAGAGAGAGAGAGAGAGAGGAGTCCATGCTGTCAACCCATGCTGGATGTGAGTATGAAAAAGCCCTTTTTTCTCTCAACAAATTTAAACCTCGAATGTCCCTCTACAGCTCTTCTTTTTCTTGTGTGACCATAGGGCTTTATAGGAGATTGCTCTCCTTTTGCTGCGGTTATTTACCATCCAGCTCTATTATTTTGTGGCCTCTTACTCTTCCATTAGGTATGCTTTTTTATTTGTGCATTGTTAGACTTGATACACTTTATTGGATGTTTGTTTTAAATTTATACAATACCACATCCATCCTGACTCTTATAATTAATAACAAATGCCTATAAGAATCTATAAATTATAATAACTTGCAAAAAGAGTGTCCCTATGCTTTGATTCAATTCAGTGAATGCGAGCAAGCCACCTCTGTTGCCTTCTCCTTGTTAGCTATTGATCTTCTGTGAGGCTTGAGGTCTGAGTTGGGCAGTCACGTTCCTATCTTTGTAAGTGTATAGGGATGAGCTGAACACCCCCCATTCGGTTCACACCAGAACATGCGAACAGGCAAAAAATTCATGCGAACACCGTTAAAGTCTATGGGACACGAACATGAATAATCAAAAGTGATAATTTTAAAGGATTATATGCAAGTTATTGTCATAAAAAGTGTTTGGGGACCTGGGTTCTGCCCCAGGGGACATGGATCAATGCAAAAAAAGTTTTAAAAACTGACGTTTTTTCGGGAGCAGTGATTTTAATAATGCTTAAAGTGGAACAATAAAAGTGTAATATTCCTTTAAATTGCGTACCTGGGGGGTGTCTATTAGTATGCCTGTAAAGGGGCGCATGTTTCCCGTGTTTAGAACAGTCTGACAGCAAAATGACATTTCAAAGGAAAAAAAGTCATTTAAAACCACTTGTGGCTATTAATGAATTGCCGGTCCGACAATACACATAAAAGTTAATTGATAAAAACGGCATGGGAATTCCCCACAGGGGAACCCTGAACCAAAATTAAAAATAAAAAATGGTGTGGGGGGGTCCCCCTAAATTCCATACCAGGCCCTTCAGGTCTGGTATGGATTTTAAGGGGAACCCCACGCAAAAAAAAAAAATCCATACCAGACCCTTATCCGAGCACGCAACCTGGCAGGCCGCAGGAAAAGAGGGGGGGCGAGAGAGCGCCCCCCCTCCTGAACCGTACCAGGCCACATGCCCTCAACATTATGTAACGGGTGAAACCGCCCCCCTCTGACATCACGGGGCATGCCACAGGGAAGTCCCCTTCAAGTCCCCATGCGTCAGAGGGGGGCGGGGTTAAAGGGTGTTCCGCGGCTTTCGAATTTGCCGCGAACACCCCAAATTGTTCGCTATTCAGCGAACTGGCGAACAGCCGATGCTCGAGTCGAACATGAGTTCGACTTGAACTTGAAGCTCATCCCTATAAGTGTATTATACTTGCTTTGAATGTCATAAAAATAATAAAATCATGTACAATCTGGTAAAATTTAATATAAATTTAATTATGCATTTTCTTTTGCTTTTTGATGTATGTAGGATTGCTTCTACTTCCTTATTATAAGTTGAAATGTGTTGCGTTGACTTGGTGGATATGCAATTTATTTTACTAATTTCACGTATCCCTGCAGTATATGTATATTGTAGGAATGGTATAAGATCAGGACGTGAAGTATCTAGACCAGTCCATTTTAAAACTGTTGTTCCATAAAAGTTTGTTTATATTTAATACACCATTTTGTAATTTTGTGATTTCCATTGCTGCAACAAAGTCCCATGAGAGATATCTTTTGTTGAGTCAACTAGTATAGTTGGGGTGGTCTAACCATTTAATTCTTAAATCCTTGTTCACACTGCCACAGCTTCAAAGTCACGTGATTTTGAACCCGACATCAATGTGCGACTTCATCGCGGCTTGCATACGACTTCTTTAACAGAAGTCAATGGAAGTTGTGTTGAAGTGGCACCAAAGTAGTGGAGGAACCTTTTTCTAAGTTGAAGCTACTTGAGTGAAGCCACTTGAGTCGCACCGATTAGAACGCTTCCATTGGCATTAATGGGGCGCAACTTATAATGCGACTTTGAACTCTCAAGTCGCATGACAAGTCATGGCAGTGTGAACCGGGGCTTAATCTATCCAATTTTTGTGGTATATTTCAATAAACAAGCAACAAATAAATATTGTATAAGCAATTACCTCATGCTGCAGTGGTGACTGAGAATCCAGGAGATAATTTACATATAATTCATAGGCATTCTATTAAAAAATAAAAACAACATTAGTTTCAAAAATATTATTAAAAATTTATAACAGAGAAGTAGAGCTTGAAGCCAAAAGTACAAACAAATGGCAACCACCCCAACCTACTGTATAACTGGCCTTTACAGAAAGGAGCACATTGAAGGGTGACGCATGTCAAAAAAACAAAAATTCCAGCTCACTTACCAACCAGCCTGCAAACAAGCGAATTGTCCTGTGTTATGCCCCGTACACACGATTGGACATTCCGACAACAAAATCCATGGATTTTTTCTGGCGGATGTTGGCTCAAACTTGTCTTGCATACACACGGTCACACAAATATTGTCGGAAATTCCGAACATAAGAACGCGGTGACGTACAACACGCACGACGAGCTGAGAAAAAGGAAGATCAATAGCCAGTGCGGCTCTTCTGCTTGATTCCGAGCATGTGTGGAACTTTGTGCGTCGAAATTGTGTACACACGATTGGAATTTACAACAACGGATTTTGTTGTCGGAAAATTTTGTGTGACGTAAATTCCGATGGAAAATGTCCGACGGAGCCTACACATGGTCGGAATGTCCGACAATAAGCTCCCATCGAACATTTTCCGTCGGAAAATCCGACCGTGTGTACGGGGCATAACAGTTCACATTAAAACTAGGGGTTTAGATAGAAGGATAAATCGCTGTTTTTTCCTCATTCCTGTGTGTGAATTTCAGCTAAAGCTTCTGAGCTTTATAAACAATATGATTTTTACAGCAAAAAGAAATAACTAAAAATGCTAAGAAAACAAAATAAAGCTTCACCTGTTGGCTCACAAGAGAATAAAATATCAATATGCATTATTTCATTTTTAAAAAAATAAAAAGCTAATTTAAATTGTTATTTTCGTATTCCTAACTATTGTACATAAAAGACACACATTCTAAACCACTATACATTCTTTAAAACAAATAAAATAAGCCAGTGGGAAACACAGTCAATTAGTATTGTTGGGGTAGTCTAACCATTTAATTCTTAAGCCCTTGTTCACACTGCCACAGCTTCAAAGTCGCGCGACTTTGAATTCGACATCCCTGCATGACTTCATCAAGGCTTGCATAGGATGTCTTTAACAGAAGTCAATGCAAGTCGTGTTGAAGTCGCACCAAAGTAATTTACATATAATTAATATGCATTCTAATAAAAACAACACTAGTTACAAAAATATTATTCAAAATATATAGCAAATAAGTAGAGCTTGAAGCCAAAAGTACAAACAAATGGCAACCACCCCAACTTATAATTGGCCTTTGCAGCAAGGAGCACATGGAAAGGTGACGCATATAAAAAAAAACAACAACCATCAACTGAATTGTCCTGTCTAACATTCACGCTAAAACCAGGGGTTTAGTTTGCACACATTTGTAAATATATGCGTAAGCTGCAGGCATCTTCACAGCACTCTAGTTTACTGCAATCCTAATTCTATAAATTTTGAGAGCCTCCAAAGTTGGAGCACATATATAATAATGGATAGATTAAGGGCAGGTATTCTTGGAGGGCCTGAAGTAGAGCTTAAAGCCCACTATGACACATGGGTAATAAAGGTCTTTAAAGCGGAGTCTCGCCGTTTTGTTTTTTTTTTTAAGTCATCAGCTACAAATACTGCAGCTGCTGACTTTTAAAATATAAACACTTACCTGTCCAGTGCACCCGTGATGTCGGCACCCGAAGTCGATTTGTCCCTCGGCTCTCGGGTGCTGCCACCGCCATCTTTGGTAAGGGAATCAGGAAGTGAAGCCTTGTGGCTTCACTTCCTGGTTCCCTACTGCGCGACTCGCACTGCGCATTCCCACTTGTCCCTGCTGTCTCCTGGGACCCATGTGTCTCCCAGAAGACAGCGGGGGGGGGGGGGGAGTGGCCTAGATACCCGCGGGTATCTATGCCCGGAAGTGGGAGCAAGATACCTGTATTAGACAGGTATCTGCTCCCCCCCCCGAAAGGTGCCAAATGTGACACCAGAGGGGGGGAGGGTTCCGAAAAGCGGAAGTTCCATTTTTGTGTGGAACTCCGCATCATCCATAGACAAATTTGAGTATCGTAGTTTGTCACATAGATGTCACATTTCATAAATGCATCCAATTTTTTGGCTTGACATAGTTGATATTATTTAGTGGACATAGACTCATATTTTATACTTTGCAACATAGAGGAGATTATATTGTTTGTGTGCACTAACATTAATTTCATGTTTAATCTATTTTTATCTTGTTTGCATAGAAGATACAAACTGGGTTGTATCCAATGCACAGTGTGAGAGACATACAGCATATTGCCTATACAAGCAATCCTAGTAAAAGGAAGGATCCATATAACATAGGGAACATAGCTAAAAGAAAATGCAGCCTCAGTAACTAGAAATAATGCCTGGTACAGCGGGCTAAATGAAAAAAAACTGAGGCGCTTGGGAGGAGGTCGCTGTACTAATGATGCAATTTTAGTACAGTGATCTCCCTGCTGAGCTATTGTGTTCCAACAGGGGGACTGCCCCCCACCAGAACACACTGGTCAATGCTCGCAGCCATTGGCTGTGAGCGCTGATCAGATGCTGATCGGCAGATGTTTTTCTGGCATGGCCGGCTACTGTCGGACAGGCTGATATTCTACTCGTGTGTACCAGGCAAAGCTGCAACGTACAAAATAAAGAGGCCCCTAGAGGAGTGAGAACCGTAGACCATTTTGCAATAATCCTGTTAGTTCTCATAGAATGTTTGGGACCAAGCACATACCCATGTATAGAGTTGATTTAAGAAAAATCACAACTTGATAGTATGAGCAGGAATAGAGATAACTAATAGATAGCAACTGGGGACCACTTATTGGAATCACCTGGGGATCACATATGTGTGTGTTTTACCCTCTGTAATAGGGTGGTCAACTACATTTGAGATATACATTACGGACCTCTGGTTGCTTGTTGAGGAGTCATCTCTGGCATGACCACTAGGATCTGAAAGGAACAGCATGTGACGTAGTGGAGAAAGAGGACCACTTGTTATATATATGTAATAGGTTGGTTATCTATATTTGGTAAGAGGCTGCGTGTGTTGGTGGTGGCAGTCTCTTATCAGGATCTCTGTTCCTGCTCACTGTATCAAGTTGTGATTTTTCTTAAAGGAAAATAGACTTTATGTGCACTTTAAATAATTTATGAAAGCACTGCATTTTTATGTTTTATGTTGTTTTATTTGTGACCAGCATATTTCCTTGCAGCTTTCTATACCTAGTAGCCAGTCTGAGCGTGGGTATTTTTGTATTTTCAAGTATAGAGTTGTGTGAACAGTTTGGACTGAGCAAAAGTTTGGCCCGAACATCGCCTGTTCACCCGTTCAGCGAACACTCGAATTTGCGGGGAGCTCCACAATGCACTGCGCACTTCACAGTGCATTCTAGGGCCCTAATTGGATGAAGCAATGCTGACCACTGGTAAGGGGCAAGGCTTTGCCACTGTCAGAGCCTTGACAAAGTGATGATGACTTTGTCTAATCGCGGCTCAGTGCTCATAGACTCGTGTCTAATCGCGGCTCAGTGCTCATAGTCTCGTGTCTAATTGCGGCTCAGTGCTCATAGACTCACCCCCACACTATAAAAGCTTCCTACCGACAGGAATCTTTTGCAGTGTGTTGATGGAGTGGTGATAGAGCAGGGCTCAGTTTGCTACTAGTGAGTGTGTGTTCACTTATTATGACTGAGTTAGTGTAGTGTTAGTATAGTGTAGATATACTGTGTCAGTATAGAATAGTGTATAGTATAGTGTGAGTATAGTATAGTGTGTCACTACAGTGTGCGTATAGTGTAGTGTCAGTGTAGTGTGTTAGTGTAGTGCAGTGTCCACTGCCTGCCACCTTTTTTTTAATTGTCAGCAGTAGTTTTTATGACTGTGGCGCTGGTGTTCCCCCCTTTATTTTTTTTACATTTCTGTCAGAGTGAGTCCTCAATTTAAAGTGTGCCAAACACCACATTTGATTCAATAAAGTGCATTTAATCACACATTTCCCAGTTTCAATGACATTTGGGTAATAAGCCCCTCCCCCCATCATGTCTGGGAGTCCAACATGAAGAGGCAGTCATTCCCATGCCGCTATGAGGAGGCTAGCAGCGTCTGTGTCCACAGGCAAAGGTGGACATAAGTCCGTTCTCAAGAAGGGCACATTTGTCTCTGTTTAACCCCTTCCCACCGAGCGTACGGAGATGTCCCTTTTCCCAAAAAGTTGCGTTTAAAACACCGCTGCAAAAATACCGTGTGACATAAAATATTGCAACAATCGCTATTTTATTCTCTAGATTCTCTGCTAAAAAAAAAATACAAATAATGTTTGGGGGCAAAAAGTAATTTTCTAGCAAAAAATATGGATTTTAACTTGTAAACACCAAATTTAAAAAATAGGCTGTCATGAAAGGGTTAATGATGTTCCCTGTGCTATCCAGCCACAGCATGCAGAGAAGGTGGTGGACTGGCTCACTAAACCATCCTCATCCTCCTAATCCTCTATGACCCAAGCTGACACGCTTGTCCTTTTTTTCGACAGCTGGCCGTGTTGAGCCGCAACATGCGGAAGACTTGGTAGAGTGGATGACCAAGCCGTCCTCATCCTCCTCATCCTCCCTCATGCAGGCTCAGGGTACATTGTCTGGCAAAGCAGCTGCCAACGCGGCCTCTTCCCTCGGCTCAATGGCATAAGTTACTCCTTCCCTAGCCCCACCATGTCCTCCTGAGAAGTCCCCCGAACTGTTTGACCACAATGTTGGGTACATGCTTCAGGAGAATGCCCAGCGTTTTGAAGGCTCCGATGATGGTACTCAGCTAGAGCAAGGCAGTATCGTGAGCCCAGACAGAGGGGGTGCCCAAGAAGGACAGCAATCTGGCAGTCATGTTCCCCCAGCTGCAGCATATTGCTAGCTTTGCTCCAGTTATGAGGAGGGAGGGGTTGATGAGGTCACTGACTCCACGTGGGTTCCTGATAAGAGAAAGGAGGAGGAGGAGGCACATCACCAATGAGGCAGGATGCCCTCCAGGGGCCAGCTTAAGGGCAGCACACCCACTGCATCACACTGCAGAGCTCCGCATGTGCAGGACACTGCTGTCTCTCCCACCGCTGCTATTTGCAACATATGTCTCAAGTGTATCTCGCGTGGCCAAAACATCACCCGCTTGGGCATCACATGCTTGACCAGACATATGTTGACCTGCCATGCAGTTCGTTGGCAAGCATACCTAAAAGACCCAGACCAAAGAACAAAGAGGACCTCTCCTTGCTCTTTATTAGCTGGGATCTCCAACCCCACTATACCTTCAGTCCTCTCTGAGACCTGCACTGAGAGGAATGAAGGTGTAGAATTAGGTGTGTCACAGCCAAGTACTTGCGGGCAATCTGCTATCGGTACACCGATGTCAGATTGTACCAGGCAAATCTCCCTGCCCCAGCTGCTGCACCACTGAAATAGTTCGCTCCCAGCCATCCACATGCCCAGCGGTTGAATGCTAGCTTGGCTTAATTGCTAGCACTTTAACTGCTACCTTTTCAGTTGGTAGACTCTGCCCCCTTCCGTAAGTCTGTGGAATGTGTGGTTCCTCAGTGGCAGGTTCCCAAACGCCACTTTTTCTCACGGAAGGCGATTCCGGGTCTCTACTGCCATGTGGAAGGCAATGTCTTGGCCTCGCTGGACAGGGCGGTCAGCGGTAAGGTGCATATTACCGCTGACTCATGGTCCAGCAGGCATGGACAGGGACATTACCCATCTTTCACGGCACATTGGGTGACTCTTCTGGCAGCTGGGAAGGATGCAGGACAAGGTGCAGTAGTGTTGGAGGTTGTTCCGCCACCACGCCTCCAAAATGCTACTACTGGTGATTCTGACACACCTCTCTCCTCCACCCCCTCCTCTTCTTCTTCCTCCATGGCCTCTTTCTGTGCTTTGTCCTCGGAACCAGTGGTGCTCCATAGGCATTCAAGGGGCTACGCAAGCACGCAGGTCAAATGATGCCATGCAGTGCTTGAGCTTGGGGGACAGGAGTCACACTGGGGCAGAGATTCTGTCAGCTCTGCAGGGGCAGGCTCAGAGGTGGTTGACGCAGGTACTTACAGGTACTTACGGGCTTACAGGATGTCCTGAAGCAGGCCAGGAAAGTCTGTGTGCATTTCTGCCGGTCATATAATGCCAGTGCACGGCTGGCTGACCTGAATTTAACCTGCCCAAGAACCGCCTAATCTGTGACATGCCCACCAGGTGGAACTCAACGTTGGCCATGCTGCAGCGGCTGCACACGCAGTAGAGGGCCATCAATGAGTACCTGTGTGACTATGGCACCAGGACAGTGTCTGGGGAGTTTGTTTTTTTCCCCATGCCAGTGGGCCATGATCAGGGATGCATGCACTGTCCTGTCACCATTTGAGGAGGCCACGAGGATGGTGAGCAGTGACAGTGCATGCATCAGTGACACTGTCCCCTTTGTCCACCTGCTGGAGCACACGCTGCGTGGAATAATGGACAGGGCACATGAGGCAGTACAGAGGCAGGAAGAGGAGGACTTCCTTAGCTCCCAAGGCCCCCTTTATCCAGACAGTGTTCCTGCGTGCCCGCCGATCACACAGGAGGAGGACGAGGAGGAGGAGGATTGTGTCAGCATGGAGGTGGAGTCTGGCACTCAGCATCAGCAGCAGTCTTCAAGGGATCATTTACAGTCCCAAGAAACCCATGGACTTGTACGTGGCTGGGAGGAGGTGGCTGTGGATCATGTCGTCCTTAGTGACCCAGAGGACTCCGGACCGAATGCCTCAGCAAACCTACGCTGCATGGCCTTCCTGATCCTGCAAAGCCTGCAGAAGGATCCTCGTATTCGTGGTATCAAGGAGAGGGATCGTTACTGGCTGGCAACCCTGGCTGAGAACGCCTGTCCTGCATCCAGCGTTCTTTCGGAACGCACATTCAGTGCTGTTGGAGGCTTTGTAACCGATCACAGGGTGCGTCTGTCCACCGACTCGGTCGATCGACTGACCTTCATAAAAATGAATCAGTCTTGGATCACCACCAGCTACCAAGCACCTGATGCTGATGTAACTAAATAATTTTTTTTTGAAATGTCAGATCCCTTCAAGACTGCCTATGCTGAGTGACTATCCTGTTATGCTGAGTGACTATCCTCTTCCTCCCCAATGATCATGCTGATAGCTTGTAAGAATATTTTTGGTTCTGTGCACCGCCACCAGTGGCTAAAGCCCAATTTTTCAGCAGACTATAAAAGGCAAAAAAGGAATCCTACATTATTGGTTAGTAAACAATAGAGGTAAACTGACCCACCGATTCGTCCTTAGTGCAGTATATCTCCCAGAAAGCGTGCAGCCTAGAACATAAAGGGGGGGGGTTAAAAGGTAACCCCAAGAAACAATCAAGGGACATCAGCCACGGTATATGAATTAATTAATAGAAGCTTTATTGGTGAAGTACAAAATTATTGACAGTGTTCCAATCCAGGCGGAACAACCCTACACTGGTTGGATGATGTTCATGTAATTTGCAAAAAATTCATGAATCACTAATAAAATTACATTGTAATAAGACAATATTGTAACAAATTAAAAAGTGATAATACATGAACCCTACTAAATCAAGACTAATACCAAAGACCAGAAAGAAAAATGGACTTGAAAAGAAAATGGGTTTCCCAAGGGTGACACCAAAGGTAATTGTAGCAAAGGTGTCTCAAGCTTTCAATTAACTGCAGAGATCTGCTGTTTCCTGTGATTGACCGGTATATGTCATTAAATATGTATTAGTTGAAGATGATTAACATCCTATTGGCTGATTCAGTCAAGTTTGAAGCTGGATCAAGGGAAACAATGTAAACACCCAAAGGTAAAAATTTCCGTTTGTGTTGTGTCAAATGCCCATAGCATAGGTGTTTATCAAAATGTATACGGTCTCATGTAGATGACAATTAGACTGATATCACTACAGCGGAGGAATCATCAATAGCAGAATATGTAACACTTGGCTCATCTGTTGGCTCCAAAATATGAATCGTATCGACCGATAAACAAAGTCTTAAACCTGCTGCATACATCAAAACGGGAATGTAATTAAACGATATTGGCCGTGTATGGGCGTCTTACCCCGATTGTATCGCAGTTACAGGTCTCTGTATGTCCAGGATGGATTTCCAGATTCAATCTGCTGAGATGTCCTTTGGATCAGTTGATGATTTTGGGCTGTAGTTTTGATTCGGTTAGTGTCCGCAATTGTAGCCATTGTATCATAAAAAGACAATGCCTAAACTGCTGGTTTTCAGGGAGAGGATTCAATCATCCCAGGCATAGTGCAGGACACATGCAGAGATAATGTCTGTGGAGTACGGCTTGGATAGTCCAAATAGCCTCCAGGTGGATATCAGGTGGATATCAAGTGAATGTCAGATGAGCCGTTTAATCAGTCCAAACCTCCAGCGTGAATGGTAGGCATTTCTGCCTTATCGCTCGGACTTGGGGGTCATCGAGATATGTGGGGGCATGTTAGCGCTACCCTCCGTCTACGCGTTTCGCACACTGAAACGTGTACTTCATCTGGACATTGTACGTGAGAAATTAGAATCTTTTTATAGAGCCTTAAACGCAATCACCTGTACATCAAGTGCAAGAAAAAATAGGTTACCATCTTGTGGTGACTTTTGAGAATTACAATGAATAAAACATTCAATAGGAACTGATTAGCTAGATGTAGCCATATAAATAATGAATAAATCTCTATGAACAAGCTTTAACCATTGTTACTTTTAATATTCAGTCAATCAAGGGTCTAGAAAAACCTCTTATATTTATTTTCAGCGGAGGAGAAAGAGAGAGGAATCTTTATGTCACAGGATTATTTATCCTATAACATTTTTTGTAGTGTACATGGTAATACATACTATGACAGTATCAGGGTTCCAAAAAGATTTTCAGGCTCAACTCGTTATTCAAGCCTAGGGGCTGGAGAGTTTTGAGCCTGAATATTCAGTACTTTTCTTTTTTGAGGAGTACTGTATTATAGTCCTCTCTACGAGCAGAGATATCAAGGGAAAAAAATCCTTTTACCTTTAGTCCCTTTGTATTGCCTTGATGGACCTGTAAGAAGTGTTGGGCTATGGGGGTATCTTCTTTTAACCTGATACTTTTCAGATGTTCTAGAAAGCGTACCCGTAACTGTCGTTTAGTTTTTTCTACATATAATTTCTTACATGGACATTCTAGTAGGTATAAAACTCTAGTAGTCGCAGAGTTGATAAAAGACTCGATCTTATATTCATGTTTGAATTCGGAGTCTCTGAAAGTTTTTGAGCAATCAACAAGCTTACAGGTACTGCAATTACCACATGGGAACATACCACTAATTCTGGGCAGGTCTGTTAACCAATTATTGCTTACGGGGTGTATGTATTCAGATTTTTTGCTCTCTTGGCCACCATAGAGGGCTTGTCGCCCACTATGGCTTTTAACTCCTTAGAGCAGGTCAGTATGTGCCAGTGTTGGGAAAGAATAGATCTTACTTGTTGCCATTGTATGCCAAAGGGTGTAATGAAACGTACCAGGCCATCTGTGTCCATCTTTGAGTGAATTCTGGGTACTAGTAGCTCCTCTCTCACTTTTTGTCCCGCTATCTTTTTAGCTCTCACTAGGGTTCTATGTGAGTACCCACATTCCCTAAATCTCTGGCACAACAATTCAGATTCTCGTCGATAGTCCTCACCTGAGGAGCAGTTCCTTTGAATCTGAAGGAACTGCCCCACTGGGATGCCGCGTTTGAGTGACTCTGGATGGTAACTATCAGCCTGTAGGAGGGTATAAGTCCTGGTGGTAAGCCTGCCACCCTCAACCCTAATGGAGAGGTCCAAGAATGAAATCTCTAAGGGGTCAACAACATAGGTCAACGGTTGTTTAAATTCAATTCATCCATGAATTGGACCAGCTCAAGGTGGGTGCCAATTTTTCAGCCCCTGTTTAACAGGGGCGTGTAATTACAATTTTTGATGCAATATTTTGCAAGGAGAGTTCGTTGCTGTGCTCAACTAGAGTATTTGTGAGGGGATGCAGTGTTGTGGCACCAGCACCAGTGCCTGAGGCCCAATTTTTCAGTCCCTGTTTAACAGGGGCGTGTAATTGCAATTTTTGATGCAATACTTTGCAGCAGGGCTCGTTCCTGCGCTCCAACTAGAGTATCTGTGAGGGGTTGCAGTGTTGTGGCACCAGTGCCTAAGGCCCAATTTTTCTGCCCCTGTTCAACAGGGACATGTAATTACAATTCTTGATCTAATATTTCACAGCAGGGCCCATTTCTGCGCCCACCAAGAGTAACTGTGAGGACTTACAGTGTTGTGGCACCAGCACCACCAAAGGCCCAATTTTTCTGACCCTGTTCAACAGCGGCATGTAATTACAATTCTTGATCTAATATTTCACAGCAGGGCTCGTTCCTGTGCCCACCAAGAGTAACTGTGAGGGCTTACAGTGTTGTGGCAACACCAACACCTAAAGCCCCAATTTCTGCAGAGTATATAGGGCAGGCCCCTACTTTCAAACATCCAACTTACAAACGAATCCCACTTGCAAACGGAAGGAGAAAACAGGAAGTGAGATGAAATCTACCCCTAGGAATGAAAATTCTCTCCTGTAAGAGTTAATATGGGAAAAATGTGTCTCCTCTCCACTGATGCTTTATCAACAATCCTTGTTTCACTAAAACCCCCAAACTGTCAAGAAACATTTGTCATTGGGACAGAAAGTGAGGTGAAATCTTCTGAAGAGGTGCACAGACAGCAAAACAAATGTCACAGGGGTGAAAACCCTTCCCTATGTTTTCCAAAAAGCTTAAAATAGATTTTTTTGGCTGGAGCTACACTTTAAAAATGTACCAGTTCAAAATTACAAACAGATTCTACTTAACAACAAACCTACAGTCCCTGTCTTGTTTACACCGCCTGTATACTGCTGTTCAGAGTATATAGGGCCTGGGGGCCCCACGCCTTTCCTTTTTTTAATTTGGGTGCGGGGTTCCCCTTAATATACATACAAGACCCAAAGGGCCTGGTAATGGACTGGGGGGTACCCATGCCGTTTGTCTCACTGATTTTCATCCATATTGCCGGGACCCCACATTACATTAAAGCCGCAAGTAGTTTTAAATGACTTTTATTCCTTTAAAAATGTAATTTTGTGCAGGGACTGTTCTAAGCACGGGAAACACGCGCCACTTTACAGGCATACTATAGACACCCCCCAGGTACAATATTTAAAGGAATATTTCACTTTTTTTCACTTTAAGCATCATTAAAATCACTGCTCCCGAAAAAACGGCTGTTTTTCAAACTTTTTTTTGCATTGATAGTATAGGGAGGTATAGTGGTAGGTCTCGATAGTATAGGGAGGTATTGTGGTAGGTCTGGGTAGTATAGGGAGGTATAGTGGTAGGTCTGGGTAGTATAGGGAGGTATAGTGGTAGGTTTGATTAATATAGGGAGGTATAGTGGTAGGTCTGGGTAGTATAGGGAGGTATAGGGGTAGGTCAGGTTAGTATAGGGAGGTATGGTGGTAGGTCTGGATAGTATAGGGAGGTATAATGGTAGGTCCGGGTAGTATAGGGAGGTATAGTGGTAGGTCTGGATAACATAGGGAGGTATAGTGGTAGGTCTGGACAGTATAGGGAGGTATAGTGGTAGGTCTGGGTAGTATAGGGAGGTATAGTGGTAGGTCTGGGTAGTATAGGGAGGTATAGTGGTAGGTTTGGATAGTATCTGGGGCTATAGTGATAGATCTGGGTAGTATAGGGAGGTATAGTGGTAGGTCTGAGTAGTATAGGGAGGTATAGTGGTAGGTCTGGGTAGTATAGGAAGGTATAGTGGTAGGTCTGAATAGTATAGGGAGGTATAGTGGTAGGTCTGGATAGTATCGGAGGTATAGCGATAGGTCTGGATAATATAGGGAGGTATAGTGGTAGGTTTGGATAATATCGGGAGGTATAGTGATAGGTCTGGGTAGTATAGGGAGGTATAGAGGCAGGTAGAGATGAGCTTTTTGTTCGGGTCGAACATGAGTTCGACTCGAACATTGGCTGTTCGCCCGTTCGTCGACGAACATTATGGGCCGTTCGCCACAAATTTTGAGCGGCGTATAACGGCCCATAATGCACTGTGAGAGTGCAGTGCATTGCTGTATGATGATTGGCCAGAGCATGCACCATGACCTGCATCCAGTATCCAGTTTAGCTAGATCTGACTGCAGTCCATTCCTGGTGTACTGTTTCTAATATACTTCAGGCAGGCAGGTGATTCAGTTAGTTGCAGTGTATTTAATATATACAGATAGTCTCGTGTATATATATATGTATATATATAGATAGATAGATAGATAGATAGATAGATAGATAGATAGATAGATAGATAGATAGATAGATAGATAGATACAGTACACCAGCAGCGAGATATAGCTAAACTGTATGCAGTGGATATATTTATATATATATATATATATATATATATATATATATATATATATATATATATATATATATAGATAGATATATAGATAGATATAGATATACATATCTATATCTATCTATATATCTATCTATATATATCTATATATATAGATGTATATATATCTATATATCTATATCTATATATATATATATAGATATATATATATAGATATAGATATATATCTATATATCTATATCTATATCTATATATATATATAGATATAGATATATATATATATATATATATCTATATCTATATATATATATATATAGATATAGATATATCTATCTATATATATATATATAGATAGATATATCTATATATCTATATCTATCTACATAGATATATAGATAGATATATATATATATCTATCTATATATATATCCACTGCATGCAGTTTAGCTATATCTCACTACTGGTGTACTGTTTCTAATACACTTAGAATATACTTAGAGTATACTAATATACTAATATTCAGTATACAGTACTGTGCACTCATAGTGCAGTTGCTACTACTTTTATTGTGGTGTACACAATACATACAGTGCACCCATAGTTGTTATTACACTTCTGTTGGTGTACAGAGTACCGTGCACCCCTAGTGCAGCTGCTACTACTTTTCTGGTGGTGTGCACAATACATACAGTGCACCCATAGTTGTTATTAAACTTCTGTTGGTGTACACAGTACCGTGCACTCCTAGTGCAGCTGCTACTACTTTCCTGGTGGTGTACACAATACATACACTGCACCCATAGTTGTTATTAAACTTCTGTTGGTGTACACAGTACTGTGCACCCCTAGTGCAGTTGCTACTACTTTCCTGGTGGTGTACACAATACATACAGTGCACCTATAGTTGTTTTTAAACTTCTGTTGGTGTACACAGTACCGTGCACCCCTAGTACAGTTGCTACTACTTTCCTGGCGGTGTACACAATACATACAGTGCACCCATAGTTGTTATTAAACTTCTGTTGGTTTACACAGTACCGTGCACCCCTAGTGCCATTGCTACTACTTTCCTGGTGGTGTACACAATACATACCGTGCACCCCTAGTGCAATTGCTACTACTTTTCTGGTGGTGCACACAATACATATAGTGCACCCATAGTTGTTATTACACTTCTGTTGGTGTACACAGTACCGTGCACCCCTAGTGCAGCTGCTACTACTTTCCTGGCGGTGTACACAATACATACAGTGCACCCATAGTTGTTATTAAACTTCTGTTGGTTTACACAGTACCGTGCACCCCTAGTGCCATTGCTACTACTTTCCAGGTGGTGTACACAATACATACCGTGCACCCCTAGTGCAATTGCTACTACTTTTCTGGTGGTGCACACAATACATACAGTGCACCCATAGTTGTTATTACACTTCTGTTGGTGTACACAGTACCGTGCACCCCTAGTGCAGTTGCTACTACTTTCCTGGTGGTGTACACAATACATACAGTGCACCCATAGTTGTTATTAAACTTCTGTTGGTGTACACAGTACAGTGCACCCCTAGTGCAGTTGCTACTAATTTCCTGGTGGTGTACACAGTACACAATACAGCGTAGTGTGGTTTTGCTAAACAAAATTTACAGCATGTCCAGAAGGCCACCAAGGAGAGGCAGATGCTCACAGGCCACTAAAAGAGGGCAAGCAGAACGCCACAAGGCCAGGATAAGAAGACGGAGCAGGGGGGTAAGTCACTGAAACCCCCTAAGAATAAAGACCAGCCCAGAGATATGTTATATTATGCACAGAAGCTGGCAGGCTCTGCAGATTCCACACAGGCCAGCACACAGCTCCCTGCAGTGTCCACAGAACAGGCAGGCAGAGACGATACAGACAGGCTGGAAGACATTGATACTATGGAGTCTGTCCCTGACCCCATGCCTGGTCTGTTTGAATCACAAGCGGAGGATAGCCCCCAACCCACTCTAAGTGAAATATTACAAACGGTCCATAGGTGTACCGCCTCGGTGGATGACCTCAAGGAAAAATTTGGGGGGCTGAAGGAGACTGTTTCTCTCCTCCACCAGGACATTCAAAAAATCAGGGAGAGAACCACAGCAGTGGAAGGGAGAGTAAGTGACATAGGAGACCAGATGCCTCATTTGAACAGGGACGTAAGAGGGGCCAAACACCACGTGCATCAGGCCTTTGAAAAGACTGACGACATCGAGAACCGCCTGAGGCGTAACAACGTCCGTATAGTGGGGCTCCCAGAGAAGGTGGAGGGCAGGGACCCCACTGCATTCGTTGAAGGCTGGTTGCAGGAAATATTTGGCAAGGAGGCCTTCTCTCCCCTGTACGCGGTGGAGCGGGCGCATCGGGTACCGCCAAGACTTCTTCCACTTGGAAACCCCCCTAGAGCGATGCTGGCCAGACTCCTTAATTACCGGGATCGTGAAGTCGTGCTGCGCTTTGCTAGAGAGAAGGGGGCTGTGCAGTACAACGGCACCAAGATTTCCTTTTATCCTGACTTCTCAGCAGAAGTGCAGCACAGAAGATCCAAGTTTGCAGATGTTAAAAAAAGGCTGCAACGACTACAGCTTAAGTACGCAATGTTATTCCCTGCCTAGTTACGAATCACAGTTGGTGATCAAAACCACTTTTTTGAAAACGCACAAGATGCTGCAGGATGGCTGGACCAGAACGAACAAGACCTACGTCGCTGCAGACGTGAAAATGGGGAAGGATGACTTTGCCTACCACATCTGTAGCAGGTATAAAGGGCTGTTGTTAATGCTTCATCGAAAGAGGACCTTTACTTAATCTCCAGTATCAGCGAGTGAATTTCAATATTCTATGAGCTCTCTTCAGCTTTTGTTTAACCATTCCGGTGGATTACGATTGTGCTCCACACCTGAACTCTACACGTTGCCATTGTTGATATGGCTTGAGTTTCATAGTTGCCAACAGTCCCAATTTTCCCAGGACAATCCCGATTTTGGGACCCTCGTCCTGATCGGAGGCTGTCCCGAATCGGGATTTGCCCAGTGAAATTCGGGAATGTTTGCATTTTACTTATTTTTTGGCAACAGG
Organism: Aquarana catesbeiana; assembly: GCF_042186555.1. Taxonomy (NCBI): domain Eukaryota; kingdom Metazoa; phylum Chordata; class Amphibia; order Anura; family Ranidae; genus Aquarana; species Aquarana catesbeiana. The sequence goes on from NC_133327.1 coordinate 454,370,578, forward strand.
CTTCAGTAAAATGGCGGCCGTTCCCGCCGCCGCTGCTAGAACGCTCCCCCTTGTGTTCAGTAGAGAGAGGAAGGGGGCTCGATCCCTGCAGCCAATGAATCGGCTTCTCCTCTCGCACGGATCGGCCCCTCCCCTCTCCACTGAACACACGGCGCCGGCTGCCGCTGTAATGGACATGTGCTAGGGCCTGGGGGGCGTTATGGGAGGGGGATCTGCACTAAGGGGGGTCTGCTGAGGGGGGGTCTGCTAAGGGGTTCTGCACTGATGGAGGGGGGTCTGCATTGATGGAGGGGGGTCTGCACTGAGGTGGTCTGCACTGATGGGGGGTCTGCACTAAGGGGGTCTGCATTGATGGAGGGGGGTCTGCACTGAGGGGGTCTGCATTGAGGGGGTCTGCACTGATGGAGGGGGGTCTGCACTGAGGTGGTCTGCACTGATGGGGGGTCTGCACTGAGGGGGTCTGCATTGATGGAGGGGGGTCTGCACTGATGGGGGGTCTGCACTGAGGGGGTCTGCATTGATGGAGGGGGGTCTGCACTGAGGGGGTCTGCACTGATGGAGGGGGGTCTGCACTGAGGGGGTCTGCACTGATGGAGGGGGTCTGCACTGATGGAGGGGGGTCTGCACTGAGGGGGTCTGCACTGATGGAGGGGGTCTGCACTGAGGGGGTCTGCACTGAGGGAGTCTGCACTGAGGGGGTCTATACTGACTCTGCTGGGGGCACCTGATGCAAGGACGGACTCTGCTGGGGGCACCTGATGCGAAGACAGACTCTGCTGGGGGCACCTGATGCAAGAAGGGACTCTGCCGGGGGCACCTGATGCAAGGACGGACTCTGCTGGGGACCCCTGATGCAAGGATGGACTCTGCTGGGGACCCCTGATGCAAGGACGGACTCTGCTGGGGGCACCTGATGCAAGGACGGACTCTGCTAGGGGCACTTGATGCAAGGATGGACTCTGCTGGTGGCACCTGATGCAAGGATGGACTCTGCTTGTGGCAGGCGACGTGGCAGGTGACACACTCAGAGATCCCACTGATTCGGCATTATGGTGAGTTGAATGATTTCATTTTATACTGCAATGTAATAATAGAAATAATGTGCTTCAATCATCCTGACACCATAACAATAATGGTGCCGGGATGATTAAAGCGTTAACACCAGGTGTTTGGAGTATCTTTATCTGCTGATTGTTAAAATTTCTAGAATACACATATTTCTATTGTTGTGTAGGATCTGGGGCTGCTATCCTGTCATTCCTCTCTCCCCCTTTCCCTCTCCATCCCTCATTCATCTCAGACTCTAACCACACCCCCTTTGAGCCACGCCTATTTAAGCCACGCCCACTCTTTCATGTAAACCACACCCATTTTTCGCGAAGCATGCCACATTTTTTAATTGCTAAGCCATGCCTACAAATGAATACCCCGCCCCCTAATTATTGTACAGCTCCGCCTACAGCCAAAAAAGTCTCCCACATTTTTTTTTGCAATGTTGGCAACTATGGAGTTTGTGTGCCCTGTTGGCACAGTTAGGGCCTACAGAGCCCCACACCATTTGGAAACCCCTTGCTTGGCAGAGACTGTTTTACAGGGTGTCTTTCACCCCCGGACATGCTACCTGGTCCGCTTTGCTCCGCAATTAAGCTTAATGCTCTTTCACGGAAGTTTGATGCATCTCCATTGTATGACCTGCTCCATCAATCCCTCTCTTGTTCCACGCTGCCTGCAGACCATCCCAGTTTGTGTATGGACTGTCTGTTGGAGGTCCACGGGTACATCACCCAGTACTGCAGGGTCTTGTTACAATTACAAGAACTGGAATTGGTATTTGCAATGTCTGCTACACCTATAGCGTCCTGGAACGTTCAGGGAGTGAATGACCAATTGAAAAGATCTATGATCTCAGCTGGTATGTGGAAGTTCCACCCAGCCATAATCGGCCTGCAGAAGACTCACCTGCGGGCTGATACGGTCAGTTTCCTGCAATACGCCTGGGTTGGTAAGGCCTATCACTCCACCTACTCCGCATTTTCACGTAGAGTGAGTGCATTGATCCATAAAGCCCTAGTATACCAGGAGTTGGACTCCCTGATCGATATATCTGGTAGATTTGTGTTTCTGTATTGCAAACTGTATACAATCACCTTGATCTTAGCCTTTGTGTACATGCCCCCTCCGTTCTCCAGAGAGGTGTTACAGCTGTTAACCACCTCAATACCAGGCCTATTCTGGCATTTCTCTCCTTCATGTAAAAATCATAATTTTTTTGCTAGAAAATTACTCAGAACCCCCAAACATTATATATGTTTTTTTAGCAGACACGCTAGGGAATAAAATGGCACTCATTGCAACTTTTTATCTCGCACGGTATTTGCGCAATAATTTTTCAAACGCCTTTTTTTTTTAAAAAAAACGGTTTCATGAATTAAAAAATAACAAAACAGTAAAGTTAGCCCAATTTTTTTGTATAATGTGAAAGATGATGTTACGCCGAGTAAATAGATACCTAACATGTCACGCTTTAAAATTGCGCACAATCATGGAATGGCGCCAAATTTCATAACTTAAAAATCTCAATAGGCGACGCTTTAAAATTTTTTACAGCTTACCAGTTTAGCGTTACAGAGGAGGTCTAGTGCTAGAATTGTTGTACATGCTCTAACGCACGCGGCGATACCTCACATGTGTGGTTTGAGTGGCGTTTACATATGTGGGCGGGACTTGCGTGTGCGTTCGCTTCTGAGCGCGAGCTACCAGGGACAGGGGCATTTTAAAAAAAAAATGTTATTATTTTATTTTTTATTTTACTTAATTTTTTTTCATTTGTACACTTTTTTTTTACATTTTTTTTTGATTACTTTTATTCCTATTACAAGGAATGTAAACATCCCTTGTAATAGGAATATATGTGACAGGTCCTCTTTATAGAGAGATGCGGGGTCAATAAGACCCCACATCTCCTCCAGGCTGGAAAGCATGAGATCGGGTAAAATTTTTTTACTGATCTCATGCTGACAGCCGCGATCATGGCTTCGGTTATTTCCGGGTACCCGGGCATGATGTCATAACATAGCGCCCGGACCTCCGACGGTCATAGAGATTAAATCTCTATCGTCCTCATCCGGCGCCGGCCGATTCATTCTCCGGGCTCCCAATGGCACGGGAGAGACCGGAGAAGCACCGGATGGCGGCGGGAGGGGGGACGTCCCCTCCCGTCACCTATAAGAACAATCAAGCGGCGGAACTGCGGCAATGATCATTCTTATCGTGCACAGAATCGCCGGCTGAAAATAATGATATCTGAATGATGTCTGTAGCTACAGGCATTATTCAGATATCACCCCCCAAAGTCCAGGACGTTTATATACAGTAGCCGGTTTTGAAGTGGTCCTATTTAGCTAACAAGCCGGTTCCCCCGGTATTAATAATGGGGGACTTTAATTGCTACTTGGACCCTAGACTAGACAGACACCCACCTGTGTCGCCCCCTGGGGGCAGACGGGGCACTGCTCTTAGCCGTCTACTTGCAGAGGTAGGATGGATTGACGTATGGCGTATTCGTAATCCAGATAGTAAACAATTTTCTTGTTTCTCCAAGACCCATGGCTCACTATCCCGCATTGATTTGTGCGTGGGTACACCAAATATGGTTGGTAACATCTCTAAAGTGGAGTACTTCCCACGGGGAGTGTCAGATCACTCTCCACTAACTCTATAGTTAATTACTCAACCCCCTAGTTCTTTACCCAGGGCCCCGTGGAAGTTTAACGCCTTCTGGCTTAAACTTTTCACTTCACAGGAAAGGATAGCCTCTCAGATCCAGGGCTTTTTTAGGACACGCCGGCAACAAACTGATGACGTCTTGAAATGGGAAACCTTTAAAGCATATCTAAGGGGGATTTTTATACAAGAAATACAAAAGGTCAAACACAACTCCTCTGCCCTGTTAGAACAGGCGGGGGACTTAATGAGGCAATTAGAACTAACATATGTAACTGATCCCTCTGACTCTGCTAGGGAGCGAAAGAGGTTCTTCATAAAGTTAGCGTTTTACGAGGAGGGGAAAAAGACGGGCCGCTTACTTGCTAAAATTGCACGATCTCAACAACAGTCACCGGCCCTTGGTGCTATTCGTGCTGCTAATGGTAAAATAGTTAATGCACCAGAGGTCGTTATATCCGAGCTGGCATCCTTTTATGGCGACCTTTACAGGCCAAGGGATGCTTACTCAGATGCAGATCTGACCGCATATATGTCCAAAATTGACTTACCTTCACTGTCTGCTGAGGCTAAGCAACAATTGGATGCTCCGATAACCCTGGAGGAGCTTCAGATGGCGGCCTGCTCTTTTCCCACCTATAAGGCAGCAGGAGAAGATGGCCTCCCTATGGAGATATTTAATCAATATGGGGAACAAATACTTCCAGAACTGTTAAAGATTTTTAATGCTTGCCTGGAAGCGGGTAAGCTCCCTGACTATATGGCAAGGGCAAATGTAATTCTACTACTTAAGCAGGGGAAGGACCCGGTTGACCCTGGCTCCTACTCTCATTACTTCAAAGTGATGTAAAGATCCTTGCCAAGGTCCTGGCACTTCGGGTCAACGGGATTATCTCCTCCATTATACACCAAGATCAGGCTGGCTTTATGCCACAAAAATCCACGGCTACAAATCTGAGGAGATTGTTTCTGAACATGCAAATGCAAGCAGATAACGGGGGTCAAAGGGCTCTGTTGTCTCTCGATGCCAACAAAGCTTTTTATAGAGTCAGTTGGAGATGTTTTTGGTAAGTACTAGATAAATTTGGTTTCGGGGACCGATTTGTAGCGTGGGTTAAGTTACTGTTTGCATCCCCTCAGGCCAACATCAGAATGGCAGATAGAGTATCACAGGCCTTTGCCCTGGGCAGGGGGACAAGGCAAGGTTGCCCACTGTCCCCTTTGCTCTTCGCAATTGCAATAGAGTCACTGGCAGCCATGATAAGAGACAGTACACAGATCCAGGGGTTCCAATATGGAACCCTACACGAAAAAATAATGCTATACGCTGAGGACATGTTACTCTTTCTGGGGGACCAGAGTCAATCACTTTCAGGGGCGATGTCTATAATAAAACAGTTTGGCCACTACTCCGGGTTGACCATAAACTGGTCCAAGTCAGCTCTGATGATGCTGGAAGGGGACCATGGGGTTGTACTTCCCGAACGTCCCGTCCCTCTGGTCACTAGTTTCAAGTATCTGGGCATACAAATTGCGCCCAGGCTTGGAGACTACTGCTTCCTAAACATATATCCCTTACTGTCTTGCTTTCGGGACAAAATAAATACATGGAACAACTTAAAGATGTCGCTGGCAGGCAAGGCCAATTTAATCAAAATGATTTTAATGCCCCAGTTGCTATACTTCTTGCACAATACACCGGTAGTGATTCATCTAAAAATGTTCAGAATAGTAAACACCCTCTTTCGTCGATTGTTATGGAATACCAAGCCTCCTAGAATTAGGCTGGAGCAGTTGCAGCAATCTAAAGACAATGGGGGGCTGGCGATCCCCAACCCCTGGTTGTACTATATAGCGTCCCAATTGCAGCAGCTGGTCGGCTCAATGTCTCAAGACCCGACGGGCTCAGCGGCGCAGCTAATGCTGACAGCCTCTGGAGCAGAGACCTATGGGCCTAGAGACACAACTGTTTGCGAAGTACAACAAGCAGACCCCAATGCTGTCACTAGTACAGAAAATATGGAATAAGATCAAACAACTTCAGGGGGTGCAGGGATTTACGGATTTCAGCCCAATATGGGGTAATCGCTCATATACTGAGCTGGGAAAATTACAACAAGGGTCTAGATGGCGTGCCCACAGTGTGCAGTTGCTCTCCCACATATTTAGGGACAGTAAACTGCTCTCCTTCACAGAATTACAAGCTAAATTTAACTTCCTGGATAACATGCTTTACTCATACCTCCAGTTGAGGCATGCTGTTGCTGCGCAGGGGGATGCTGGTGAGTTGACATTGTCACCCACCCCGGTGTTCCATGTGCTGGAAACCAGCAGTGTAACTAAAGGGAATGTTATCAGATGCTACTAGTAAGACACTTGCGGGCCTATCCATGTAAGGTGGTGTCAGTTTGGGAAAGGGACCTATGGAATAAGATCAGACAACTTCAGGGGGTGCAGGGATTTACGGATTTCAGCCCAATATGGGGTAATCGCTCATATACTGAGCTGGGAAAATTACAACAAGGGTCTAGATAGCGTGCCCACAGTGTGCAGTTGCTCTCCCACATATTTAGGGACGGTAAACTGCTCTCCTTCACAGAATTACAAGCTAAATTTAACTTCCTGGATAACATGCTTTACTCATACCTCCAGTTGAGGCATGCTGTTGCTGCGCAGGGGGATGCTGGTGAGTTGACATTGTCGCCCACCCCGGTGTTCCATGTGCTGCAAACCAGCAGTGTAACTAAAGGGAATGTTATCAGATGCTACTAGTAAGACACTTGTGGGCCTATCCATGTAAGGTGGTGTCAGTTTGGGAAAGGGACCTTGGCCGAATTACAGGGGAACAATGGGAGGAGGCCCTACAGTCCATATCCATAAGTTCCCTTAATGTCGCACAAAAAGTCTCCCAATTGTTAATAGTACTGAGAGTGCACTATACCCCATAAGATGGGCAGGGTGGCAGATCCTTTGTGTTGCCGTTGTCGACAGCACGACGGGGACCTTATTCAC